>NC_086301.1:1962444-2286298 GCF_963924245.1 Chroicocephalus ridibundus
GGTTTCCCCCTTACATCCTGCCAGCCCCAGGCTGCCGGGTTTTCTCAGATACTTGGTAGCATATCAGACATGTCACCTCCCTTCCTCTGTGCCTTCCCTTGCATGGGGTGGACTCCCCAAAAACACACCCAATATGCCCTGCTGCTGGAGTTGTTTGTGGTAGCCAGTCCTGGTGTTAATTTGCACATGATAGGAAAACAAGTAATAATTGCCTGCTGATGGATCAGAGACTGTTTCAAACTAAGAAAAAAGCAGGTGAAACACACAGGAGAGGGGAAAAAACAGGGGCACTCACAGTTACTCTGCTTATAAAGGCAGTATAGCTTTGGGAAGTTCTGCTATTCTGGAGGCCAAAAATCAATCATAATTGCTTTGCTCAACTCAGAGTCTTTATAATAGAAATCAAATACATCCAGGAGCTTTGGGTTCAAGTCACCATGGCAACCCAAGCCTAGAATGACTGCAGATGGTCCACCTTACTTTTTCCATTGATCCTTATCTTTTTGTGAACAGGGTTTCCTGGTGCTTCGTGACAGATGAAAACCTGAAGATACTGTACTTTCCCTTAATGTCTATACTTGTTTGCCTTGCAGCAAATATGCACAAGTGCATGCTGCCTTTGTGGTATTAATCCAGTCAGAGTTTAACTGAGCACTTTATTTTGTGTGACATTATGATTCAACATGTGGAATAAAAATACAGTCAGGATTTACACTTTTATAGCCCCTTTCATGCAACAGCCATGAAGTTGTTAAAAAAAAATCCTGGATACCGAGAAATTGATAGCCCTACCGTTGTTATTTTGGCCTTGAATTCCTAGAGTTTCCAAGCTCCTATCTCTGCCTGAGCTGTGGATTACTCACAGGATACAAGACTAGTTTTCCATCCAACCCTGCTTCATTTCCATTATATTTAATGAAAACTAACTGGTTTAGGGGATTATTTCAAGATGAGTTTAATGGAACAAACTTTAGTAGGAAATGTTCCGATGTGCTCATCAAACCTCATAACAAAACCGCTTAGAAGTGGAATGATTAGCTAGTTTCCAGAAGGGTAGCCTTGGTCACAAAGAAATCTCCAAAGAGGTCCCAAAAAATCAGTTAATACTTAAGGCTGAGGTGACAGTCCTCAATTCCTGCTTATGTCACTAACAGACTTTCTGTATCTCCCTTTTGTAAAGAGGAAAAAAAAAGCGTCCTTACTGCTTTCTGCCAGCCACACAATATTTGCCATGGAGACACCTGAAATTGAAAGGTTGTTAGACTTTTCTGAGAATAGTTTAAAGTAAGCATTGCCTTATACATAGCTTTTAATGCTAATGAAAATTAGACGTATTTTGTGGTATTTTCCTCTCCTGAGCTTTTTTTTCTTTCCTGTTCACCACTCCTTCATGGTTGTACATTTCCCACCAGTAAAAGCTATGTTTTAAAATAATTTTTTAAAGTTCAGTATAAATGGTTTAAAAATAAAACCCTGCTGTATGTGCATCTCAATCATAATCCCACTCCCTCAGATACTTGAAGGATGCCTTTCCCTCCACATAGTTACTGTTGCCAAAAGGTCTGTAAAGCTGTGTTATTTCTACTTTAGCAGTCACTGTACTCATCATGGAAATTAAAAACAAACAAAGAAAAAAATCAATCACCCCCCAAAAAAACAAACTACCAACCCCCCACACACACGAAGAGGGGAAATTGTCTTTCCACTGTTTGAAGAAACCTTCTCCTCAGGTGGAACATCACAGAATCATTTAGGTTGGAAAAGACCTTTAAGATCATCAAGTCCAACCGTTAACTTAGTGCTGCCAAGTTACCACTAAACTATATCCTTAAGTGCTACATCTACATGTCTTTTAAATACCTCCAGGGACAGTGACTCAACCCCTTCCCTAGGCATCCTGTTCCAATGCTTGACAAACCCAGTCAGTGAAAAAATTTTTCCTAGTATCCAATCTAAACCTCCCCTGTCGCAACTTGAGGGCAAAAAAGACAACCCAGGGAAGACTGGCTGCTGACAGGAAGGGTTGGGTAAAAGCCCACCCAGGACAGGCTATCTGATACACGGTCCTGGAGTGGGAAGATTTTTTTTTTTTAAAGAGTGACAGAGAAAGAAAGAACAAACAGAGAAATATCCAGTGCGTACTGAGAGCAGAGGCAGTCATGGAGAAGCAGCACAGGGGGATGGAGAAGAACAGGGCAAAAGAAAGAAACTCCAGGGAAGAGATAAACACAGGCCTAGGGTAGCGCAGAAAATGCAGCTGCAATGTCTTTGTGTAAATCACATTAGGGAGTTCATAGTGCTTTGTATGAGTAGCTCTCCAGAGAGTCATGCATTTAGCGCTTACTTTCCCATAGGTATTTGCTGACTCTCCTTCAACTCATTGGAACAATTAACCTTTATGAAAAGATAATTAGCTTCAGTTAGAAACAAAAACATAGGGCATTACAATAAAGGTGAGGCAGGATCAGTGAAGGCAGAAGGCCGTTCTCCCCTATGGATTCGCTCCCTGTCAGGGGAAGGGTTAGCTTAGGGCGGGGGGGAAAGACAGTTTAAGCCTGCTCTTGGTATCTCTGTGACTTAAGGCTTGTCTATGTAATAGCTTAGTCCTCCAGCTTTCAAAGCCAGGGAATGATCTGCTTGCTGCTCTTTTGGTTAATGACTCACGTTGGCTGAGGGAAGGAGAATCAGGTTGCCTGCAGACGACCTGCTAACCTCGATTTTAATTACATTTGTCAAGATAACAAACAGAGCAGGTTTCATCTCTGAATGCTGAGCAATCCACAGAAGCAGTACTGGAGACTAAGTTCCCTGGGATCAGAAGGAACAAAGGTGGCTCTGCTGATGAACCTTCAAGCAAATCTTTTACAGGAGGCAATGGGTAATACTGGGAATAGAGTTGGGAAAATTTGGGAAAGGACAATACAGCACACCACAAGTGTGCATCTCTAGCTGAGCAGTCCTGTCCATATCTCCTCTGCCATTGCCTTTATCAAATACTCCCAGCACTTACTGTTAGCATTTATGTAACAGTTTATCTTACACAAATTAAACCGCCAGCTTTCATTTATAAATAGTCAATAAATACTTAATATGGATACTGCAGACATGGCTTGACCATTCTCTTGACATCTGCAAGTAGATTACTAGGAAGTTTTTAGATACACAGAAGTACACTTACCCAGGAGGGAAAGGTAAACACACGTTGATCACAACTTTGACATTCCATAATGGTATTTTGTTCTGATTGTCATTGATAAAATGGTATCCCTAAATGCTTTGTGCTCTCATCTGTAGCGCAACCCATTACCAGCCTCTTGCCTTCACATGGACTGCTAAGGGATCAGACAGATGAACCTGCCCACTTTCCCATGGCCTTCAATAGAATCAAACGATCTTCATGGAACACCATAAGCATATCAAATCACACTTTTCCTACAAGAGAGTCCTTCAGAGTATTTCCATTCCATTCTATGATCCAACAGTCTTCCAACTAAGAGATTAAAGAAATGTCTTAAAATATCTTCAAATCACTTGCATTTATATTCCTTTACACATGATGTTTTAATACAAACGTGATTTCAAGCCTTGGTTTTCCAAGGAGCTTCAGAGAAGTAAACACATAATATAAATGAAATCTCAGTCTTTCAAAAAGCTAGGTGTCCTTAGAAGCTAACCCCGAGCTGGTAAAATCCTCTAAAGCTTCTTGCTTTGGTATAACTTACTAAAAGCAAGACTTGCTGTTCTAATTCAGGTGCAATGGAATTGTATTCTCTAGTTTCATCAGAGAGGAGTAAGACAATATTGAGCTTAAGTAAGAACAGCTGAATCTGATCTTAAATTACCAAGGAGTCAATTGTTTTGGTAATAACATGCAGTGATTCAGAATGAACTCATGTGGAGGTTTGCAACAAATTTTGGTTTTGTGTCTTGTCATTTTCAGCATTTCCTGATTTCATCTGAGATGGGAAGTAAAAGCCATAATATAAGCAGAAGTTGGAAAATCCCAGAACTTGCTATAGAGGCTCATCTAACATTAGCTAAGCTTCAAGAATCCCAAAACAATGAATAGGTATTACCCCTCACAAATTATCTGATACATGCTGCTTAACCCATGCCCTCCTATTTCCTCTGGGAGAGCTCCTCAGAGTCAAACTACAGCTGTGTAATTTCAGGATTTGTGTAATGGGACCAGGATGGGGTTCACCCAGAGAATTAGTCCATCTGTAAGAGCTATTCCAACTTTTAGACATTTTCTGATCTCTAACTAAAGAAAATGAGGCAAATACAGCAAAGCAAAGCATCCACATTATTACAAACCCAAAGCTGACTGAAATTAGTTCTGAGCTTTTACTATAGATGGTCCCATCAGCAGCCTGACATTATTCTGGCAAGTAAAAACAGGGCACAAAAGCCTGGCAATTTCTGGTCCCAGCTGGAAACGTGTGCTCTGACAAACCTGTGCTGGCTCTGCAGAAAGAGCTGACCTATTGCCAGTTCCTAGAGGGAATGGAGCAAATCAAGGATTTCTGGTTTCCCTCAAAAAGGCAAACACGAACAGTGGAACAATTCCGCAAGGCTACCAGCGCATCAGACACACAATTGCTTTCTTTAAAAAAAAAAAAAAAAAAAAAAAAAAAGGCAAGAAAGCAGCTGTATAAATCCTGTTCGATCAGCATCTATATTTTCCCACAAATTATAGTCAGATGATTTCAAGCGCCATCATCAAATGGGAGACTATTTGGTAGCCTACAGACCCACTGACAGAATTTGTCTGGTAAAATGCTTTTGAGCTTCATAGTGAAATTAATTTCTTTCTGCTTCCTCTGTTCTCCTACCTATTGCTAGTTGCAGGAAAGCTCCCATACCCTCCAGCTAGAAACTGTGTCATCTCACACACGTGTAAGTAAATAAACACTGATCTAAATTCTGTAACACGTTGAGAAGAGCTTGTTTTCTGACGTAGTCTTTTCCTCTCACTTGTTGTGTATTTCCAAGGATAGTACTCCTCTTAGCCTGATATGGATCATTCCGTTTCCTTTTCTTTTCATTGTTGAAAGCCTGTAATCCCTAAAATTAAGAGCCTTGCAGATCCATTTACAGAAAATTGATTTCTTTTATCTTCAGCTTTCTTGCATGGAAAATTATAAGCAAAGCTCTCTGAAGTCAGAGGGTGGTGTTTGCAAGCACCTACTGCCTTGCACTGTTGGCAGCTACAGAATTACGAGTGTGGCAGGTCCAAAATACTTGGAGAAGAAAGGTTTTTTTCTGTTTTGGCATAAGATTTTCTTTGTTTTTAAAAGCATTTAAAAGATTTTGATGACTTTTTTTTTGGTCAGTGGAAATTCCAAATTTTCATCAGCTCTAAGTAAAATGTCTTTGGCTGTCTGATAACTAAATTGCCCCCTGTTTGTTACCTACTTGCCACATATGTTTGAACAGCACCTTGGCACAATAAGGCCTTAATCCCTGGCTCACGCCTACAGGTGCCAGTGCGATAATAAGAACAACTGTATTACATGCAAACGTGGTTTAGTTATCTGGATCGCTGTCTAGTCAAACCGGAACAACTACGCGCATATGAAAATTCCAGGGAGATTTAAACTCCTTTGATATCATTTCAGCTCATTCATATAAATGCAATGTAAATTGCCATCAAGCAAAGTCTAAAACAAGAGCAAATACTGTCAGACAGATACTCACTCTGCAAACCTTTTTGCCAGTTGAAAAACTTCATTGCCTCTGTATTTTTCCAGCAGTACTCTGCCAGAGGTAGCAGCCTGTTAGTCTACCAGCAGGGCAATTTATGTAACTCTGCCTATACTGCTACAGGCAAAATCAGCTGGTGTGGCTTACACTGACTACATTGATGACCTGAGCCCCCACAGCTGGTTTCTTCTGAAGCAGGTTAGGGAGTCCTTGCATTGACACTTTGCCTGCAGATCTGAAGGACTTCGCCTCTGATACAGGGAGGGTATTGGGTATCTGCTGGGGCAACGCGCTCACTGGCAGAAATGGATCTCTCTGAAGAGGTTTGATTGTAGCCTTGTTTGGTGAAACAGCATAAGCCAAGTTGAAAACAACAACGCTGTGCACAACTTGAGCTTGTTTAACTGAACTAGTGCAATAGTTTACATTCAGTTAAAACAGTGCAGCTGCCACATGACAGCAAATCCCCCATCTCACAACGTCCAGGGGAAGTGGACTCAGTAGGTGAAATTGTCTTTGAAACAGAGAGACAGTACATGGATTTATGTGAGATCTTAAATGGGTCTTCAGTCTTGTGCTAGCCCCTCTATAAAGAACTGAGTTGTATCCAGAATTATTACCCTTTTTTTAGCAAATGTGAAAACAGGGAGAGAGTGACTTGTCTATGATTACTTCATCTGTCAGTGGCAAAAATGGAGCCAAGAATCCCTTAGTCTCTCTGAACTGATCAAATGTTCCTCCTTGACGTGTTTCTGCTGAGTTAGCTGAAACAAGCGTCTCTGACCAGCATACCGACTTTGACTCTGTGGCAATTTGATCCAAAAGAAACATGAATGCTGCTATACATCGATCCCAAAACTGAGCAGGAAATGCTCCAGGTCTTATCAGCGAGCAAGGGATAATAAAAGAAGATTATGGCAAAGTCCTTAAGGGATCATGCTGAAGATTATTTCTCTGAACAAATTAAGCATACAAATTAATTTATTGAGGGGATAATGTTTTATTAGAAAACAGCTTTTGTAGAGACCATGGAGCTTGCCTTGCTTGTGGTTTGTTTTGTTTTTTTTTTTTTTTTTTTCAAATTTGTCGTGGATGCTACCATCACACTAGGGAGAACATTTGCTTAGTCAGATTGTGTTTTTCTGGAGTAGCTCTTCAGTACTTTTGCTAGAAATAGAAGAAATCTAAGTTATCTGAAAAGGAGGATTCCCATCCAAAACTTAACAACTGCCTCCTAATGCAAGAATGATCTGGTAGTTGTATTTCAGTTCTGTTATTAATACCTGACCCTATTAAAGCATGCTTCCCCAGGACATCTTAGATGCTTTGCAAAGTGCATTAATGATGTTTTCATTTTACAGATGAACAAATGCAGTCACGGAGAAGAAAAAGCAGCTCCTTGGTCAAAATAACTCTCTAGGAGCATGCAGGATGTCCACTGCTCTCTAACTAGCACCTAATACCAGATTGTCTGGCTTGTACGACTGACATCGGGGCTGAGTGAGTATGAGGCCATGAAAATGCTGGAGTTAATGCACACAGTAATTTCAGACTGACTGGCCGTGGAAAATCAGCTCGAGGCCTTGACTATATCCTATCTTCTGCAAAGAGATGCAGAGTATCAGGAGTGATGCTAGCGGTCCTGCTTCTTGCATCCTCTCTGACACTCATGCAAGGTTCGGAGAGCATATTTGCATTGGATGCTATCTTTAGGTCGCAGTCCTCAAGAAAACCTGCAGAAGTGCAGGATGATGGTGACCAACCCTGGAGGATCAGAGTGCCGGTACTTAAAGGTATTTGTGTGCTTGCGATAAATGCTTTGTGGATTTAAGCTCAGAGCAGTAAAATCAGGGGAACCATGACCAAAGCTCACAGTTCCTATTATTTCTCTCTGCTTGACTTAACTCACGTTTTAACAGTAGCAGAGAAAAAAGGTAAAAAAATGTTACATACATACATATGTACAATGTCAAGTGCCAGTGCACCCTAAATTTATGAGCATTTTCCTTCCTTTAGATTTCCAAGATGCTGGCTCCTCTCTGGAAACACTCAGCTGAAAAACCCATCAGTCAACTCAGCGCTCCCTTCCCCACTGAGAAGAACTGATACAGTTGGAAAAAATAAAAAGGACAAAAATAAAAAATGTGACATGAATGTGAAACATGGTGCAGAGGAACTGGAGTTGCTGTTAGCCTATCAGCATCTAAATCTAGAAATTGTCCAGAAATAATGAAAGAAATGCCTTATCTGGGGAATCTAAGCCAATTCTTCTGGCTTCTAGCCAAGGCGCTCTTTCAACTGTACTCCTTGTCTCCCTGTGTTCCTGGATGCAAGCCACAGTTTTCTAGACTTAATCCACAGCTAGATGCCTCATTTCCTCTGTTGCTAAACATAGAAACCATCCACAGTTCTTCAAGGGAGGATAATAGGAGTTTCGGGTGGTCTGTCTTTTCATAAGAGAAAGTTATCTGCCTCAGGTCCATGGGCTCCTACGTTCCAAGACCATTTTTGATTCTAGCCTTGGAACAAATTCACTTTTTACGTGCCTGAGCTTCAACCTAGGTCAAATCAGTAGGACAAATTATCTGCAGACTGCAAAAGGTACATGAAGACAAGCTGAGTTTCCTGTGAACCACATAAGAAATATCAGGAGCTAGCAACATACTAAAGCAAAGCTATGCTTTATTCTTTAGACCAAAAACAGTTGTCTTAGCAGACTGTAGACTATCTCCAGCAAAAGCTGTAAGAGACAAGAATGTTAATAAGCCTAACTTGTGTTTGTTTTTTCTTTTTTTCCTCTAGCCTGTGCCTCAAGTATAAAATTAACCTCTGCCTATATTCACAGGTAGGCCCTTTCCAAGAGGATCTGAACTATCATAAGATTCCCTGAAAAGCTATTAGCTACTAAGCTCTGTATTAAGAGCCTCAGGCTGAGCCCATGAAAGAATGGCAAAGATACCTCCTTGCTTCATGGAGGCTGGGTCTCTAAGACCATATATAGGAGTAGCGTGGGATGATTACAGTTTTAGTTTATGAGATGGTATTTAGCCAAAATGACCTTTTTGAGTAATTTCTATGAATTACTGTCTCCAGCAGTGCCTTTCTGGGAAGCTCTTTCCCCAGTGGGGATACACTCATCAACAGACTGATCTGTTACAGATGAAGAAGCACTCAGTCAAACAGCTTGAGTTGAACTGTGAACTCTAATTGGAAAGTTACCAATAAAAAGAACGGAGAAAAAAGCTCTCCGCTTGATTTTAGCCTAACATGTTTTTCTGTAAATTGCACTAAATGAGAAATTGATAACAAGATTCTGCAGCCTTAATGAAATTACGACGAGTGATCTATATATGTGTCTCCAAGCATAACAGCCAAGGTCTTCTCTGAAGCAGAGTGAGAAGGTGACTTGGCGTATTTTCAGACCACAAGTTTATTTTTATGAAATGGTTAGCATGGGTCATCAGCATGCATGCAGACTATAATAACAACAGGAATAATAGGAAAAGTTGCTTCTATTTTGAAGGAGAACTTCTGGATAAGTGTGTCCTTATTTCCAGTATTGTTTCCTGCACGCTAATCTTTGTACGCAGTAGGGACAGATGCATGTCGCTCATCAGCTCAATGGAACTTTTGCATTCTACTAACTTTCCATAAGCCATTATACAGGCGGAGGCATTATTTCTGCAACTGATTTTTATCTTCAACAGCATAAGAAAAGTCAAGCTTTAGTGAAAAGAGAAGAGAGAAAGAATCCAGCATTTAATGTACTGGTTAGAGCAGCTTTGTTGTCTTGACAGGCTGCCCAGAGAGGCAGTGGAGTCTCCATCTCCAGAGACATTCAAAACCCGCCTGGACGCGTTCCTGTGCAACCTGCTCTGGGTAACCCTACTTTGGGAGGGAGGTTGGACTGGATGATCTCCAGAAGTCCCTTCCAACCCCTACCATTCTGTGATTCTGTGTGATTCTGTGACTGTGAGATACAACCAGGAGTGTTGATGCGAGTGGCCGGGCCTGAGAGCAAAATCTTCCATGATCAGCAGCTCTTAGACAGCAGCCTTAGGCCACCTGCTGCAGACAACCGCGGAATGTAATTTAAGAGATGTAGAGGTGTTGGATTTTATTCTAAAGGTCAGTGACTTCTCCCTCCAAAATTTATTACTGGATTCAATCAGTTACTGTAAAATCGCTATGAGGTCTGCATTTGCAAAGGATTCGGTCTTGCCTATTTGGAATCTGAAAAAGATTTATTAACAATTTTATGAAATAAATGTTTTCTAGAAAAAGCAAAAACCTAAATGAATTTCCATAACACTGACCATGGTAAAAGTAGCCCTTGTGAACAGAGTCCATTGTGTTGTATTAAGGGTTCTCAGTCACTGGGCACACTGGAGTTCTTATGTCAATAAGACAAAATGAACTGTGATGTGCCCTTTTAAATACATGGCTCCAGGATGCTATTGGTGATATTTTTAAAAAGATGCGGACATGTGTTTGCTGGCAGAGTCATTGTGACAGATGCCTGCTTTAACCTTTGGACTTCGGACACATGGAATCCTCTGTACCTACATTTATCAGGTTTTTTTAAGTAGCCCCCTGTGCTGCTGAAATTGAAAGAGTATTAAGCCTTGCTAATGTTCTTCAGTTTGATGAATTGTCCTCATTTCTAGAAAAATTGAACCAGATCACAGGAGCAGAAATGGTACCAATAATATAAAACATCCCTGTTTTACAGCAAGACCTAGGAACAAAATTCCCTGGCTGAAGCTTTGTTTGTAGTGCTACTTTTAATTTTGATCCCTGAGAATGCTGAAGCCTGCAAAGGAAAAGCAAGAGGGACAGACTCCTGTGTAGGGCACTGCCAGCATTAGTATACGTCTACAAGCCAGGAGCTGGGGGTGTCCAGTTCTCCTGGCAGCTTGTTGGCTTGGGAGGAAACAGTGGAGTTGGAACAGTCACAGTGCATATGCACGCTACATTTAAAGCTCCACAAAAATATGGCCCTTGTTTATTGTTGTAGTTTTAATGGTTTGCCATTAAGATGGACCTGTATAAAATTTATACCCACTTAATAGCTTTTTTGTTATGCAGTTAATCACAAGGAAAAATAAAAAGGGAGAGAGCCTGAAGGCCTCTTTAATAGCGTGCTTGTAGTGGGCAAGCAAGAGAGAGTTTGCTAATAATTTATTTTAGTAAGATAGCTTATATTTGAGGATTTCTGATGGTGATGATTTCCAAAGAACAAGGCTCTTCATGAATGAATTTAATTGACAAGGAAATACAGCTCATCTAAAACGTTCGGTGAGGGACTTCACTTCCTTGGAAAGAGGTCATCCTGCTTGTCTGGGTCATTCTTGGGACCAGCGTTTTCCTTTCTCTGGGGTCCGCTCCTGCTCTTTGACACCAGTTTCATATCCTGGATAATGTTTGTGATTTTTCATATATTGTCCCTTCATCTGTTGCCACCTAACTCAAGTCAACTTTAACTGTCCCTGACGTAAATTGAAAACAGTTCATGTTTCTTGCACAGCCCCATTATTGTCCTAGAGCCTCACCATCTTGAGTCCTCACTCAACCTCCTTCAAGCTGACATGAAGAGAAAGGTCTCCAACCCATTTCTGACCCTGGCTTGTAAGTATAGAGTGTGACCCACCAAAATATCCTTTCTCCTGAGGTGTATTTCTCCTTTTCACCGTTTCCATAGCGTGGGGAATTGCTGTGCTGACTGTGGACATTGTTCCCTTTAGGACAGGAATGGTACATGATTATGGGCCATTTGTGAAGAAATATCACTGTTCTTCTTAGAAACATCATTCAGGAGGGAATCGAATTTAGGGCGCTGATCCCAGGGTAATATTGTGTCCGGACTGTCTAGCTGAATAGTTCCTGAGCTGTGGTCCACAGATGCTACACCAAGTTCCCAGATCCTCAAATTTGGATCACTTGCATTGCACTGCTGCATTAACATTCTAGTAATAGGAATTTGTGGTAGTCCGGAAGACACGGTGAAGACTGTCTTTTAAGTAAAGTAAAATCATGAGACCATAAAATTTGCCTTTCTCTGCTTCACTCCAGCAAGACAATGCTGAGATTAAAAGGCAGGAGGAATTATTTTGACTTCATCTTGGCCCTAGAGAGAATTGAAGAAAACCATATTGTCAGGGAACTTCCAACACCATGCAAATAAGCTCCAAGAATGAGAAAGCATCAGCTTGAATTTTTTGCGTAGCAAGAAGCAAGTTATGACTGGGGTTTTATACTTACACCTGTGGTAAACATGGCGATAATTTTTTATTATCTTCTTTATTTCAGCAAGGAGCTCTGCACAAGTGTCAATAAAAATAAAACATATATAAATCATGGAAATAGTGTCTTTGAGCAGATGTGCGTGGTAGGACGTTAGGAAGCATTTGGGATAGAAAGTGAAAAGCACAGCATTGAATGCATTTAGCTTTCTAATAGTATTTCTGGATTCTTAGAGTACAGCTTTGCCCATTTCATTTTAATTTGATTCTGTGCCCAAATTTTTAATGCTGGCGTGCCTCCACCACAGAATGAATGAGTGAATTACACTCACAACAGCTCTGTGTCAAAGTGACATGTTACCCAATTTAGAAGTCAAATATAGGTACCTCAAGATCTGAATTTAATGAAATTAAAAAAAAATATTCTGTGCCACATTTAGTACTAGCACTGCAGAAAAAACACCTTTAGATTGTTCTCTTCAGATAGCAATAGATGTATGGTTTGTAACCGTAGACTTTGAATCTCTGTTTTAAAACATAATTACATCCCCAGTCTTGCACACTGTTCTATTTACCAGATTAATGTTCCTCCTTTTGAGAACTTCTAGGATTTGTTTCCTTACTTTTTTAATAATGCTGCTAACGTGGGACTAATCAGGTGTCTTTACTCCTTGTTGCCACAGAACTTCCATCTGGCATGAAAATGTTACTGATACCTACAGCTGAGAGGGGCAAGGAGGCCCACCTAAGTAGTACCCGTGCACCCTGAATGCCCTAAGGTACAATCTTAACATCAAAATTGACAGGTAGAAGACTCTGTGAGAATTGCCAGTGTTTCCACTTGAGAAAAATGATGTTTAGATTTAGCAGAGGACTAGACTTAATGGAATAAAAGGCCCCTTCTGGTTCTCTGTTCCTGTGATAGGAAAGTACATGACATGAAGGAAGAACCCATAAACTAGATGCCCAAAATATTCTATTAGGTGCTGGTCACTATTGTATCAGTAGAAGTACTGGATATCTCTTTAGAGTGCAAACCAATCTGGAAGAAAACTACAGCAATGATTTGCACTTTACACATTCTCGTCCTCTCTTTTTATATCAGACACCTTTTTAATGAGAATTCTGTGCTAACGAAATTTTGCTTAGATAAAAATGATACTGCTATTAAAGAGTTACTCTAAAGTAACCAGGATTTGAAACAGATGTGAAAGAAGAAAGCAGAAAATAAAATGTATCTGAATATAATCATATTACGGTTTTATATTAGAATTTAAATTATGTGTTGAATATAGTAGCTTTGAAAGATATACTTCCCAGTCCTCAACCTGAAAAAGATGATTGTGACTTTTAATGAACTACCTTAAGGGCTTAGAACTTCTGTACTCATAAACTAACACCTAAGATCTTGGACATCACATCTCCCCAGTATTAATTTAAAATGAATGCTAATCATAGAATCATAGAATGGTTCAGGTTGGAAGGGACCTTAAAGATCATCTAGTTCCAACCCCTCTGCCATGGGAAGGGACACCTCCCACTAGACCAGGTGGGAGCCCCATCCAGCCTGGTCTTGAACACCTCCGGGGATGGGGCAGCCACAGCTTCCCTGGGCAACCTGTTCCAGTGCCTCGCCACCCTCACAGTAAAAAAATACTAATAAAAAAACCCTAATAAAACTCTGAAGGATCCAAATGCTGTCTAGGAAGTCACACACCTGACCTGTCCTGTCCAAAGGCAAGGTGAAGTGCCAGGCTGATCACAGCATCACGAGGGCACCTGTGACACAGATGTCCACAGTCAGAGCACAGTGTCATTAGCAGCGAGGCTGCATAAGCTGAGGTCATCCTTATGGCCCACAGTGGACACACCGTCACTTCTCACAGGGAGAGAAGTGAAAAAGCAGCTAGGGATGGGTCCGAGGGTCCTTACACACCAAGTGTGCACAATCAGGCAGTTTCCTATTCCTGCTATTCCTCTCTGAAGGACAGTCAACTGAATCTTCCATATGTGCATCCTAAATACATCCACCATGAAAAAAACAGTCTCTCTAACTATGGTCACTATAACATGTATTTCGGCTCCTCCCAGCTCATCCTGGTAATTTTGATTTAGTCTTTTTGATGTATATTCCTATCCCACCCATAAGCACATACCTTGACTTCTGGAAATCAATGCTTTGAACTGGAAAGATGTCATTTGTCTCAACAGCATCGCGGCACATCCCTTGCAAAGATTCCAATAGATCTGTAAGCCCCAGAGTTTATTGGTATAGATGGCCACATAACTGAAGTATTATCTTAGCAGAAACTGCTTCAGGAATATAGATGGATTTTTGCGCAATGAAATTGTATGATCAATCATAGGAATCAGCTGCAGAAAGCAAAGCCTTGTTGATATATCTCTGCCATTAGAAAGACATTTTAAACAGTTGCTTTCTATCTTGAGTGTTGTGAGTCTGGAAATCCTGATGCAAGTGCTTCCCTAGTTCAGCCAGATGAGGCCTGATCAGGGTTTGTTCTGATGAGGGCACCATTTTCTTAGGTGGCACAGGGCTCCCTGTGCGAATATACCCAACACAGAAGAGTACATTTTCCGTTAATCAGGTACCTGCTTCTTGTGGGTAGAAGACTTGGGCCCAGAAATTGGTCCAAAGGAAATAAGGTCCTTCAGTTTGAGTTCCCTCATTATGTTTCAGCTCCAATGCTAGATGCTGGTGTTCTGCACTCAGTCCCAGCTTTGGGAACAGTAAGACGAGAGAGGTCATTATTAATTTCTACTTGAGAGAAGCAGGGAACTAGAGTGCCTCAAAGTGGCTGATTTTCTCCTGTTCTTTTCATTCTCAGATGCTGAACTGAAGGCTACTGAAGCCTTTAAAAGGTATGGCTTCTACCCATCATGGCAAGAACATTTTTGTCTAAAGCTCTTCAGCTCCTTATGAGCATCGATTACAAAAACTTAGCATACACAAACCCACCTTGACTTATGGGATGAAAGCATGTCCACATGCCACATGTTCTTTATGTTCTTGCACAGGTTGGGTTTGATCCCTCCACTCGTAACCTTGCTTCTTTCCATCTCTTGCAAATGTCAATCTAAGTTGCCCTGGCAGGGTAGAATCCCACAAGAAATCAGAGAAATATGAAAGCTGTCAGGACTCTATATCTGAATAATTCCCCACTTCCTCAGCCCAAAATTTCCACACAAGGAGTAGAGAGCTATGAACCAAGGGAGAGATGGTGGAATTTTGTAATGCAGCATCTAGTTGAGAAAACAGGTGAAACGCGTGGTAAAAAAGCTTCATTTTGATGACATATCCAGAGCAGCCAGATTAGAGGCAACCTAAAAGAGAATACCCTGCCATCTAGCAGTAATAACCCAGAAAAAAATAACAGCTCTTCCTTTTGATGACTGGCACTTGATTTTAATAGGCCCAGAGCACATAAAAGCTCCCACAGAGATAAGGCAGACATATTTAAATCAGTCAAATAGAACACTTTCCCATCCCTTCCCCTGACCCTATAAGAGTGCATTTATGGTCTAATATATTATTGACGAGGCTTACTTTTATAAAAGTGCTTTGGCATAGTGGTTATAAATGTGTATCATCTGCTCCATATAATCCATTAACTCATTAAAATAATTGTCTTAATTTGATTGTTAAAGTGATTAATAGGGCAAGCGTTAAAGGAAATTAATATTTCAAATTGAAGCATAACTGCAGCCGAAAAATAACTCCTCTGAATTGATGTGGTAACAAGGTACAGGCTTGTGGTTAATGAGCCTTGGGAAGTTAAATATAGAATGGTGTGGGGAAGACAGGAAGAAGACAATTCCTCTATGACGCATGCCTGGATTGGCTTTGTGACCTGAACCTGGAATCCTCAATCCAGATTAAATGTTTGCCCAAGCAGACTCTGCTGCCTGTGCCCATAAGTCAAGCTAGCTGGGGAGGAAACACCAAGACTGATTTTATCTCCTCTAACATGGGGGAGTAACAAGCTAGGAACTATTTAGAGAAACTGGATGTACTCAAATTCATGGTGCTGGGTGGGAGTCCCCAAGGGTGCTGAGAAAAGTGTCAACATGACAGTAAGGCTAAAAGAAGAGAGGAAGATGCTATTTAGTAAGGCTTTTTACACTGTCTCTTGCAGCATTTGTATTTAGAAGCTAAGGATGGACCTCCTGTATGGGCCGGCCCACCAGGCTTAAAGAATAATGATCAATGACCAATGTCTGGGAATCCATATTAGGGCCCATGTAGATCAACATTTTTATCATTATTTATCTGCAGGAAAGATGAGGATGACAATAGACTAGGGATGTGGCTGAGCACCAGTCCCAAGGGTCTATCCCTACAGCGTCACTCCTGGAACCAAACACCAAAGATTGCAACAGGTTGCTTACAAAACCCCTCACATTTAGTAATTACAGAAAATTTCCATCTTACATATCACCTTTCTTTTGCACGGGGTCGTCTATAGCTTTTAAATGTCATATCCAAGGCATGCCATGCAAGGCACAGCATTTTATCAAGAAACACGTGATCTCCCATGCATCTGCTAATAGAGTGCATTTCAATCTTGCCTCTCATTTCTGGTTTTTAGCACACCTTTAGATGGAAAAGAAAGTAAAATAGTCAAGTTGAAAAGCAATTCTTTCCCAGCAAAGCATCCACTTCTTTTAATTCAGGATCTAACATACTCTTCCAATAAATTCTGCTCATTTTAACAGGCTAACAGCAGCAGTGACTTTATACTTAGCATTCTATTTGATCCACGTAAAATTATAAAATATTAAATGAATACTCTTTTAAAAGCATCCCCTTGACAACTGGTTGCCAATCAGTTTCTTCAGCAAATCCATGACAGCAACAGAGATGAGTCCCTTGCAGAAATTACCCTTTCACATATCTTACACAGCCTCTTGCATCGAGTAACTGAGTTACGCAGTGTGTATTGTAATATCAAACCATATATAGTAACACTGAAGAATGTCAAACAGCCATTTATTACTGAGATAATAGAAATCAGAGCTGTTTTCTCCCTGTGTGAGATACCCATTTACTGCTCGCTCTCCCCCTCCGCCATTACACTCACACCTCCCTTTCCAGCTAAGTAATCATTCATATTAAGGCTGAATATGTGCCATCTTTATTTGGAAATAGTTTATATTCAACTGTAGAAAATAAGGGAACTGTTCAGCCATTGATGTAAGAGGCACTGGAAAAGTCTCTTTCAATGGCAAAAGCAAAATTGCAGTGTGAAGAGAACTAGCACCAGAGGAGGTGGGATCATTGAGCTTAAGCCAACAGGTGGGAATCATCTTCTCTTAAGAGAGTCTCCCTTCAGTACGTACTTTGCTAGCACCTAGGTACCATGTAGACTGGTACAATTACCCACATGTAAGAGAACACTCCTCATCGCAGCTGAGGTCCCAGCAGTGCAGCGAAGAGTGAGGTAGTGCAACTCCCTGTTCTTTCTCCCCATCTCCTCCTCATCTCCCATGAGAGACAGCTAGGGGCAGCTTTGGGCGATACTCAGCTGCAAGGCACCCTAGAGAAGAGTCAGAGTGTGGCAGAAACCCTGCCCTACGCAGAGTCAGGATATGACAGCTAAGGAAGCAGCTAAATTCAATGACCTTACACCAGCTGCAGACTTCTCTATGCTAGATCGATTTCCAAGTGGATGGATAAGGCCAAGCCCTAATCTTCCTACAGCTTAAAGAGGCCAGGAAGGGGGAACAAAGCTGGATCAGAGAGTTTTGAAAAGTGTGCAGCTTTGTGTGTTCACACCTGTGTCAGGTTTGGCACTAACTCCAGAGAAGAAATGTTTGCCTTTGGAAAACCGTCCACAATTGCCGTTTGCAAATTGTTAAGCACCTTCCTCTAAAGCAGCTGGTCCTGGCTGCTGCTGCTGGGGATGGACTATTAAACTAGATGGTATTCATGTCTCCCCCACTCTGGTAGTTGCTTGGTCCTGAAGGACAGAAAAGTAGTTTTCTATGCCACTGACTGAAAAATGGGGAATCTTACCCTGGTGAAATTCAGTCCGTCTGTCCCTTGGCTTATGAAGCATAGAGCAGTGGCATCGTTAGCACTAATGCACAGCGTATGAACTACCCAAGTCTGCCAGCTCCGTGAGAGTCACATATGTAAATGGTTTTTATTGTTTGTTTATTTGATTCTGGGTGAAATTTACAATTTTCTTTTTAGCTTTTTCAAAGCTTTGAAAGAGAGCACTTTCCCCCTTGGCGATACTGTGAATTCATAGTGAAAAATCACTTCACATTTTTCATAGCAGAGCCAAATTTTACATAGTAGCAGTGTTTTCGCAGTCATGTGAAGTCCAACATTTGTGTCTGTGGGGAGAAAACTCATTGCTGGAATGCGAATCATTTCACATTTTCTGTCTTCAGCAAGGGTTTTTTTCTCTCTTACCTGTTCTACTCCTCTGATACCACTTCCCATATTTCATCACTTAGGCAAGCTAGAAGTTGTCATTTTGTTCATTCCACCATTGGTAGATCAGATGGTGAGAAGGCAAAGGCTTAACACCTGGGTCTTGGCTAATTTTTAGGAGATACAGAAATGAACAGCCAAATGCTTGTGATTGAAGGACCCCTGAATATTACCATAAGCAGTAAATTCTTAGAAAAGTAGGTATGAATACTGATCACATTGCAGCTGCTAGAGGTAAAGTTTCTGGAATAGAAAGGAAAGGCTCACTCTGGAGCTTTATGCAGTTTGCTTTCAATTCCATTTACCGTTATTTCTTGTTTTTATATCCTGTTTTATTGAAATCCATTTTTTACTTTAATGTTTTTTGACTTGGGGATAGAATTTTTTTTGCCTTGAGCACATGAATGAAATGCCATACTGTAAAGTGCCAGTTAAAATTATCAATGCAAATACTGCATGATGGTTTTATGAGTCTCTTGGCATTTTTTCCCCTAAGTGTTTCTGGGTTAAGAGTATTTATTTTCCTTAGTTCAAACAGAAACTCACGCCTCATAATTTGATTAGTATGTCAAAAGACAGTTGCTGTTTTTGCATCTGCCAGTGCCATTCTGCTGTTTACTTGCTCCTTGAATTTTCTCTCATTAGCATACATTCAGGGAGTTGGTGATGGATTGATCAGTCTTAGAGATTAAAATGCTCTACTTGACCCCTGGATAAGAGGAATGTAGGCAAAAGCAGTGCATATTTCTCCTAGGCATGTGGACCATAACACCTACCTGGTCGACCTGCTTTGATGGCAGGTTTTGGCTTCAGCAGGGGAAGTTTAAAATGGTTCTTCCATTCTTTGTGTCTGCTGAACCTGCCACTAGTGGGCACATATAGCCATGCAGCAGGTGAAGAATCGAAAAACCAAACAAACGACAACACCCCCCCGTATTCTCTGGCTGAGTCTTCCAAAGCCACTAAGCCAACTTCACAATGTAACGGTGAGATGCCGCACCAGAAACCTTCAGCACTGTTATCCAGAAACTTCCCTGGAGCAGGACTGTGTTCTTCAGGCGTTGCAAAGAAGACTGCAGATGTTTTGAAAGGATATCCCTGCATTTGTTTGAAGGCAGTTACATACAGATACCCTTGGTATACAAGGGACTGGAGTGGTTGGCAGAAAGGGCTCTATAATAGGGTTAAGTTCTGTAATAACAACTGAAAGGTACAGCTATAATAATAGGAAGAAAGTAGGAAAGATTTCTTTAAAGGAATTGAAAAAGCTTAGGATTAATAGACCATTCACTTTGGAATGCAACTTTGCATGTTTCAGATATAATTCCCTGTGGCTTATGATACGGCTGCAGTGATTCATTACTATCTTTTTTCCAAATAGCTGTAATCAAGTGCAGGAAGTATACATTTCTTGTTAGTCATCTTGCTGTCTAAGGTTTTAGAGGGCAGAACAATATGGATATGGAAATAAATATTGGATTAATTTAATATTTTGAGAGATTGTTCTACACAGGTAAGTCCTAACAGGGTGGACTGCAGTTTTGCAGCCCTTGGCAAATGGAGCAGAAAATATTGCACAGCTCATAGCCTACAAACACTCATGAACCCTAAAGCAATTGAGGATTTTGTAACTCAGTTTGGACAAAGCTCATTTGTACAAGTATACTGGAGTTTAAAGGAAAAAAACTGAGAATAAAAGATGGCAAAAAGAGAAAACAACTCTTTACTACTTAGTCATGTAAGGTCCCAACTAGATCTCCTTGCTATAGGCTTTATGTAAACATATAGACAGAGCATGAAGGAGTTAAAATATTATAATGTTTACAGGCCTTTTCTCCAGTTAATCAAAACAGTACCTTGATGGAACACACACTGGAAGAGAGAAAACAGCGCAGGGGGAGACAGGAAAGGGGAAAAGAAAACAGTTCTGAGCTCTTCAGTGTCTAAATACTCTCATGAGTGCCTTATGGAAAAATCCAATACATTGAAGGGAGGTATTGCCTGTTTAACAACACATGTAAGTAAAACAGATATGTTCTTGGCCAAAATTCAAAGTGTAGGCAAGAAGCACAGTCTGTTTCTTCTCCCTCCCCCTCCCCACCAGCCTTTCAGTCCAGGTATTACTGTAACTCTAGGCAGGCAGAATTGGTTCCAGCAAAAACCTTCAGGAGTGGCCACTAAATGTATGTTAGTTCCTGTAGAACACTTAGGTGAAAACTAACATTTAAAATTGTCTTCATTTTTCTTTTTTCTTTCTTTTTGCAAACCTGGCCTGTTCAATGAAAACATCCTATGATCAAATCAAAATGAAGCAGATTTTGACTAAGAAAATTAAATATGTTTATATGTGTTGGGGATGAAGGTTGTTTCCCTCTTGGATAGATCTAACTACCCATCAACCTTGCCGGCCAAGCTCCTATGTTCCACCCTCACTTGCTCTCTCATTTTCATTCATGTCTTCTGTAGGTTGTTTCACTTGATGTATCTCCAAGCTCTGTTTGGCTCACTGGGGCTTCCTGTGGATATCTGCACTCTTCTTCCAGAGTATGCTGGAAGATACCTTATAGCAACATAGCTATTCTTAGGTAGACAGCTACAACATTTATTTTAGGTACTCCTTCATGAAAGTGAACTGGCCAGCCCACAGTACTCAGATGAAATAAGCTTCTTATCAGCAGTGAATAAACCAAGAACGAGACCTTGGAAAGGAAGTGACCGGCTAATATACTTCCCTGGGTCCTGCAGCATCTCTATTAGCTAAAGTGAGGCCAAGTGCTCCTCCTTGCGACTGAGACAGATGTTACCAGTGATGAGACGCTGCAGGACAAGCAGGGTCACCCTCGGTGCTTGTTATACTACTGGGTGGCACTGGCATTGCCCCAGAGCACCGTGGCTTTGAGAAGTGGAGAGCAGAGCCAGGCTGAAATGGGTAGCTACTTATGCTTAATCCCACAGAGCCACAGCAATTCAGATCCTTTCAGGATTACCTTGGATGCTGCCAGTCTGCCTGTAAGGCATGTTTCTTGCCTCCATTGCCGTAAAATAAGGGATTGGGATTTTCCTAGAACATCCTGATACGTTGACTAGAAAACTATGTGTAGGTGTGTGCATGTTCACTATCTGCTCACCTTTCTCTCTGGCTTCAGCTCTTTTTCTTGAAGGCAGCTCTGTAAAAGAGTTCACAGAGCAACTACATGAAATAAATTACAGTCTGTATTTTCTTTTTCCTGTTTAATCTTAAAGGATTGCTTCTGGGACAAAAGAGAAGGGCAGTACAATATTGCCTACTGAACAAACTCTGCTTGCCCAGCTTGGAGAAGCTTTCTAAATGCCTGCCTGTGGTAAGGAATGGCAGACTATGGGAGACTCATGGCCAGACGAGTTTTTGCTGAAGTTTTAAATAGTGAGAACTTCATTTTTCAAAAGGTATTTCATTACATCCAGAGTGGTGGCAGCTCAGAGAAGAGGGAACAACCAAAACGTGTTAAATGACAGCAGACAGACACTGAGCAGAGAGGAGAAATGGGTTAGCTAAGTCTGTAGTAGCTTGACCTCCTGACACCTATGACATTGACTTTGCAGCACGAGCATCTGGCTACATGCTCTATTGGAAGTATATACCCTGCCCTAGCAACTTAATTTTGTCTGTCTTCAGCATCTGTGCTTTAAATAGAGCCACTGCCATACATATTCCACCAAATGCGATCAGGCCATTCACAGGAAAAGATGTAAAGAAACTTCATTGACCTGATAGTCCTAATCCACAGAAACCAAAAATAATTATTAAGTGGTCTAAGAGTGGCTGCTGTGATGTGTGAACATCAAAGGCAAGAAAGCCTCTTCTCTTCATCTCTAACTAGCTTCTCTGTGATGCAGCAGACACTGGCTTGCAGTGGTACAGCGGGGTGATAGTAGCTGAGCCATGGAACTTGGGTGAACGAGCGAGTTCATGTTTAATTAGGCATCTCTCTTGGGGATCGGGGATTCCTAGGTGCTGAAAATGCACATGATTGCTTTGCACGAATCCTAAAGAAGCCTTTATTTTCCCTCTGAACACAAGAAGGGAGAAATAGGTTGTCCTCAAAAAGGATCAAGTATTAAAGATTCCCTGGCATGGATGATAGGAGTAAAAGCAAAGTAGGGACATACTTCCAGTTTGGCTTCAGAGAATGACACAAACACTGTGCCTGAAACAATCTTCATAAGTGCCCCCACCCTGAGAAGCAAAATGCTCCAGTAAAGAAGTAATTACAACTTTGACTAACCAAAATTACCCTTCTTTATAAGCAAGGGTGTCTAGTCAGCCCTGAAAAGCTAGAGGCTGAAAAACTAGACTCCTTAGGTTCTGTTCCCTGGTCCAGCAGGGCAGTACAGTTGCAGACTGATGCAACAACTGCAAGTGTTTTAATCTTGATTATGCTGCAGAGCCTCAGCAAAGCCCTGAGGGAGTCCCTGAAAGGTCTCATTCTACCCTATCCATCTGCAAAACAGAGATAAATGAGAGGTGTCTTGAGCCTTCATTAATATTTGGCGTATGTTGAAGCACATGGTGCACTGCACCACAGAGTGGTTAACGCTACAGGAAAGCCATTCGTGGCCCCAGATGCCAGCAACAAACCTTTTGCTGCGGAGCCCATTGCACTGGTTATAGTTCAGCTTTCTGCCTGTCATCCTGCTGTAAAGCCTGTCAGCAGCAGAAGACTGGTGCTGGGCTTTCATCTTTGCTTTAAATATTCATTTTGCACCTTTGCTATGCAATCAGAGTTCATTCTGCAGAAAGGTGTTTAATCGTTTTTGACGCTGCTGGCTTTTATTGCTCTTGGACACTCAGCTGGAGAATGGGATTTAAATTTGCAAAAGCAAGTGCTGTAGCCTCGGCACCAAAGAATCCTTGGTGATGGGAATAAGCCCAACAGCAAAGAAAACAGATAAATCCACTGAGACAGCTGCTAGGGCTGCAGTCATTTGCACCTAGCTGCTCTGCCCCTAAGCATTATCTCTTGCATAGAACTGAAGGCAGCCAGATGGGTAAAGGGCCAAAGTACTGAGGACTCAGGAGACACTGGCACACAGTAGACGTAGAACAATAAAATCTGGGTCCCCATGTGTGTAATGAAAAACAGAGGGAGGGGATAAAGGCTATTAGCAGAACTGCAAATTCTAATGGTAGCTTTGACTGAGATTTTAAACAGATTTTAGGCTTCTAGAGGAGCATATGAAGTAGGTGCAGGGACAGCACAAACCTGCGTGAAAGAAGTCTCTGTGACAGCAGATTTGGCTGTATCTCATGCTGGGGTGCAGGATCATCTGGAACAGAATAGTTTGCACTGGCTCTTTTAAAAATGCAGGGCAGTGATTTATCTATTTTAATTTTTCCAACAAGCAAATCTAAGTTGATGGTTTAAGTGAAATTAATTATAAAGGGTATTTAGGGACTGTACGCCTGTACCATGCAGGCCTTCTGCTGGGGCAATGAACAGGAATGACTCTCACTTGGAGTGAACTGCTTTGTTGAATATAGTAGAATGGTAAACTGTGAAGGGAGAAAGCAAAATTCACAGGTGAATATTCAGTCAGCAACCAAAGTAACAAAATTAATCAGGAAATGATGTGTTTACTTCATTGCCCTAGTGGAAAGGGAATGCAAACTGAGGTTTAGAGCAAGAATAACTTGTCTATTTTTTTAAGCCAGAATGAGGTTTCAAAAGTTTTACTTGTTTCCTTTGTAGGAAATATGTCAGGCATATCTCAAAAAGATACATGACAAGTATTTTCTACTCATCAGAGCAAATCAATGTTTGCAGAAACCACCAGTAACTATTATAGCTAAAAACTCCACCTTCCTAGAAGCAGGCAAATCTGAAAGAAGAGCTCAGCAGACATACTACTGGCTGGATGGCCGTGCCGAGAGAGTTGTGATTAATGGGGTGAAATCCTCTTGGCAGCCGGTCACCAGTGGTGTCCCTCAGGGCTCAGTCTTGGGGACAGTTTTGTTTAATATCTTTATCAATGATCTGGATGAGGGGATTGAGTGCACCCTCAGTAAGTTCGCAGACAACACCAAACTAGGTGGGAGCGTTGATCTGCTTGAGGGTAGGAAGGCTCTACAGAGGGACCGGGACAGGCTGGATCGATGGGCCAAGGCCAACTGTATGAGGTTTAATAAGGCCAAGTGCCGGGTCCTGCATTTCGGTCACAACCACCCCAAGCAACGCTACAGGCTTGGGGAAGAGTGGCTGGAAAGCTGCCCAGCAGAAAAGGACCTGGGGGTGCTGGTGGACGGCCAGCTTAACGTGAGCCAGCAGTGTGCCCAGGTGGCCAAGAAGGCCAACAGCATTCTGGCTTGTATCAGGAATAGCGTGGCCAGCAGGAGCAGGGAAGTGACCGTGCCTCTGTACTCGGCACTGGTGAGGCCTCACCTCGAGTGCTGTGTTCAGTTCTGGGCCCCTCTGTACAAGAGGGACATGGAGGTGCTGGAGCGTGTCCAGAGGAGAGCGACCAGGCTGGTGAGGGGTCTGGAGACCAGGGCATATGAGGAGAGGCTGGGGGAGCTGGGCATGTTTAGCTCGGGGAAGAGGAGACTGAGGGGAGACCTCATTGCCCTCTACAGCTACCTGAAAGGAGGGTGCAGAGAGGTGGGGGTTGGCCTCTTCTCCCAGGTGAATAACGACAGGACCAGAGGAAATGGTCTGAAGTTGTGGCAGGGGAGGTTTAGGTTAGATATTAGGAAGAATTACTTTACTGAAAGAGTGGCCAGGCACTGGAACAGCTTGCCCAGGGACGTGGTAGAGTCACCATCCCTAGAGGTGTTTAAGAAACGTCTAGATTTGGCACTTCAGGGCCTGCTCTAGTGGCAGAGGTTGTAGGTTGTTTGTTTGTGGTAGGGTTTTTTTTGGTGTGTGTATGGTTGGACTTTCCAGCCATGAAGATTCTATGATTCTACTGCATTAGGGCTGTTAATTCTATTTATGTCTTTAGCCTAGCTACCCTGCATTGCTGTTGATGGGCTGTCTGATGCCTAAATACTTCAGATTTAAATGCTATCAGTAAAGGTCTTGGTTGTATTTGACTCAGAGAAAACAGTCTGAGTCCAGGAGTGCTAGTCCTATGTTACTGGGGTCGTTCTGCCAGTTACTGATGAATATGCAGCTCTTAAGATATTCTTGAGTGTTTTTAAACACAGTGCAAAAGGAACAGAGCTGAAGTTAAACAAAGCAATTATTTCCAAACTTGAGCTTTCACAATAGAAACAAATTGTAATCACACCCTTTGAAACCTGCAACTACAATCAGTTCCCACTAACCCTTTGCCCTCCTCCATTGTGATAGATGCAAAATGAGCTACAAGGCATTAGCCAGTGCTTATCTTTTGTTTTTTGATGCTCAGCAGAACATCCCTGAGCTTGCCAGGAGCATTTATTTTTTTAAATTCCCCAAAGTGTTTAGAGATCCTTTAAAGAACTAGGTAAAACTTCCCTATCTGAGATGTTTCAGTACTTCCCTGGCTAATACAGATTCTACAGAAAAAGGCATCATTGAGAAGTAGTACTAACCTTTTCCCAAAGCCATTTCTGGAAACCTATTTCTGTCCTGGTATCCGTGCTTTCTTTCAAAAAAGGCATAAAAAACAGGGTTGGCTCACGGAAATTGCCATGGCTGAATCACGGCATGGAAGTAGTCCTCCTCATCTGGGCTTAACACAGTGCAAACACCAGTAGGAAAGGGAAAAGGACTTGACTGTAGCTCCTTTGCTTGTATAATAATCATGTGTTTCTCCTCAAGACTTTTGCCTTGCCTAAAAACTGATAATAGAGCTTATATGGGCTACTGCTGTAAACCTCTAGAGAGCTGCTGTTTGCTTTTGGCTAGGGAATGCAGCATTTGCATGTGCAGACCATCTTAATGCTTTATGCTTTGGGGATGAGAATGGGCCACTCTGCTACGCAAGACCAAGAAATCTCACCTTTCAGCACAGACTTTAGCATAAAACTTAGCAACAGCTCTTGAACTCAAGGTCTGCACAAATCCTTGTCAATTGGTTTGCTCAAAAGAAAGAGCAAAGGTTTTGTTTCATTCTGCTTTTGATGAGCAGTCTTCACTGGGAAACGGTTCTAGATCATGTAACAACAGCTACCTGAAAGCATGCAGACAAAGCCAACATCTGCTAAAGAAGATCTGCTAACAGAATCTGCTAAAACAAAGACAATATCCGTGTGGTAGCTCACCACTCTTCAAAAAAGAGTTACCGCAACACTGGGATTTGTTAATGGCTGCCAACAAAGATGTAAATAAGGGGAATGTAAACCTTATAGTATGTGGTGGACTCCGGCTAGCTTTGAAACTTCTGTTTCTAAATAAATAGTGCTGCTTAACCAGGAAGAAAAATGGGCACATGCTGGACACGAGCCACCTATTTAAACAACGCCCATGACAGTGGTAAGCGGGCAGTGACGGAAGTAGAGAGTAATGAGCACTCCTCATAACATTGTGTTAGACCACAGGCAACTGCAGACAGGCTCAGTGGTTTGCCATGGATGACACAAGGGAGGAGCCGAAAGCAGAGAAGCAACTAGCTGTCGACAATGGAAAGACCATAACAAGCAATGGGAAAAGCGGCACACACACACATGGGAGGGCTGTATGAAGTGACATCTGGCCCACAGCCTGTCTAAACCCAAGCACAGTATCATTAAAAAAATTATATCTCCTGAAAGAAAGGACTAAAGCATTATGCAAAAAATCTGCCAGAGCCTGGCTGACAACAGTTTCCAGGAAAAACATTGCTCAGCTTCGTTAATTGCAGTTTAGTGAGGTGTAGGGACTGGTGGAAAATCAGAATCCTTAAGGAGCAAAGTGTCTATACAAGTCAAAAGAGCTCTCTGGATCCCTGACTGCTCTGGAACATCCCATCTGTGTGTATCCTCCTCCCCCAAAACATTTAGCGAACCACACAAGCTATTCAACACTTCATACAAAGCTACAGTCATCTCCAGGTTTTCGAGAGAAAATACTGGCCAGGGTAGTGTGATTCTCCTCTGACTTTTTAAAGAGATCTCTATCCATTTCACTTTTAGCTGAAACAACAATCAGATGTGTTCATAAACTCACGTGAGCCTTAAACTGAGATGTGCGTGTCTTGCTTAAAGTAACAGAGATCAGGAAGGGCATAATCCAGTACTCTAACTGCAAACCAGCATCCTCTGGAAGAAACAATATCAAACAACTGCAATAGGTTCATTAATCTTGTGGTTATTTCTGCAGTAGTGTGTCACATACAGCATTAGAGCTTTCAGCTGTCATGTGGTCGGTACGCAGCCCGCAGCTGACAGCAACTGAGTGGCACTGGAGTATCTTTAAACAGACTCCTGCCTAAATCCCCACACGTACTGAAAGCAATACTCCAAACCGTCTTTGTTTCCCAGTGCTCGTGGCCTGCCATAAATCGAATAGTTACCTTGGCCCACGTCACAGAACCATGCTTACAGAGAGACATGAAACCTTGAGGAATCACAGAGCACTCTGGAAATGAAATGAGGGGGAAATTAACTTTGCAAGCATCTGATTTCTTGGAAGTTGGGAGTTTGATAAAGACTGGAAAGTTGCCTGTTGACAAAGAGCAGCCACTCCAAAAGTACTGTTTGTGTGTCAGAGGTGTGTGTCTCTGAGTATGTCTCTGTGGCTGTGTGCATGCCTGTACACATGCACCCTACAAAAGTATCGTTTCTTTATGTAGGCTCAGGAACCCCTTATGTAAAGTAAATCTTCCAAGTTTTCCAAGTAGGTGGTAACAAAAGAGTTTAGTAACATTGAGGATTTTCCACAAGCAACTGACAATAATAAAATTCATTCCAGAGAGTGTATTAACATTTCCAACTGTCTATGTAGCAGCAAAAGGGGAAGCAAATGCAGCAGGCCTGCTAAGCCCGCTCAGCTAACATCATTTAAAGCAACCGATTTATTTATGTGTCCAAAAATAGAACCCCTTTCTAACTATCTTAAGAGCAAAACCTCAGTTTAAGGAAAGGAGAAATGTCATTGTCTTCCAACTGTCATCCAGAGAGATAATAATACATATAATGGTCCAATTCTGTTTTAAATTAGCCATCATACCTAATGCTCCTGGCAGATTTTTTTTCTGAAGGTAGCATTTGACTTGACATTTGGATTTGGCTATAACTGTCTTTTGCTGCAAGTACAAGCACTGTGTCATTGACTCATTGCAATTTCACATGCATTGGTTCTAATCACACCAGCAACTCACATTCAGTCAGCACTGAAAGGGGTGTGGAGCTGGCAGGCGCCAGGTTGGCCGTAGATTATACTCTTGCCAGGAATGAACTACATTATTGAGGCCTGAGCAGAACTGCAGTTCAGACTCTCTGCCTAACAAACAGCTATCAGCTGCTTCACTTTCGCTCAGGCTATAACAAACTCTTACGCTGGTTTTAGCACATAAATTATGCCTCAATACTCTCAGTCTTGTAGTGCTGTCTCTGTCGTGGATTTCCTCCAACTGAGAGCTGACTGTGTAACTTCGGGGGGGAAATTCTTGAACCAGAATGACAGAAAGGCTGTAAGAATGGCTCAGCCAGTTTCTAATTTCTGTCATCTGTTAATTGAACTGCTATAATCTGCAGTTATCAGATCTGCTAAAATAAGCCTGAGTGCACGTGACAGAGGAGGAATCATGGACCAGGAGCCAGCTTAGAAAGAGGGAGCTTGTGAGCAGTGAACACGTGCTAATTGCAACCCAAACCTATTTTGCAAAGCCTGTGTTTGAAAGCCTGCGTGTCTGATGCAAGGTGATTGCTTTTTGCAAACCCCAGAGGAAAGAGAGGAGGAAAAATTCTCTCTCTCTTACTTCAAGAAGCAATGTTACATCAGCAATTACATCATGTAGCTTTCAAGCATAACTTGGTTGGAACCTTATCTTCTCTGTAACAACTGCAGTAACAGCCTGCATTGTCGAGAGATTTGATTAAGGGGTGATGTCAGTCCGTTTCTAGGAACAACATGGATTTGAGGTGCAGACAAGAGGTTTTAAACCACCTGTGCTTGGCTATAAGAATTAGATTTGCCGAAGCATGATTGCATCTATGTCTCTTTGTGAGTTTTCAGTAAATTGCACTGTACTCCCACCCTCCTTCCTTTGCCTCCCTTTCCTATGTGGGCGATACTTTTAAAGTTGAGCATTTAACATCTGACAGCTTCTGCTGCTGCAGTTTTCGATGTTCAGGGCTAGGCTAGATGATGGTTTGCTTCAGCATCCTCCAGTAGTGGATGAAAGGATAGCTTTAACCTTGAGCACGATGCTAAATGATTCAGTAATGAAGCCAGCTAGTGAAGTAGTAGAAGTCAGCCAAGGGGTGCAGGGTAGGAAATTTTAGAATTCTTTTAACTCTATTTAAAAGTAAAACAGAGGCCTTTCAATAAACCTGTTAGGCAGATGCTAGTTGTATGGGGACCCCAGAGAGAAATCTGAACGTTCTCATGCATGTGTTTATGCATGAGAGTGGGTCAGTATTTTGTCCTTGAGTGACGGTGAGATGAAAGCTTCATCTCAACTTCATCTGCAGATGACCCATATGAACTGCAGAAAACATACTAAGGATGCCACCTGGCTCTTACTTTTGAAGGATTCATCAAGGCATTAGACTGGGACTTGGCCATTCTGTGGACATCTTGAGCAAATCCTTCCATCTTTCTCAGTTTCCAGCTTTTTTTTTTTTCTCTAGTAAGAATCCAAGTTAGCTGTTACATGTATAAACAGAAACTCAGTAGGGAACAGGATTACCCTCACATCTCTAAATGGTACGCAGACCCACAAAATACACATTAGCAAGAGAGTGCTTTGATCTTTGCAGAATGATGTGCCTTGGATGCTTACTTTTATAGTCAGGGTGTGTATTGAACTTACAGTTAAGGCACTACAGTGTTGCCTGGTTAAAATATAAATGTCTGCATGTTTTGGACTAGGTAGGTAGATTAACCGAAAGCAATTCCAAAGCAGTTGTTCAGCTTCCCCACAGCTCTTCTTCTCTCTCAATAAAAAAACCCACCACCCCAAACCTCCTCCATAGTCTTGCTGTTACTTTAGACCAGAAGCTACAGTCTTTAGGAAATACTCTTCCTGAAAAATCAGCCTAACAATCCAGTCTTGTCAACAGATGATAAAAATGGAACTCTCCTGCATTTGCTTTCCAGCAACTTTCCAGCTTTTCCAACTAACAAACCATTGCTCCAAGCAATAAATTTCTTAGGGATTATTGTTTAATAAAAATATAACACAGTGGGAAAATGATCCACTGGAAGAAACATAAACTGCAGAAGATGCTGTAATACAATCTGTGTGTGCAGCTACCCTTAAAGTAAAAGTGATTAAAGGAAATGGGGGAAGCTGAAATTTATTTTGTTTTTCAAGTTGTTGAAGAAGGTGTTGAAGTAAAGCAAAATAAAAAGTTGCGTAACCTGACTGAGGCTCAATGGAAAATGCCATTCTGAACTCAGCCGAACTGTCTCATCCTATTGCAAAACATCTGGACATCTCTGTGAATTTCTGTGTTCGGCCACTCATGCCCTCCATTTCAGTTACTGCAAGCAAGGCAAAAGCTGGTACATAAGGGTTCTCCAGAACATGTCCAAGGGGACCTATCCAGTCTCTGTTCACCAGCAGACAGAAGCTGGGTGGAGACTGGCTTTCTAATAGCATAGAAGCATCTATCGATAAGAAAGGCGCAAAACTTGTTAAACAAAGGCAGGATCTCATCAAGTTTTTCAGAAGCAGGGAGTAAGCAGAATTGGCACAAGCAGGGGTGAATACATTTTCCCAGCATGCATGCACCCAGAAAATGGGGACAGATCCATATTTGAGTGGCTATTAAGAAAAAAATAATAGAACTTTACTGATAGAAATCACACTGAAGGAAACGAAGAAAAGGCCTGATTTACCTCTTAAATGCTCCAAAGAAAACTGGAGGTAACAGCTGCAGACAGCAGTGTTCCCACAGAGATAAAGAGAAACCTCATGGAAGCAGAACCAGGTCCCTAACTGGCATAGCCTGAGCTGCTGCCATCCATACAGACTTTCCTACCCCTATAAGGACACTGTTACTCACCTGGCGTAAAAAAGAAACATTTGCGCTACATTTCTTGGATTGAATTGCTCTGTAATCCAAAGGCTAGCTCATTTTCAGCTTCTGTTACAGATAACAGTTTTAGCATTTTCCTGACACTTTTCTGACTCACTCCCCTTTCCCTTTTGAGTTCCTTGTCATAGTTTTGTCTCGATTTGTTGGCTAGGTTGGGGGAGTTGTTACTCGGTATTACAGTGGTGATTTAAAGCCTCAACTTGGAGTGGGTCACTGGTATAATAACTGGTACCCAAACACATCAATATAGACTAGTGCAAAGCATCTTAACAATTTAAGCAGAAAACTAAATGAGAAGGTAGGAGACAGAATAACTTGTTTGCTCTACTTTGGAACTGATGTTCAGAAAGATTTCGACAAGTTTGCATGGAATATCTGACTGAGAGGTGGGGGTTTGTACACTGGGCTCCTGAACACCAGATTAGTGCCTTCAATCACAAAAGCATTCCTTTGCTCTACCTGGAATGCTTGTGGATTTTCAGACAGCTGAACATTATTCCAAGGACTTTACCTGCAGTATCACCTTCCACAGTGACGTTGCTGCCTAGCTTAGAGAAGGAGACAAACCTAGGTAGATGGGGCTGCCACGCTGGGTCAAAACAAAGGTTCCTCTTACCTCAACCGTCTGAAAAGCAAACTCTTATATAAAATTTTCACATGCAAATTCCAGAAGGAACATCTTGTTTTTCTGATATGCGGGAAGACTTCTCCATTGTTGGGATTTTTTTTTCCTTTTGTTTTGAAATCAATGCCTCAAATGGAGAAGAAAACCCAGAAAAGATTAAATTCCAGGGTAGGATAATTTGTGATACTCTCCTAATCTGATACAGAAAGGTACCATCAAAATTACGCCCTTACTATTTGCAGGCAACACATAAGTTTTTACTTCTTTAAATATCACTTCAAGAGCATAAGCTGTGCACTGTCCTCAACCATCAAGAGACCTGCCTTGGGAGAAAGCTTCTACTGGGCATGAATAGAAAAGAATATTTCCCTTATTTTTGTTTCTACCTTCATATGTTATTTATTATCAGTTGCTTCCAGGTATATTTGCGGCCTCCCTAGGGGCCACTGCTGGAGTAACATTAAATGAGTTTACTCAGATGTTGCTGTCTGTGATGCATTCTAATTTTAGACTTTGTCTCCCAGGATTCTGTATTTGGATGCAAAGAAGTGACAAGCATCTCTCTCTCTCTTCTGTAAAATCCACATTTAGAGGGTGGGAACAGCTCAGGTTTTTGACAGAAATGGGAGGAAGACAGGGAAAAAAACGTGTCCTAGGGTCACAATTGCCAGCTCAATCAGCAGCAGGCAGGCGCTGCTCTGGGCTGGGCTGTCAGTGACATGGGCTTTCAGCCAGACCCTGTTTCCAGGTGCTAAATCAGGAAGCCAGTAGAGCTACTCCCATTCACTCTCAGGAAACGGAGCCACCATCAGGCTGTTCCCAGGGGAGAGAAAAATAATAAACAGAGGTATTATAAAAAGGCTGAGCACAGGAGGAGGGTGAAAACACTCTGTTGAGGAAAGATAAATGGAACAGCAGCATGAATTGCTGTCAGGGAAAGAGCATGGAGGGAGCTCTTTCGGAGACAGAAGAGAGTGCTTGGTGGCCGAAAGCCATATGGGTGCATTCAGGTGGCATTGTGTGTTTTTGCAGAGAGACACGGAGGCCTAGCTACATTTTGCCTCCATCAACTATAGACATGCCTTGGTTTTCCTCAACCCATCTGGGCCCAAATAATGCTCCTGAGGGACCTGTCAGAACCTGAAACTAGTATGCTCCTCACAGCAGTACTTATTTTAAGTGCAAGAGTTTAGGAACCTAGGCCTGAGGCCCGTCAGAGGGAGACTGGTGTCAGGCGCTATATGGGCACATTTTGGAGAATGAGAGCTGTTGAGACCCTGAAGACACACTCATGGAAGGCTTTGATCTTTGCCACTGGCTTTCCCTACACTTCAGCTGTGCTAATGAGGAGCTGATTTTTTTAAAGAGTCAGAAGCATCTATTTTAGTTTCACAGCAATTTTTCATTTAGGGAAAAGACAGACCCACCAGGGATTTCCTTTAATGGCCTTTTCCTGGGGAAGCGATCACAGCCTTATCTTCCAGTGGGAAAGATAAGCCCATGATTGCCTCCTCTTGCGACAATCCACGCTGGGCTGCATCTATAGCAAAAGCTGCCAGACAACTGTATATTTACTCAATGTTCTTGTGCCAGTGGCTAACACTGCGTCTTCAGTAGCCTGCTGCTTGTTAAATATCTAGCCATGATGACAAACAGCCCAGCTGACAGGGACAGTCATAGTAGCCAGTGTAGTAGTCCAGTAGTCATAGAAGCTGATAGACTTTCTATCACCGCCTTTCTGCCCAGTGGTGCTCAGAATAATACTGAATCACCTATTAATTTCTCCCTGTATATATAGGGTTTTTTTTCCTCATTTCCTTCCAGAAGGCTGCATAAAGCTTGGGAAATAGCTAATATCATTATGAATAATTACACCAGTGCAAATTCCTGTTAGCTTTATTGCAAAATAACCAGGTTGGACCCTATGTGAATTACAGCTGGGAAGCTGAGCCCTTTCCCCAGGTCTGTCTGTTCCACTTAATGTGTGTTTCCAATAATGTTATTCCATTACAGGAAACTAGAGTTAGAAGCCCTTTTGTTTACTGTGTTACACAAATTCAATTTGTCATAGAGCTGGGTGTATAAATTAGAAATGAGGGATGTTAGCAAAATTAAATGATAAGGCCTTTGCCAGTTCCCATTGCAGCTAAGATTGGTCTGATAAATTGGAGCCGCCAAGCAGTATTTGGTAAACAAAATAAAGCCACGATGTAAATATTTAAGTAAGTCAATAATAGACAGTGTGTAGACAGACATGAGTATCTTGGATCTCTTTCTTCCCTGCCTGTGTCTTACAGAAGACTGGGAGGAAAGTATTAAGAAATCAGGATTTTGTCCTTTGGTGTATGCTGTTTCCAGCCTAATCCGCTGCAGCAGAAGGCAGTAAAGCAAGCTCATCTGACAGTTACCTGTTTAGTCTTCTCTGTTCTCCACAGACTTACTGCATAAGCACTATAGCTTTACTAACCCGTGGCCCATAGAATGGAAACTGAGAAGAGCTCTTTTTCTGCCCAAAAAGAAGCAACAAGTGGTAGTGCTAAATTTTCCATTACTGAGAGTAAGATCTTATTCTATGGTTTTAAGATGCAGCTTGTTAAGCAAGAAGACAGAGTTAGACCACAGGATAACCTGTGAAATGACAGCTCAGTAAACCAAGTCTGGACCTGGGAAGGTATTCCATTCTCCTCAGAGGGAGCTGTAGGCTAGTAATGAGCTGTCACACACTTGCTCAAGGGACCTTGCATCAGAGGTCTTGCATTGAGTGGAGTCCCAAGGAGCTCCATGAGGATGGCTTTAGTGTGTGTTGCAACAAACAGTGGGAAAGCTGCGGGGTTAGTTTGTCACTAACCGTGCTCTCACCCCCTTTTCCTATTGGAAGAAATCAGAATAAATCAGACATCTACTTCCCTTTGTAGCTCCTTTCAGATGATTACTGCCTTGTCTTACGAAGCAGTCATGCTATGTGTTAACTTACTGAAGCCTAGTTTTTTACTCCTAAGTCTGAAACTGTTCCTAGTAAGCACAGGTACGGAAAAGGTGTTTCTCCAGCTGCTACCTTTTTTCAAACTACTCCTAACCCTTAAAATTTGCTGATTCTTTCCTTACAAGAATTTGTTACACTGTACCTGTGACATCCTACATAATATTGCATTGTAACTAGGAGGGAAAGAGAGCTTTGTACCTACTCTACATTACTCAAGCTACTCGTTGGAATTTTAGAACATCAGTAAATTGAAACTCCTTCAGAATAATGACAGAGGCACTGTAGAGAATGGTCGTTGATTTTCTGCTGAAGTTCAGGCAATTTTTGGATTCCAGGGGATGCTAATAGTTCTCTGCTCCAAAAGCATTTGCTGTTGGAAATAGAACATCACAAAAAGGGAGATTAAAAAGTTGTGGCTGTGATGAGGAGGTACGTCACATTGACTGAGATCCTTGAACTTGGTTCATTTTTAGGGGAGAAGGGGCAAAGGAAACATGCTGCATCATTTCCGGTCAGGCAGAACTCAGTTTGGTGCTTTCTTTCATTGAAAGTTTCTTGCTCAGGAGAGCATCACAACATGTAAGGGGAGGGAAGGAAGAGATTTTCCTCCTATCCCTTTGTATTACATGGGGATATCACAGGATACCCAAGATATTTCAGATATTCTGCAGTCGAGAAAGTTTTCTCCTAACTATTAGTCTCTTTGAAGCTATATCTATCAGAAGACTCGGGAGCAATACTCTGTAGCTTCAGCCGATGTTTTGGGAACAGACTGCCACAATTATAGGACATTACCTGACCACCAGCTTCTCCTCTAGGGGAACTTCACTGAGCTCTGAAATGCTGCATGTCTGGGTAGAATCACAGAATCTTCATGGTTGGAAAGGACCCTTAAGATCATCAAGTCCAACCAAACAACTTACAATCTCTGCCACTAGAGCAGGCCCTGAAGTGCCAAATCTAGACGTTTCTTAAACACCTCTAGGGATGGTGACTCTACCACGTCCCTGGGCAGGCTGTTCCAGTGCCTGGCCACTCTTTCAGTAAAGTAATTCTTCCTAATATCTAACCTAAACCTCCCCTGCCACAACTTCAGACCATTTCCTCTGGTCCTGTTGTTATTCACCTGGGAGAAGAGGCCAACCCCCACCTCTCTGCACCCTCCTTTCAGGTAGCTGTAGAGGGCAATGAGGTCTCCCCTCAGTCTCCTCTTCCCCAAGCTAAACATGCCCAGCTCCCCCAGCCTCTCCTCATATGCCCTGGTCTCCAGACCCCTCACCAGCCTGGTCGCTCTCCTCTGGACACGCTCCAGCACCTCCATGTCCCTCTTGTACAGAGGGGCCCAGAACTGAACACAGCACTCGAGGTGAGGCCTCACCAGTGCCGAGTACAGAGGCACGGTCACTTCCCTGCTCCTGCTGGCCACGCTATTCCTGATACAAGCCAGAATGCTGTTGGCCTTCTTGGCCACCTGGGCACACTGCTGGCTCACGTTAAGCTGGTTCCACCAGCACCCCCAGGTCCTTTTCTGCTGGGCAGCTTTCCAGCCACTCTCCCCCAAGCCTGTAGCGTTGCTTGGGGTGGTTGTGACCGAAATGCAGGACCCGGCACTTGGCCTTATTAAACCTCATACAGTTGGCCTTGGCCCATCGATCCAGCCTGTCCCGGTCCCTCTGTAGAGCCTTCCTACCCTCAAGCAGATCAACGCTCCCACCTAGTTTGGTGTCGTCTGCGAACTTACTGAGGGTGCATTCAATCCCCTCATCCAGATCATTGATAAAGATATTAAACAAAACTGTCCCCAAGACTGAGCCCTGAGGGACACCACTGGTGACCGGCTGCCAAGAGGATTTCACCCCACTAATCACAACTCTCTGGGCATGGCCATCCAGCCAGTTTTTAACCCAGCGAAGAGTACACTTGTCTATGCCATGATTCGCCAGCTTCTCCAGGAGAATGCTGTGGGGGATGGTGTCAAAGGACTTACCAAAGTCCACATAGACAATGTCCACCGCCTTCCCTGCATCCAGAAGGCGGGTCACATGGTCACAGAAAGAGATCAGGTTGGTTATGCAGGACCTCCCTTTCCTAAACCCATGCTGGCTGGCCCTGATCCCTTGGCTGCCCTGCACTTGCCGTGAGAGCTCACTCAAGATGATCCTCTCCATGATCTTTCCTGGTACCGAGGTCAGGCTGACAGGCCTGTAGTTCCCTGAATCCTCCTGCCGACCATTCTTGTAGATGGGCGTCACATTAGCCACCCTCCAGTCATCTGGCACCTGCCCTGTTGACCAGGATAGTTGATAAATGATGGAGAGAGGCTTGGTGAGCTCTCCCGCCAGCTCCCTCAGTACTCTTGGGTGAATCCCATCTGGCCCCATAGACTTACGTGTGTCTAGGTGCAGAAGCAGATCTGCAGCAGATCTGCTGCAGAAGCAGAATGGTTAATCCCCACCGGGGAGTACTGTTCAGAGTGTAGGGAAGATGAAGAAATAAACGTAGGTCTGTAACACAAGAAGCCATGTAGAATGAATTCCTTATAACAAGAGGGGGTGGGGAAGAATCTGCAAACAGGACTTAGGTCCTGAAGCTCTCTGTCATGTACACCAATGATTCCCAGACACACTCTGTAATGTAAAGCAGCAGCTGCCCCATGGAGCTGTACATTTTGCCTTTGCATGTTGCAGTTCTGTTCCAGGATAAAAGTTGAGCTAAAAATTCCAGTGGCAGAATTGTAATCTTTTTTTACATAAAAAGGTTTAGTCCCTTCCATACCAAGCTCTCAGACTGCAGGTGAATATAGGTAGAAAAGAACAATATTATGTTTAGCTTTCTGTGACAGATGAATGGAAACTGCAGAAGCATTTACGTGTCTCTGACTATTGTACCCTGTATGGACTTGATCTTTCACATGTCAGTGCTTTGGTGACCCAGAAATTTATGAAGGTGGAGGTACCTGGTTCTTGAAGAATTGTTCCTTGCATGCGCAAAATTTCTTGCTTTACAAGAAATTTTACAGGAGCAAAATTTACTGTCCTGCTTTGGCCTTCCTTGGAAAAACTTAGAATTTTTTTGTTTTAACTCTGTTCCCAACTATTTTCATCACAAAAAGGAACAAAACTTGCCTTCATTACTAGGGCAATAAGAGAGTAGGAAAAACAAACTAGGGAAAGAATTGTTATGAAAGACACACCAAATCATTTAGCTGTTGTGACATGACCAGAAGGGAAAGTGGAAGGTTCCTTGCCTAACTGTGATTGAAAGCTTCATGTATGTCATTCTGCAGAGAAAGCTACCAGATAATTTATGTTAACTGTCAATTAGGAAAATTTCGTACTTTCTAGAAGCATGGAAATGCCTCTGGAAATGCCTCACACTTACGTATGTTGACTTAGTAAAATTTCACGTTTAGCAAGACTGTCAGACACCTGAACCTGACCCCAAAACAGAGCCCTGTTTTGTATATGTGATGAGAAGATATCAAGAGAAATATTTTTTCTTTTTCTCCTCTCCCTCTTACCTTCTCATTTATAAATCTCCACAGGCTCAACAGCTATTACAGAGATTCTGGCAGACAGATGTTAAACCAGGGAGGGGAGGAATCAAAAAATGCCAGGGAGGAATGAAAGAATCAACACTACCTGACAGGTCAAATTTAACAGTGCTGTTTCCAAAGAAGCTATGAGAAATTTGAGAAGCTTCCCATGTACTGCATAGCGTACCTCTCTTTTGGTATTAGTTACTTGGGGTAGTACTGGTCCATGACCTTATATGCTCCGACAGCCACAAAGGCACAGACAATGCTTGCTGCTTGAGGTAAATGCTATGAACTCAATGCAAATCTCTGTTTAGACTATGTTTTTAGGTCCAGCTCCAGGAAAAGGCTTAGAGCAAGTTCCAAGGAGCAACCCTCAGGGCAGGAGATAATATAACCACTGCCCCAAAAGTGGTTTCTCCTATTTCCTTCTTACCCCAACAAGGTGGAGAACATTTTACAGAGACTACCACTACCTTTCCACCTGCATGTTCAGGGATTGCTTTGCCAGAGCTTCTTCTAATCAAGTGATCTTAGTTAAGTCTTTCCACTGAGGTTTCTCTTCAAGTCCATGTAAACGTTTATTACCCAGAGAATCCAAAGCAAACTTGTTTCATTAGTTGTTGAACAAAATCTGAGTCAAGTAGCCCTGGCTCTGAAAGACTTTGTTTCTAAGTAGCAGATAACAAGAAATGAAATACTGGGAGACGGCTCTGAATGTTAGTGACTGGGCACAAAACATAGTGCAGCTCAGTGCAGTAGCCCACAGCATCTCAGGCATCTCACTGTCCTGTCCAGCCACCTCAGAGGGTGTGAGAGGAATTGCTAATGAGTGGCAATTGATTCTCTTATCTTTGCAAAGCATAAATACCTAAACTAGAAGCACTCCAGAGACAAGTGGTCATTGGGCTCTTACTGAGTACCTTCACTTTTTGCTCCTATAATGCCTCCTACTACTATTATTATATCTCCTAGGTCGTGTGTTCTGAGGAAGAAGTCTTCGCATATTTCTCTGTAAAGAAGAGAAATTGAAGAGACTGAAGAGGAGGGAAAGTGACCAAGTCAGAGAATGTACCTTCCTTTGATAGTTTACAGATAAATTCAGGAAACACAAAGCTGTGAAAGCTATGAGGATTAAACAAGGGCTTTGCATATAACCAGCACCACAGAGCAAGAAAAAGATCTGAGACAACACTGGGGTCATGCAGAGGAAAACATTAAGATATATATGCTTAAGATAGCTTTCTGGAAAAACTAGCACGAGGCAGACACATAGTAGGACAGATGGAGAGACTGGGCAGCTGCATCAGAGAGCTGATTGCAATGAACAGATCAAAATAATAAGGCAAAGGAAAGAGGCTGAAACTATGTAGGCGAGAAATGAGCTTTTCTTTGGCCTCTCCAAAGCCCAGCTTGGCTCTGTAACTTAGAAGCTATTGTGGTTGCTTAACATGAAAATGGTCCCAAATTTGAAACTGTGCAGAAAGATCACACCAGGATCCTGTGTTCTTTTTCCGACAGAGCTGAAAATTAGGTTACCAATGGGTTTGTTTTGGTCCTAAGATCTACTAGTACATGACCAGCATTTATACTTCTTGCACTAGAGAACAAAGGGAGCAGAATAGGCCCCTCAGGGACCAAAGAGTTGTGTCATCCGAACAAAGGCTGTGACACCAATTCCAGCTAATAGCATATATCCATTTCTCTGAAAATTTTCTGACTCTTTTACTGTTTGTTGGTTTTGGTTTGGGTTTTTTGTTTGCTTTTTGGTTGTTGTTTTTGTTGGGATTTTTTGTTTAAATTAAAAAAAAATAATACACCATCGTCATCAGCAACAAATAACAGATCCTTGAATACGCAGCGCAGTTCATTTACAGCTCCTTTATTACACCTTGCTTTAAAGCAGTCTCTCCAAATCTCTTGAAGTCAGACCCAAGTTAAAACACCTTTCTTGAGCTGAGGCCCTAATCACCTCAGGTTCCTTGGGTTCTCACAAGGTAAGTGATGAAAATTTTACCTTGCTTGGGCGATGTTGGAATAAGCTCTTTAAATTAACAGTTACAAAGTGCCATCTATCTCCCTGCAAATCATGGATGTGCTTCAGAGGGGAAACTCTAGATGAGCAGGTGGAGCAACTCTCATTCAAAGGAATAAAGCACTTCTTTGCTTAATAGACTAGATGTGCCAGCTGCATAACAAAGAGGGTAAGATGAGCATGGGGACTTGTGAAGTGACCGGCTGGAATGGAACTGGAGAGGACAGGACTCTGGTACATGGATATAGTACTTACCTGGCAGGTCTGCAGGTTTTATTGATCAGTCTATTTTAAAAGAGATTACCCTTTACCCCCTCACTGCTCTTGGAGTTCAATGTGATTCGACTGGCACTGCAGTCTGAGATTAAGATACTGAAACTGTGTTTCTCCAAAGAGCCCAAGACATAAGCAGAGTTCCTTATACTGTTTGTTTGCAATACTAATGGAGTTTGTAGCTCAAAGATACTCAGATGTACCAGCCAAAGACGCACAGAATTTTGCTATGTGCTTATAGTTCATGCATCCAAGAAGGCCCTGACAATTTTCCCCATTGTAGCTGTACCACAACCATACTTTCTAGGGAACAGAGCAGCTCTACATTTTCTTGTGCATGCAAAATGAGAAGAACCTGGTTTTAGAAGTTAGAGACATCTAGCATTTCTGTAATGTGTTTTATCCATAGGGATGCAAAGGCTGATGGTTTAGTTATATCCACTGCAGCAACCTGATAAGATTTGGGTCTTTCTGGTTATGTGACAATGGTGTCTGGAGGCTACAAAGCCACCAGCACTGTCTCAGGCTATGTCTCTGGCCCTCAGGGAACTGCAGTTACATGCATGGTCATGTGTGCCTGCAGTTTTTAAAATAACTGTGCAGATGATATTCATTATTCGACATCCACAGACAGCAGTGGCCAGATGGCCAGGAAGCTGAGTGTATGCCACTTCCAAAGGGGCCCTGTACAGAGTGGTATTTCATAAAGAATTAGAACTCTCCATGGTGACATGAAGTGTGTCGCATTTAATTGTGGGTGTAGCTGCTGACCTGGCTTGAACTCCATTAGGGAGCATAAAACAAACGAAGTATAGCGCAGAACTTGGAGAGTTAGGCCCACTGAATCATGGAGCGACTCAGATGGCAGACAGGCAAGCCTGGAGCCTGATGTTGTTTGTTTCAGAGAACACTGGTGGGGAGAGCGACAAGGGCAGGACTGAAGACAGGCAAGGGATTTGAGAATCAGAGAAAAGCATAATAAGAAGATGGTAGATCTTTCTCAGCCACCAGCTATATCACCTATCTCCTCTGCTTGCCTCCACACCCAGAGCAACGGATCCCACCTCAGCATCCTAGCTCAGTCCAGATCACTATGGATAAAACAACAAAAGAAGAGAGAAGAGACTCTTTGCTCCTCTTAAAAGCTGCCTCTGGCATAACATAGACAAGACACTGTGACAGCCTGCCTTTCTTCCTTGGTTCTTACTTTTTTAGAATCACAGTTTTGCTATGTCTAATACACTTACAGATTCAGATTACTTACAAAGCAACTTTTCTTCTGTCAATAACTTTTGAGGTCTCTATCAACACATCTAAACAAGCAAACAAGAAGTCTGCAGGACAGTTTTATGGAAGTATCTTTGGATATACCTATAATGTCTGTAGTTTGTTACATTTTAGTCTCTATATGCAGGCAGGAACTGCATGTATTTTCCTTCTGTGTTTATGCAGCTCCTCATACTGCACACCCTCAGGTCAGGTCAGAGTTGCTGGTGTGAAGTCCTACTGCATGTTAAATAACTAAATTAGCAAATAAAATGCTTTGCTCAACTTTGGTGTCATCCATTCTTTCTAAACACAAGAAATTTTGAGGATTGCAAGGTCTGTATGTTATCAAACTCTCCGTAAATAATATGAACCTCTTTAGAGAGAAATCCCTGGGAAAAAGTCTAGTAAAAATAGTATCTTTTAAAAAAGAATATGTTTCCCTGATCTAAAATGGAATAAAGTACAATGATATTCAGTATAGAACAGAGTTATTTTCATGTAGAAACTGACATCGAACAACCTTAACAATGCAGTTCCAGACACATAATTAAAATCAAAAACAAGGAACATGCTGATCTAATTATATTTTTAAATGGAAAGACATTGAGAGAAAGGCAGAGAATGAATGATTTACAATTTTTTTCTGGTGATGACTCTGCAGTTAAAGCAGAGCTATTCTCCGAGGATTTCCGAATCACATAATGTTCAGCTTTTTCTCCTAGGCTGCTTTCTATTATGTTTTCTCTGTAGAGGGGTATATGCGTAAGAGTGAAGAGGAGAGCATATCCTGGACAAAACATCAAGCAGAAGAAAATTAAATGATCTGTGTAATTCCCAAATTCCTTTCTATAAGAAAGAAACCCTGTTATCTTCAGAAAGCCATGGAGGCATTGCCTCACACAGCCCTCTTTGAATGTCTGTAAAGATGAGATACACTTGCTTACCTCCGTTCTTTAGGAACAGGACATCACTGCTCTCAAATGGTCATGTGTTGGAGTGTGGGATTTTGATACGGCAAACATAGGAACTAGGGCTATCCTGACAGTTACAAAACCAGCTGATAAGAGGGGGAATAATACTGAATAGAAACTGCATTAAAACAAGAAATATTCTTATCAGGATTTGGCTAAATGGGTTGAAATGCAGTATCTGCTCCTGTTGACGCTCTCTGGACCATGTGAGAGAAGGATAGACTACAAAAGCAAAAAGACCCCATTGGGGCATGAAAGCAGGCAGAGTGGGAATCTTATCCCAGATATTTTAGGTTCCAAAGACAGACAAAATCCAGCCAAGGCCAAATCCATGGCACTGGCTCAGCTGGAGTAAGTAGATTTCTCTTCGCACAGTCTCCAGCAATGCACAATGAGAATCATTTCAGATCCTGCTGGATCCAAAAATGAAGAGGTGTGCCTGAAAAGTGGGAATGAAAGGAATTTAGTTCCCCAGTGAATTTGTCGGAGGAAAGTCCTCCCTCAGTACTTCCCGAGTTACCCAATGCAGCCAACAACATTGCTTCATTTGTTTATGACTTAATTCTCTCTTGCCAAGGAATGTGTGACTGATGAATATTGCCAACAGAAAGATGTATTTTATCCTGAGAGCACATTGCAAGCTGCTTCCCTGCTTGGTGCCATATTTCTCTGGGGCAGGAAGGATCTCTAGTATTGCATTTGTTTTACACTCTGTTTAGTGTTCCCATGCATGGATTTCTCACTCAACAGAGAGCAATAAGCAGGTCAAAGCAGAGCTGGGAAAGAGCCTTTCTGTGCCAGCCAGTGTAGTAAACACTTCAAATTGGCTGCTATTCATTTTCCACCCTGGGCATTGTGAAGCTCTGGAGACATTTGCCTAAAAGAATTCAGCTGCTGAGGAGAAGGTGGCTTTGGCACATTTTGCCGTGCTTTTCTCAGATACAAAAGCTTTTGGAAATTCAACTAACCGTATTTCCAATACAAAGATAAGGAAAGAGCCTGGTCTCCAGAGGCTATTTCCAGGTGCCTCTGCTAGAAGATCAGCTGCCAGCACTGCACCCAGGTGCAGCTTACAGCACTGAGTCTGTGGTGACATGGTCCCAGAGGCAGAGGAAGAGGTCTTCAGTGGCGACAGCAGCACTGCCTGCAGTAGGCCACCTCTTTAGTCCTGGTACACCTCTACCAAGAGGTGTACCAAGATACCAAGGTACCAGAGGTACCAAGAGCACTGCTTCCTGCACAAAGCCAGGCAACCTGACAGAGAAGATCCTACCTAATTTTCTAAGCTGAATTTACAAGGCTTAATCAAGTCACTGGAGAGAAACCTGTACTTGGAATTGTCCTTTATAGTTAGCTCACAGTCTGGGTGCTCCAGTTCCCTCCCCCTAGCCTTGCTACATGCTAAGCACAACGGCAGGCTGCAGGAACAGCCCTTGCTGCCCTCTGCCCCCAGCACCGACCACTGCTTCAGACCTTAACTGGGTTCTTGCTGAAAGTATCTGGTTGCTAGTACAGTAGACCAACCTACACACAGCAGAAAGCATCATCAAGGAGACAGGAAAGCTAGAAGGGAGGTCTTAGGGATGAAATGCCACTTTCTTTTTCTACAGGTAAGCACAAGGCTGAAATTAAATTCTAGAGAAGGGAAGACTGATGTACTTCAGTAGGCACTCTAGGTATTTACGGTTGTGAGTGCTCTTTCCCTTTTCCATATGTTTCACAGCCTGTTCTGCCTAGAACGAGGGTATTAGCACTTAAAATATTTCTCTGAGCCCCCTGGTGGTGCCCAACACAGTCAGTGTCTGAGCTGCCAAGCAGAGCAGCATGAGAAGCAAGATTTGACATGTATTGGTAGCCTTATTCATTATATAAAATAAATAAATGCTATCTGGAATCCAACTATGCCTGGGTGAGGGCTTCCTATTACTCTGTGTGTGTGCACTCATGCATGGGTGTGTAAAAGGCAAAATATACAGACATATTTCAAAAGAGCTGACTGTTCAGATGACCGCATCCGAAGTGCTGAGCAGGAGTGTCTGAGGCGTCTAATGGCCCTGCAACACAGCGGTGGCTGTTCGTTGGTAGTGGCAGGTTGGCAGACAGCAGATAAATCTGTGGTGCACGTGTCTGCACATAATGAACACTGTCTTTATGTACTGCCTCTGCTGTGTAATAATCTATTAGTGCTAATTGCTAGAGCCTAGGGCTGAAGTGGCCTTTCACATTAAATAATATGATAATAAATAATCTAGATAAAAGATCTTCTAAAAGAGCAGCTGTAAGAGAACGCTCCTCCCCGGCTTAACACATTTCTCTTTCTCCCCAGAATGGAGCTCTCTGCTGCACCTTTGGTGCAAACAGACATATGGTGTGAGAAGAAAGGCTTCCTGCAGATGGTGGAGGTGAGGAGGGCCACCCTACAGATAGCATAGCCTGACACTTCAGCATTTACCTCTCTTCCTTGCTCTAATGTCAGCTCTGTCTGAATCTGCAGTTCAGGGTTTGCCAGGTATTGAAGCCCCTCCTATGCTGTATGGTGACATACAGTTCACCAGTGCCCATTGCACAGGTCTGGCTGGTCCCTCTGCAGCCAGACAGTGTAATAAATATGAGGGATGGGAACTCTTCATAAACAGCTCTTAAATGTACCTTACACTGCAGGATGTGATGTATTAAATGAGTATCATTGTGGGTTGTTTTATGAAGCTCTGATGAGGAAGGAGGAACCTTACCCAATACTTTTATCACTGAGTGCTTAACCACAGCAATGCGACTGAAACATATCCAGATGCTAAGTCTCCTGAGGGTGGCAGGTTTGGTGGCTTGTGTTGTATTTTAGGAGCCATATCTGACCAGAGCTATTTAAAAGATTCTGACACTGTCCCCAAGCCAACAGTTGCCGGGCCTCCCGTTAGCCCAGCAACCAGACTGCTTAAAACTGATAGCAACAGGGTGCCAGTGAGCAAACTGCAGGGATATGACCTTTGGATTACAGCTTCTACAGCTATTTTCTACCCACAACTTTTTCAGACCCAACAGATGATTACAGTGGAGATTGTTATAAGTATGGAGCCAGCTTAGATCCTGCTCATCATTAAAAAATAAAAGAGAAGGAACGTAAACTGAGCTGCGGGTGGCCAACAGTGTTCCTGTGTTAAGAAGCATGCTTCTAATCGCCACCTTTCAGCAGAGGTATTTGTTTGCAGAACTCTCTGGAGTGGTTTCTGATGACAGCTTCAAAAAACATGACCTTCCTCTCCCTTACTGGAAGTATTTAGCCATCAGTGCCTGACTGCCGGATACTTTGCCACACCATAAGAAGGACACACAGAAAGCAGCTTGTCTATTGCCGAGTCCGTTTCCTCTCATAAGAGACCTCTCATGAGCACAGCAAAACAGAGTGGATCTTGTAAGCTGTCATTCCATGAAAGCCTTAGGGACAGAAATGAAACATATGCTAAATTCTTGTCAGGATAGGCAAGGTAAGATGTGGCTGTCAGGTCTATCTCGTTCTTTTCTCCTGTATATGCCTCGTTTTTGTTTTGGTGGTTTTTTGTTTTAGTTTGGTTTTTTTGGGTTTTGGGCGTTTTTTTAACCTTGAATACAAAAAAGGGTTTGGGCATTTTTTTAACCTTGAATAGAAAAAGGGTTGCACGGCTGACAGAAGATTACTCTGCTCACCTCCAAAAAAAAGCTCCAGAACCAAAGATCTAGGAAGTTGTGAAAAAAGCAGCTTTTGCAATCAAGACATTGCAAAGCTGTCACAAAACATAGACCATTGACACCATCCTCGGACTCATTCCTGATAGGGAAACAAGTGCTGAGTCTAATTTAAGATGCTCACAAAAGCCAATAGGAGAAGGAAAAGGAAAAGCCCTGTGTAGATTTGTCTGGGGTACCAGAATTCATCTCAATTCCTCCAGTGAAAAGATCCTTCAAGGCACTGCCATTGCAGAGACATCTGCTGTTGTAAAGGATACTGTAGTTCTGCCAGCCCTCATGATCAAACCATGAGGTACCTGATTTATGCTTTTAATTTGACTTTTTCGTGATCTCAATACTTTATACGTCAATTACTGAGTTTCTGCTTACCCTTCACTACCTTGTTAAAATAACTAGTCAATTGTATGGTTTTCCTGTATGCCTGGTGGCAGCAGAGCAGGATGTTAACTGCAGCCTGATCCCCACATCTGTTTACAGCTCTCTGGCTCACTCACAAAGCAGAGACTGGATGCTGTCTTGCTTCATAGTTTTCTCTAAGACACTTCAGCTAGACAGGGCAACTGCAATCATTTTATTCTGATCTCTTGACCTGCAGTAGCTCAGGCCAGAAAATCTTACCCAATGATTTTTCCAGATGGAGTTCAGCAACATGTGGTTAAATGAAGCTATGAAGTCACTCCTCATCAGGGACTCTTTCTAACCCAGAGGCATGCAGTACCTTCCCTGACTCCTGCTGTCTTTCTTTTGCAAAGATTTGTGTTGTCAGATGTTTTTATTTTTTTTTTTTGTACAAGTGCAAGAGACTAAGCAACTATCAAGGGCATCTTGCATCACAGAACAGCCTGAAGAATAGTAACAGCAAGGCTGTACCCAGGGCATTCTCTCTCTCTGAATGTACTTAAAGCATTTACTACCAGGGTTTTGACAACTCAGCCTGTTTTGACGACCATCGTGGCTTGGGGAGCACTCACACTGCTGATCACTTAGCAGAAAAACAGGAGATGAGATAAGCAACATGCCAGTGCTTTGGAAAATGTTCAGTTTCCACAGTTGTTTGCAGATTGCCTGATTACCTATGTCCTGATCTACAGTCAGGTAAAGCATGAATGTACACTTCCAGTTTGCACTAATTTAGCTGTCTTGCTACACAGCCTACATGTAGCTGGGACTTAGAGACTGAGTCAGAAAAAGATCCTGATTCAGTGGCAGAGCTGTAAGGCATAGCTACTACTGTAACAATTAAGAGCTACCTTAATAGACATGACAAAAGTACTAGAGATATAAAAAATTTACTCTCTTTTCCTCTTGACTGTTGTGCTTAGGAACTCCTCCTACCTGTTGCTAGCTTGATGACAGAAGGGTTTGGGTTGGAAGGGACCTTAAAGATCATCTAGTTACAACCCCCCTGGGCAGGGACACCTACCACCAGACCAGGCTGCTCAAAACCTTATTCAGCCTGGCCTTGAACACTTTCAGGGATGGGGCATTGACAACTTCCCTGGGCAACCTGTTCCAGCACCTAATCACCGTTACAGTAAAGAATTTCTTCCTCATATCCAATCTAAATCTACCCTCTTTCAGTTTGAAGCCCTTACCCCGTGTCCTATCATAACACTCCCTGATAGAGTCCCTCCCCATCCTTCCTGTAGGCCCCTTCATTAGAGATTAGAATAAGGCTTTTTCAGCTGTGCTTGCGTCTTGTCCTTCACTGTTAAGCACTTGATGGGGAAGGGAATTATATTTACCAGGATGATCCCCCCCCGCTTTTTTTTTGTCTGCGTGCACATTTTCAGAAAAGTTTAAACCCTGTAAGCTGACCCAGAGCAACAAGGTATACACTAGAAATAAGAAGTCTCTTGTCCCCTGAGTCAACCAGTCCGTCCACTGACAGAGGAAATTAAATGGCTCTGAAAGGGCTTTTCAATTGAGACTCTGGGAAAGGCCAGCGTCTTGCTGCCCTGCACTAATTCCTCTCCACATTGTTTTCTTAACCCACTGAAGCCTCTGATGAGCTTACCCTTAGTGTTGTCCCACATATGAGCCAGTTTCCATTCATATTAGTATCCCAGGAATGGCAAGGGAGGTGGCACTGTAGCTACTAAGAGCTGACCCAAAGACAATGGAGGCAAAAGCGGATTAAACTTGACGGTCAGGAGCAGATTAAATGACAGAGAAGTGAAGGGAATAAGAAAACTGTGTAAAAGGCAGTGGGAGAGAGATGCTGGCCATAGAGGGTGGTTTAGGCCGTTGTGACTAGATCCAACGAGGCAAGTTAGATGCTTATAATAATATATTTGAACAAAGCCCTGTCACCAAAGGAGACAAACTCTTCGTTTAACAACAAAGTGTAAGGACATGGGGTTGTGATGGTCTCCATTTGTTATTGCAGAGAAACAAAGCACTTTAACAGAAGTTGTTGAGCCACATAAAAATGAGTTGTTACCAATGTTTGCCTTTGATTCTAGAGAGGGCTAAGGCAGTAACAGAAGGGAAGTAAAGGAGGCCTAGAGCTCCCAGCTTGAATATTTGGGATGCAGCAGAGAGCGCAGACTCTTGGATGCTGCCATTCAGCAGGAATAGGCTGTATTCTGCAGCTACATAAATGAAGATGGCAAGGCAGGGGCTTCTTGGTTATAGCAGTTTATTATGAATGAGGCTCTTGTAGGGCACTCGATGAACTAGAGGACTCCTAGCCCTTCCTTCAGGAACCCTTAAGAGAGGAGGTGAATGCAAGCACTGGTAAGGAGGCACATATGGGGACGTGCATCAGCAGCAAAGGCACTACCACTTCCCAGCAAGGAACAACAAAGTCATTCAGGAACTGACCAGCTACAGAGTCCCATCTAACAGCGTATCCTCCCAGAAGACCGATTTAGAAAAGCCTGATATTTCCTTCTTATAGAGATTCTTTACGATGTTTTATTCGCAAAGTGTCCTCGTGACTATTTTGGATATAGTATTAATGGATGAAGTTGCTAGGGATATAATTTCTCAGGCTGTCAAGAAAATGCTTTAATTGCTTTCTGCAGTCTGCATGTCTGGTCACGCAAGCCAGTAAGTATGACTAAAGGAGTAAAGAGTTGGAACAGCTAAAACACCAGAGGAAGTCAGGGGGAGAGAGAAGCTGGAGATCTAGTGCAATTGCCTAGAGGCAAGAATAGAGATGAGGAAAGACTGGAAATGATAAGATAGAGATGTATACTTTCAGGATACATCTACAGGGTAATTTATTCATTTATCAAGGAAAAGTATCTTCAGTGCTACCGAAAATACAAAAACCTCCTCCAGAGAATTTAGTCCAATTAGTCTGAATAGGTAAACAGTAACAGAACAGTCATAAAAGTCTGGTTGTGGTTTTAGCCTGATTTCTCATGGAAAAGATACTTGCAGGGTCTTACCGTACACTATACAAGTATATTTATTCCAGCGCCTAGATTTAAAATACTGAAAAAATAAGCTTTCCCCAATTCCTAGTAAGAGGGATTGAAAAGGGATTAGACTTCCTTCTTCTGACCTGTATGAGAAGGGGAAAGCTAAGGGCTAACAATGGAAAAGGTACTCATTGAGATGTCTTCTGTATGTGTCTCAACTCTTATATGGAACGTAATATTTCACGAAGACCATACCGAAAACAGTCATTCAAGAAAAATACAACTCCTGGCCATTCCCTTCTGTTTCCTGACTCAGGAGCAAGCAAAGTGGTGGTAAGCCTCCAGTTCTTTACAGATGAACAGCATCACGCATGGCCTTTAGTGTCGCAATATTCTGGCACAAAATGCACTTACTGGGAAACAAGTCTGTTGCACTCTTCAGGTGTTTTATTTCTGCTTGCACTGAGCATCCTAGGAGTGCTGGTCCCTGTGCCTCACCATAACCAGAGTACTTAAATCGGAACCCTCATCCATCAGTGTCAGAACATAACCACTGCTCTCACAAAAGTCAAGCTTGGAGGCCATTCATAGAATCACTGCCTGTCACGTGGCATGCACTTTTGCCTGCACAACACTTGGTGATTAGGGTGACCAAGGCATTTCAGAAAACTGCATTTCCTAACCAGATTTTCCTTCTCCTTAACTTGCAGTCTTCCCTGGAAAAGAGAATCAGGAAGGCCCCTGCTCATATTAAGCCTCAAGAAGATTTAACGGATCTAGACATCTGCCTATTAAATGTAGCAGTGACTTTCACAAGTGCAGCTATAGGATCTGTACTTGACTAAGTCTTTGCCAGTGGATTTCTTCCCTCCTGTTATTCCCAGCCTTAAGGAATGCAAGATTCCCAGCTGCCCGTCCTCAGGAAAGGGTCACAGAAAAGACAAGTCTAAGACTGTCAGTTCTGTTTCAATAGCTTTCCTGTCAGGATATCTTACTGGAAAATCCACCTCTGGATTATCAAACTCCCAAAACGCAGCTTGGTGAGGCCCCACACCACTTTATTTCAGGTTTCCATTTCATCTTTCCTTCTTATTTCAATGAAATGGCCTGCTGAGCCTTGGCACTACTGTTTTTCATGAGTGCTCAGGAAATGCTGGAAACCAAGTGGCAGCTTTGAGGGTGACTCAAATGATGCAATAGAAAGACCAAGGGAAAAAGTAGCTTCATGACAAATGAGCCATTTCTGTGCTATGGGATTTTCTCTGGTTCATTGCATTCAGTGTGATCCTCCAAAAAAACTAAGTACCACAAACAAGACCCAGGGAAAAGCATCAGAGCACTAGCAACTTTTATGCTAGTGCTCTTATGCTTTTTATCACACAAAACCAAAAGGGTTAAAAACCTGGTTTGCTCTTTACATGACAGTGCTTCACACCTCTGCTGTCAGACTCCCAGTTTTATGGGCTCTAGTTTATAGATGTTTATCACATTTATATATATAGCTTTTCCTCTAAATTTAAAGACAAGGGTATTTTTCACAGCAGCCAGACTCCCTATTTTTGAATTTTTGCAGGAGTCACAAGGAAGGAGAACCTCTAAATCACTAGAAAGCTCTGACAATGCAGACCCTACCGTGCAAAATTGCTTTTAAAAAGCACTTACTTTTTATGGTTTAATTTAGGGTGACATTGAATGTTCTCAAGAATACTTTCCAGTTCCTTCAAGTGTTCTGCCCTGTTAAAATGTCTGAAAGTCCTTTCCTGCATTAATTCCAAGCCAAATGTACTGTGTGCCTCTTGGAACTATATCAAATGGCCAAACTTTAAGTCATCATTTCTAGGATAAATTACCTCTCCATCAGGCTCTGTATGAAATGAATTCTGTAGGGACACAGGGACCAGGATTGCTTTTATTTCACATACATTAATAACACGCTTATTGTTTGACCTGTAACTGCTACAGGAAGAGTTGTGGGGGGGGGGGGGGGGGAACAACAGGGAAGTAAATGCTTTTAATATCCAAAATTCAGCCAACAAGCCACAACAGACAGTGTCTGTTGAAGCCAAAATCTGCTCTGGACTCAATACTGTAGGTCCTCAGGGCGTCATCCTGTAAGCCGCTTTGGGCCCTACAGAGTATAGATTTGAGATACAGTAAATAGACTTCCCCATAGGAGGTCTTTGGAGCAAGTTTCCTCTCTTCTCTCCCCTAAAACAAATATACGCACTCTGAAAGTCTCAGCTTGGGTTGATACCACATTCTTGTTTGCAGAAGGAAGATTTCTCACCCATCAGCCTGGCAGAGCAACATGCATATCACCTATAAGGTACTGCCGCAGTTGACAACATTTAAAGAGCAGGCTATGAGTAGACTTTCCTCCAGCAACCCTTCCTCACAGCGCTGGTTTTGTACTATTTTTCTGCAATAGTTCAAGTGCATTAAATCCTCCTTCTTCTTTCTCAAAGAATTTCCCTTCCTCTGATTTATTTCTCTGGCAATCCACTTAGCAGTGGAATCCGATAGGGGATTTGGGAGCTGACAGCCTCTATTTACCCACTGGCCAAAGCACCACCTCTTTGGCATCTCTCCAGGAACGCTTTTCAGCTCCTGCTGGCAGAGCTGTCTCTGCAGGCCAGCAGCTAGAAGATCCCAAGTCTGCTTGAGGGCAAGAAGCCTTCCAGTCATAGACCAAGATTCCTTTCGTTTTAGCAATTCCTTTTCTGTTTTCTGTGAGTCCTGTCCCATCTCCCGATAACATCATCATTCTTCACTGGAGTTTGCAAAAAGAAGAAAAGTTGCATCTGGGGGAAAGTTAAATTAAAGCATGCAGTACAAAAACACATTGGCTGAGAAAGCAACCTCTCAAATTTTTTTGTGAAAAATTCTCATGAGTTCCCTAGGACATAAAAACCACACAGAACAGGAGCTGATAAATAAATCTCCTCAACACCTCGGAGACAAGGTACAATTAAACTCCACAGTCCTCATCAGAGCAAGAGAAAACAGGTGTTGTCCTGCTAAGAGGACAGAGACAGCAGCACAGCCTGCCCTTCCCAGCAGCAGCACACAGAGAAGGCTGCAGAGACATTCTCAGCTAACCAAAGCAAGCATTTACATAACAGAAAGGTGGCAAAACTTAAGATATCATTAGGCACAAAAGATCAAATCAATCAAATCCTCACCAGCAAAAATCAGGTCCTAAAGCTATTGGACTTTCAAAATTGATGGCAAAAAGTGCTATGCTGTAAGCTATAGTTCCCTATCCCTCCTACCAAGAGAAAATGTGAAAATTAAGTACTGATGGACATTTCCAAGGCTAGTGATCTCAAGCACCTAAAAGCAAACGGCTCTCTCCTGAGCCCAAGCTACTGCCACATGTGAGTGTGATTTACAGTCACTTCAGAAGAAACAAAATTTCAAAGACAGATTTTCTCCTTACCTGATGTGTCTTGTGTCCCGGAGTAAAACTACTGCCATGTCTGAGCATCACTGGTGATTTCCAGTCCCTTCAAAATAAACAAAATTTCAAATGTAAGACACATTTTCTCTTGTCCACCCATAAGTCACTTGTGCCAATTTCAAGAACCTGAGGTCCCATATTAGATTTTCTGCATGAGACAAGCTCATCACAGAAGTTTCTTCCTATAACGTATTTAATCACATATTCTCCCCAATTAACTTGAAATGCAAAAAGCCAGTTATAATCCTTTCACTGAGTACCTCAGCCACTACCATAAGGTGGGATGCATAAATGCGGGCAGCCTATATCACATTGCAATAACAAGCACCCCACTGCGGCACTTATATCAAATAGGAGCTCACCTGCTGCTAAAGAGAAGGAATCACCACCTGGAGGAATAAGGAGGGCCCATCCATTCTAGTCCTCCAGCAAAGAGAGGACTGTGAGTAGTGAAAGGGAAAGTTGTAGGTAGAAAGTAGAAAGGAAGTGCTTCAGGGGGTTGCGTATCTGATAAAATTTTCATTTTTACAGCTATCACCCATCTTGCTGTCACTGCTTCTTCTTCCCCATTAGCTGATCAACCCTTTCCACTAGGTGCAGAATTTAAACATGAGGAAGAGACTGATGCAAAATTCCAAAAGGTGAAATTAAGCCTACGCTTCTACCTTGAAATGGGTATATCCCCACAGCTATCAAAAACAGCTCAAAGGCGTTTGCAGGCTGCTGAAGATTGACACTAAGCAGGATACAGAAAAAGAAGGCCTTTTGCTTGCCTTTATGAAAACAGGCTATCTCTAGGAAAGAAAAAAGAGGAGCAAGGTACTGTTTAACATCTGGACTACGCTAAAACCTGCATTACAGGTCACTGCTCTATTGTCCTGACTGCTCTATGAATGCAAAACAGAAAGCAAGGTTCACGTGGAAAAAGAAAACAAAACAGCAGAAAGAGCATCACAGCAAGCTACTTTTGAAATAGAGCCACTAAGGCCCCTAGGACCTCCTCTATGGTCATTATAAGGGGCTGGCTACAGAGGGGCATGCTGGGAGAAAACCTTCATGAGGGAAATACCTGATAAGACTAATTAGCAAAACCTGGGTGGGGGCATGGTAGGGTGATTGGGAGCATTTCTAACATTGAAGTTGGCTTACATGTGTTGGAACTGTAATAGCAAGTAATGAAAGCAGCAGCAGGCCTTAATGGTATGTCTGAGCAGTAGGAGTGTACGTTGTTGGGAGGAGCCTTTGGCACACTGGACAAGCTGGGTTACCAACTGCGTCTCCTTTTACACCCCAGTGAGACAGCGAGCTTGCTTAGATGGCTCTACAAGCTCTGCCTTCCATGCACAAGCAGAGTAGCTATGTCATCTCCTGGGGCAGCAGTTTCTGCCATGCTAACTTCATGGAAAAATTGGAAGTGGCAACAGCCAATTTTCTGCAGGCCCTGTTGCCTCTGAGTCAAGATGCTGCTAAGTTTTGGCTTAAGGATTTGTTATGGTGTATGTGTAGGGAGTGTAGCAGCAGCACTAAGATGGGTATGAGTTGAGGTGTACATCTGAGGGTTTAAAGAATGGCCTGTATGAATAACCAAGGACACTGTTTCCATTCAGACAAAAAGCCCCAAAGACCTTTACCTTGCTAAGGCAACAGCACAGATGACTGCCAGCAGCAGAACCTGCACTCTGACAACAGAAGGAGGGCAAAAAAGGCTGCAGCGTATCACAAATGCTGTTGCTTTTTCAAGTTAGCTCAACGTGAAGACAGACTATAGCAAAAGGGCATAAAATGCAACCAAAAATTAGTCTGCCATCACCAGTCAAGAGATACAGTGCAGATTTAGCAGCCTGCATCCCAGCTTCTATGCTGCACACAAGCAATCCTGCCCAGACCGCTTGGACACATATATTTTGCTTTACAAGTATGGAGTTCTAAGAGTGGATCAACATGCTTAGAGATTTTGTATAAAAATCAAATCACCTTCCTCTTCCACAAGATCTTGAACTGAGTTTTCTTACACTATTTTGCAATATACAGAAGCACACTGTCAGCACATTCACCCTCTTAGCTCTGCTTTAGGACCAGAGGCAGAGGATTCCAATGCTCAAACACAACTGTGAATTGAAGGTAATCCATCAGGAAGGCAGGGGCACCTTCAGAGACTCACAGGCATGGTTGTGAGCCAATACCCTTGATGAAGCAACTGCCTGCTCTTTCGGATGCCAAAGAGTTTCTAGTAGCAACTGGCAGAGCCTATCTCTGGTCTGTGAGCTATATTTAGCTATTTTTAGGCACAAGGCAAAGAGGGAGGGAAGTTCCTGGCACCTAAAAGACAGAGATGCAGAGAAAAAAAACCCTCTAAGCAAGCAGGCCAGCCTGCTGTTATTAGAGCATGTTGGTTAAACTCTCCCTAAGAGGATAAATGTGGGAATTTAATACCTATGGAAAACTAACAATACCAGGGAAAGGTACCAACGTGGAAAGGAATGTGTTAATTAGAAAACCTCACAGTGAGTTGAAGGGAAGCAAGAGGACTGTAGCCATGTTACTTTTGGGGAGGCAAGTGGAACTATTAGACAGAAGCAGCACTGTGCCGAGGAAGAGAACATGATAGAAAAGTGGTTCTCCAGCTCTGGAAAGAGGTGTAATTTGTTCATGAATGATATGAATTCATGAATTATGAACATAATTTGTTCATTATTTATACTCCCTTTGTACTACTAACAATATTTATTTGTGCTTGGTTCTTGTAAGCACCATTTCTCCTCCAAGAGACCTAAGTCCCTTGTGGCTGGTCAGGATGGTTAGTGCAGTACACATTCATACCAAGAAGGTATCTCTGTCTGAAGTGCCAGAAAGAGCTGTAGCTGGAACATGATAAGCTGGGGTGTAAAGGGAGGCTGCACCACACAATGAGGCTGATAAAGATCTTCCCCCAACCTTGGCTGCAGCCCTGCATGAGTACTCACGTGGCCTTGTCTGCCTCATCTCAGTTGGGATTTCTAGTACTTACGTGACACACACAAAGTTATCAGAATCTGTCCTGGGAGCTTCCTTACCTTGTAAACAAGAGTAAGAAAATACTACCGTACCAATATTACCTTTCCCACATTAATGTAATCAATCCCAGTACCTCAGACTTTGTGTGCAACCCTACAGTAGCAAGCTAGCAATACTAGGTCAACTGATTGCATGGTGAAGTGTGAGAAGAGAGAGGTGCCAGATTTCATTTTTTAACTTTTAAGAGAGTTTTATAAACTGTAGTTAGGAATAAATGGTTTGAAAATGCATGAAGAGTCCCTAGGTAGTGAACCTGTAGCAATGTCTTGCCTCTAAAGCATTTAGAAATGTATGAAAAGTGTTATTCAAATGAATAAATAATAGCTCTCAGACTGTTTTGCCTGAAGAACTGCATACACTTTGCATAAGCCCTTGCATTCACAGCCCTGTGTTCCAAGCCCCTCTTTGGCAAGCAAGGGAGGGAAGAGAGGGAGGGAAAGGACTGGACTCATTAGCAATGCTTTGAGCCAGAAGTCCAGATGGGATCTGAAGCTAAGCAATGTGGGAGATGTGGCTTAAGGTTCAGTCTGCATGAAAGGTGTATCTGTTTTTGTCTTGAAAGTATACCTTAACTTCACCTGTCAACTATATGCATCTCAAACTAAATGAGCTTCCCCTTATTAAAGTGCAATGTATGCTAGTTTTCAGTCTAAGTAAGGCTTCACACAGGGAAGCAGACATCTGCTGAGCATTTGCACGTGTGTTAAAAAGGGAAGACAGCACTTTTCTGCCCTCCGAAAGCAAATTCATTACTGTTGGAGGGTAAAGCACACAGTGAAATAGGAGGGAAGCAGCAACACTGGGCAGAGATATATACATTTGCTGTTAATACTGTTGCAGCTAGGAAAGAAGGCATATCTTTTTAGCACTGACAGCCATAAACCAGCTTAAGAAGGGAGGCTGCAGAAATTCCATCCCTTTCTGCCCTGTAAAAAAACCTGCCCCAGTTCAACCTGATACAGAGCTCTCCATGACAAAAATCTTTTTGTGTTTTACAGAAGATCATGGTCATCACAAGTCCTTCCAGCATTTAAGCGGCTTCTCTCTTCAAATTTGCAGAATGTTTTGTTGGTTTCCTTATCTAGCTGAAGTTGAAAGGAAAGTGTTTATTGACCATAACAGCATAAATGGTTATGTAAACCTTGAACTTTCCCCTCCTATTTTCTCCTGCACATACAGTGACAGCACATGCCCGTGCCAGATGCCACATGGTTTTTGGGGTGCTGCATTTGCATATTTTACAAATGTACAAAGCTGTAATACTACATGGTCTATTATTCACAAAAAGGGTCAGTCCAGCACAAACAGAGCTCTTCCAGACAAAACTGAGAAAATTACCTTTTCTTGTCTGTAATACAATACATAATGTATACAATGTATAATACAATACAATACAATCCAAAAGGTATGGTATGGTGTCTCTATAATCCATTCCCCTGTAGAAGCTGAGATTGATTTCTGGAAGAACTGTCTCTCACCTCTTTCTTTCACCGTCCCTGTCCAGTTCAAACATTTGGTAACTATTTTCTAGAATGACCTTGCAGCCTCACTGCAGGAGCAGGTTCTTCAAGCACCCAAGATCGAAGCATCTAATGCCAGACTACATATGCAGTAAGACCCAACATCTGATTACATTTATGCAAATGCCTATATTTATTAGCATAACAGGATGACTGTTCTACTGCCTGCAAAGAAATGAGCCCCTTTATTCAAATAGATGTGTCAGTTCCGAGCAGTTAATAAGATCTATTTGTAATCCATAGGTATGCACGATAAAATCGGGATACTTAGCACTTCTATTGGCAAAGGAACTGCTAGGAGTATTGGTAGCAGGCAACTTAGTGCAATTATTAAGAGAGATATTTAAGCACTCTTCAGGGTAATTCCTGATAGTGGCAAGGGAACCTAAACATACTCAAAATCTCATTCTAGTTTCAGATGCCAATGCTGTTGATTGTAGGACCCAGTAAGGAAGGTGTCCAGCCAGGGTCAACCCACCACAGCAGATGAGGTCCATAAGGAAGGGAAAGCTTGTCAGAAGAGAAAGGACTATCATTGTCTTCTCCCCTAGCAACAGAGCCTTGAGGACCTGTTCTCCTGTTTTAAGAACTTGAGGGCATTATAAACTTGGATAAAAGTTTGCTTAGACACAAGATCAGCTGCAACCTCCCATTTGCAGCTGCTCTCTCAAAGCTTTACGTTTATTTATCTTGGTTCTTATGATCATGAGAGAGGACTAGGCTGGGTTGCAGTGAGATAAGGAAACCTCACTCTTACCTACTTTGTGGGAGAGCGCGCGCTAGGCAGTCATCTTAGCACAATTTAACTTAGCACAATTCATGACAACTAGTCTAATGAGGAACCAGAAATCCCAAACGCACACCTTAATATGCAACACTTTATTGCCTCCCATCATGCTTAGAAAAATGTCTGGGATCCTATGGTGGACAGTAGAATTGCTGTTTTCATTTTTCCCTAATTAGCTATGAAATTACGTTTGCAACATGTTAAAATGCCCACTTAGACTGGTGGGTAGCAAACATTTGCCCATCTGCCAAGAGGTTTTTCCAGCCGACATTTATCTAAATAGAGAAATCAGACTGCTATTCACATCTGATTAACAAACACAGGCTCTAATTAGCCCATGTGATTAAGATTCATTTGAGAAATCACTGCAACGCATACATAAAACCATCGCTCCTTTACTTAGTAATGATGATGAGAAAGAAGAGCAGTCCTATCTCACTCCAGCTCTGCAAAGGAAAAGCATAAATGTTTAAGGGTATGTTCTGAGCAAAGGGTCAAGCCACTGCTAGGGGAACTCCACTAATAATCTGTATGATTTTTCCTGCCAAGGAATTTGTTGCAGAAGGGACACAATACAGACAACCAGGGCTGAGGTGAGAAAAGTTGTCTTTTCTTATGAGGCCACCAGCAGTGTCTGCTTGTGTTCTCTTAAGGTTGGTAATTACAGCACAGGAGATGGGTCTCAGATACATAGGCTTATGGGTCTAGATTTTACTTCCCTGAGAGAACAAAGTTGAGATTCAGAATCTGTGTCTTCCTGCACAGAGACAGGGGCTAGGCCGCAAAATTCCTCATGTTGTAGGCAAGACTGTCACATTCAAAACTGCTTGAATTTCACTGTAATAGTACCTATTTATAGCAGTATGCTACTGATCCTTGCAGTTCTCCCAAGAGACTTGAGCACTGGGGAAAGTTGTTACTTCAGTGTTGCTAAATAACACATTGCCTGTTGTTCATATGGTTTGATGCAACAATTACTATGATCGATTTTATTTCCAATGTGTCCTGTCTTATGAATCACTGAGTTATTAACCTTAACAATGTCAATGAGCTGCTAGGGTAATCGAGTCTCTGCAAATTAAGGTTTGGGGTAATTATTAAGAGCTGCTTTGTACACAAAAATATATTAATATGTTATTGATGCCAAGCGATTATAATCTTGCAATTAGAGAAGACTTCAGAGTTACTGTAGCAAAAGACATAAACCCAGTCTGAGCAGCCTCAAATAACAGTAGGTGTGTTGGCATATTGATTACAATTTCCAACAATTATGGTTGGACTCGATGATCTCAAAGGTCCTTTCCAACCATGAAGATTCTATGATTCCTTATATGCCCCCTGTCATGTTTACATAGCGCTGAGCAATTTAACATGGTGATGCAGAACTCCCATTTATTGGCCTGTTTTCCTCCCAGATAACAGACTTTGACAAAGTTTCTCTGTGAGGACAACATTCAGTCCCAGTCTATTCTAAGGATGTGAATGCCAGTTAAAACTGAAGAAATAAAATGGGAGAACACCACACACAGCGTATTTTAGTGTAAAGGCACACCCTGCAATCTAATGCACTTTCTTTCTTTCTTTAGGTGAGTCTCTGGGGGAGTTATTGCTGTTGTTTGTATGAACACTTGTATGCCATTAACATTTTTACTTTAATTAAAACCATATTGAAATTCAAAACAAAAATTCTGAAGTGGCTAAAATCCCATAAAAAAAAAAAAAACAAACTTAGAAAGGAGAGAAGAACTGAAACTCCAAGACATATACAATACGAATAACACATTTCATAATGGTTCCTTCAAAAAACACAATTATCTGGAAGATTTTTAGAACTATACATGTATCAACAGGGCAATATACTCTGTCACTTGTACATGAAAAATACAAGTACCAAAAAAATCTATAATTTCTTTCGTCTGCAAAGAGTCATCTAAGCTGTTTTAAAAGGATTCAAACTGAACTAAAGGAAAAGAAAAATAAAGTGGAGAAAAGAATGTTCTGGGGAAAAATACAGTATTAGAGTTTGTTGCATTAGTTGCTTCTGCTTAATATTAATCTGAATTTACTATGTTGTATTGCACTCCTCTTACATATGAGTTTCTAGGCCTGATATTTAAAGCACTGTCACGCTTTTCTGGTGAGAGAGATCATTTCTCTATACAAAACCACCCTCCCCGTTTAGGAATCGTGATAGTGAAGCTAGCTATAGGAAAAGGAGAGGCAATTTTTCACCTGCCAAATAAGATTTCACTATCTCTATTTAGAGCAGAAAATCTCCCATTACCTTGGCTGTGCATAGCATGCAAAAAAAGCTCGTTTCATTTCCCAGGCAGGGCTGGATTTGGGGAGATGTGACATCTGCTAGAAGTAAAATATTTATGCAAATATTTCTTCCCAGGGCAATCTGTGTTTTTAAAGCCTCTCTTCATTGCAGTTCTAACGTCTGACCGTTAGCACTTAGTCTGCTGTTGGTCTTCCTAGAGAGTCATCCTTTGCTAACGCTAAAGATTGTTAGTGTTGCTTCCAGATACCAAAGACTCTTTTAAATCTGTTTGGTCTGTTGATGGTGATTATTCCTTTCCGCACTGAGATGCAGACTTCAATGTGCTCCTTTTGCCCCCCACCCTCCATCTCCAAAATGCTTACTGTCTAATAGAGAAAAGAGATAGCATGCGGAGGCATTAGAAGTCTGAGTTAATAGAAGGAGGTAGTGGTGGGTGCACTGGACCTGACAAAGAGAGAGAGAATGCCCTCGCAGTCACTCAAAGAGAGTGGCAGAGGGTGTAACTGAAGCCAGCTTATCCCAGTCCTGTGTCTGTAAAAACAGGACTTTCTTAAGGGGCTTTGCAAGAACAAGCAAGTGTTTTTGAACAGACATAGAGAAATGCCTAGTTGGGGTGAGAGATAGTGATGCTTTCTAATTAGGAAGAAAAGGAATTGTTTTCTATGAGTTCCCTCTGTGATCTCATCCCTTGTGAAGCAGCCAAAAATATTAAGGCATCCTCACTTAGAAAGGAGCACATTGTTCCTTGTGTCTCTTGGTAGAAAGAGGGGTGAGGAACAGGTCAAGCATGAAAACATGCTGTAATACCCTACACGTCCCAGTAGACTCCCCTGGGTGCAGAGCATATCTGTCCAAACGTTCACCACCCAGCCCAGGGCCACCAGCTCCAGGTGAATCCCAGCTTCTCTGGTGATCGGATGGGACCTTCTCAGGCTTAGTCTCAGTCTTCTCTAGTAGTGAGGAAATATGCTGTCCCTAATAAGTGGTGACATGGCAATTTTTTCCATCATGTCAGTTGTCAAGGGGGCCAACAGATTCCCCTTACAACCTAAGACTTCACTGTGAGCCTCCATGAGACATGCTGAGGAGAAATAAATCAATTACGGAGCCCAGCATCTGTGGTCTGCTTCACAGCAGCTGCCCAAAATGGATGACGGGCTCCTATCCATACACTGAGCTGCAAGTCAGGGCTGGGAGAGCTGCAAAGGGCAAGGGAAAGGTCTTGCGGAGTGATGTTGGTGACTACAAGGCCTTCCTAACACTTCTGGCTCAGTGTTGACAGCTTTCCTTGCAATAAAAAGCTCCAGTGATGCATGGCTAAGTAATGTGGTGGCGTCATTCCACTACAAATGGCACTCAGTCCCCTAGCTGCCCCTCTCCCCACTGAGGCTGGCTGCCAATGGAGGTTATTTAAGCTGGATTGCTGAACAAAGCCTGCAACTTAGGGGTTGTCCGCTGTCAAAGCTGATAGCTTCTACCCAGGCCAAGCACTTGGTTTCTAGCTGTTACAGTATGGACATTCAGCATATGTTCCTGTTTAATTAAAGAAGAAAAGGCAAAACTGATAGAAAGCATAAGGGGAATGGTTTTGTGGGATATACAATCAGCTCAGGCGTTGAGTGATGCTCTGTTATGAGCACATGGGCCAAGTGATCCCACTTAGAGATTTGCTCTTAATTCTCTGAGGCCTACTCATCAAAACAGCTTTTTTCCCCCGCTTTGTGTTCTTCACTTGCATCTGTTGTTTTCAGAGGAAAAAATGCTTGTAGAAAAATGTCATGGTTTAGAAATCCCTACTGAAATTAACCATCTAGAGAATTTGAATCTCTGGTTTCTCGGGAAATGTGTTTTGGCCAGATGCAGGGGGGCTGGTGCTGATGTCATAAGAGTTAGTGGCTGTCATTGGAATTATGGACTTTAATTTTCTCTGTTCCTCTTAGCGTTCATTTACTGACACCACTAGCTGCTTGCTACCTTTATTAGTGCAGTCAGTGGGCAACTTTCCAAATCAATTAATGTTATTGTTTCATTTCTTAGGGCTGTAAAATCACAAAATTTACAAGAAATATGTAAGGCTATGAAATCTGACATAGAAGTATGGCAGAGGTGGAGCGTAATTAGATCAGCTAGAGCCATCGAAATCCCATCTGCTGAGCATGTTCCATTAAAATACCTTTCTCTTTGCTTCAAGAAATATTATTAGCTTAAATATCACAGGAAGGGGCGGAGGGGAAATACAACAGATTTTCATATAGAGTCTTCCCGGATAGATTTGAAGGGGAAGATTGAAGTTGCAAACAACTTTTCCATATCAGAGTAGCTTTTCCCTGTTAGAGCCTGTACCCTAAACAGGGCTTAGCATTGAGGTGGAGAAAGCAGACCTGCTGCAGGAAGTGGTCTTGACATTGGTATGGTGTTCTTCCCCTTCAAAGAACAGCTCGCTCAAAGCAAAAGATAGAGGGCAACAACCAAGCAAAGCCACAGGACTGGGTCCCTGGAGGTCAAATCTCTTGTGAGCTGACAGCAAAGAGTAATCTGCAGGGACCTGAAAGGCGTCCTCTGCTTGTGGAGGGATGGAGGGGTTGGTCTTGTATCCGAGACCACCTAGAGACAACTGATGGTATGGGCCTGTATAGAGATAAAAGAGAAGGCTTTCTCTGGTCTGGAGGTTCCCTAGGATAATGATCCCTAGGATCATAGCACAATTTAGGCTGGATGGGATCTCTGGAGATCTTTAGTTCAAGTCCCTGCTCAAAGCAAAACCAGATACAGCGTTAGATGAGGTTGCTAAGCTGACATGATGGATAAAGAACAGGTAGGATAAAAGGGCAGCAGCAGAACAGACTGATGTCCAAATGCCTATTCTCACATCCAATTGCCGGACTACCCTCCCTTCTCTCTTGGTACAGTCTCAAAATGTAGAGCAGTCTTTAACTTTGTTATACAGCAGCCAGAACAGTACAGAGTGTCTGCAAGCTACAACAGCTCCAGCACACATTGCTTCCATTCATCTTTTATCCTCAAAGAATAAATAGCCTGAAGGGCCTATAATAATGGTTAAATTGTGCAATGTAAATTAAAATCAAAAAGAGTGAGCAGAAGCCACTGAGACAGCAGAAAGCATCTCTCTGCAGGCAGGATTAAAATCAGCCATCCCAGAATCCGCCAGCTGAGCGTTGGCTTTTAAAGGTCCTTTTGCATCAACGCAACTTATTTTCTCATTGGCAAGTTGAAGAAACGAGAAATTCTTTCTCTGACCTTTAGTCTTGTCTATCCAGATTATATTTTGCAATAAAAGTCTATGACACATCACATTCCAAGTCTCATCTTACGTGTGTGATCATATAATAATATACAACCCTGGCTATTAGGTGTCACATTAAGCCAGAAACACTCTCTGTGTGCAGGCAGCTCTGCGTGTATGTATTAATTCACAAGCCAATATGCTGTTCCTTACCAATGAATTGTTTTGCCCAGCACTTCAGTTAGGTTACAAGTTGCAAAACTCTGTTCTACTCTTCAAAAACTCTCTCTAATGGCTCCATTTGAAAAATACTCTTCCGTGCATGCCATGTACCTCATGTCTGATATAGCTGCATGCTTTTGTACAGCAGCAATACCTTGTTTCTGAGGTGTCTGCTTTTCAACTTGTGTTGATGTCATCTCTTTGCAAGTTGTGTATCTGACTATGACTTGCTCAAGTCCTGGATCTTTTTCCCGTGACCACTAAAAAGTGAACCACTTAGGATTTTTTCTTATTTTTTTTTTTACTTACCATCTTTAGTAACCTGATTTTGAGGCAGAAGGAATTCAAGGATTATCAGAAGGAACAAAGGAGGTGTGGTGTGTTTAATAGTTTTTATTGGTTTTTTCTACCTTTCTCTACCTTCAGCGTCATTGCTTCTCTTTCCTGAACCAGCTTTAGCAGTGGATATTTCGATCAAACACCAAAAACTCCAGCTGCAGTGTTCATGGCATCATTAAGCCACAAGTTAGGGTTATCATTAGTAGTAGGTGATTTTAATTTGCTGCAGCAGTCAGCAAAGGTAAAAATGATATCAATGTATTTGTAATCTTGTGTTGCTGCCTCAGTTATTTAATATGTGTGGAAGGAATACATTGTGGAACAGACTCCTACAGTATTAAAGGACAAAGATTAAGCAAAAGAAATGCCTGGGAATTTTAAGTATAAGATGTTTGTATCTAAATGTTTAACATTTAAATTTAACCATAAAACAATGCTTGAAGGAGTTACGTGCCAATTTGTGACAGTAACATTAGATTCATCTGAGCTGAAGTGTTGGAGCTCAGCAGGGATTCAAAGACATCTTTGTGCTGTATTGCTAAGCAACCCCATCCCCAGCTTTGTGGCTTGTTAATATCATTTAGCCCCATTTCAGAAGTTAGCTGCAAAAATGGAACTCCTGATTTAGGGAAGAGAAACAAGAAAGCATAAATGTTACTTTTGTAGTCTGTTGTCTGCTTTTAAAGGGGGGTTAAAAGTGGCAGCTAGTAGGATGGATCGAATAGCCTTTTGCAGTCAGCAAGTTTTCTACCTCAATGTTCAGTGCTTGAAACTTTTGGGATTATCAAATTCCAATGAGAAAAGGAAAAATTAATTTTACTTAACTAAGTGGAGAAACTAAGCCTGCTCTTTCTGCTGGCGTGGGAGTCCAGTCTCTGAGCACAAGGGAAACTCCCCTGTGACAGCTCCACTCAGGGCAGCATCATCCTTCCCTCCTGCAGTCCGTGTGGGCCTCCATCCCTGCACTTGGCTTCTCCTGTGCTTCTTCCTGTACCACTGGTGAGGTCGGATGAGGAGACTGAATCTCAGACTAATTTGGAGTCTTTGGGCTTTGCGCCAGAAACAGAGCCAAGAGGGAGCTTATCACAGTAGGTGAGGTTCTGGCTTTTGGAAAATTTCAGTCCACAAAGACAGAAGTGGGTGAGACAGTGTAGGAGAGTGGAGCCAGGACATGCAGCCCAAGAGAAATGCATAACACAGTAGGAAAGGAGGTAAGAGAGATCTGAGGGTGAAGAGCACACACATGGTGTCACTTGCTACACACAAATAACAGTATATTGAATTCCCCTTTAAGATATCCAGACCTATTCTGTGTCTGTGACCCGTGGCCACCTCAGCTGCTTAGTGTAATCAGGACCAACACAATCAGTCTATCATGCTCCAGAGACAGCAATAGTAGGACCATTGCCTCACATACCTGAGAAAGTTTGTACCAGTTTAGCTTAAATCAGTTCTCAGGCTGATTCAAATTGCATTAGTGACAGATGCCAGGTGGACCCACAGGATGGAAGAGTAACTGAAAAGACAGGATATTCTTTGTTTGGTCCATAAGAGGCAAGTGTTATGCTTTATCAAAGTCAGAAAGAGTAAACTCCATTTACTATGGTTATGCTTGTCTTTACAACAGGGCAACTCAGTTTAACACTTTTCTTAAAATGATTCCCAGCTGACTTGGTTTGAATTGGAGATATAAAATGAAATGAGAGCACCCACACTCCTTTGAGCACCAATGAAGACACACTGGTTTAAAATTTTGCCTTTAAATCAAGCTGACCTTATATATAAAAAATCAATCACTCAGATAATATTTCTTCCCCTACACCTGGCATGATCCTTCTTAAGGAACACACAGCAGCCAAAGGGTTAAGGAGAGAGCAACAGTGGTAAACAGGGAATTCGGGGTAATCCTTTGGCCTGGGTAAGTCCAAAAAGGAAAAATACATCACTGTATATAGGCATCCTGGGTACTTTACTGGAAAGGGAACGGCAGTTATATCAGGGATCAATTTAATTCTCAGGTATCATATTTTATTTCAGAAGGAAAACAAGGGGGGGGGGAAATGATGTGAACATTTTCCTCCTAATATTGTCAGACAACTATAGTAACCATAGCAACAGGAGAAGCAACATCTCAGAGACTGTATATCTGGTAAACATTCTCTAGACTTCCATTTATTATGGTATTAAATAGCATGTTTGTGCTGAGTCCTAGCACAGTATATTATTACTTTGTTATCACTGAGGGCCAAATCTACTGGTTGAGCATTCAGGAGAGTTACTGGTCCTAAAAGCAGAAATAATAGCCAATGGTCCAAAGACTCCTTATGGGAAAACAAACATAGCAGCTTCCACAAATATTCCTGTCTCCCTGGAAGGTTTGTTTGGTGAGGTCTGTTCTCCCTCTAGTGTCCTGACAACCAGGGTAAGAGCCTACCATTGCTGCCAGCTGCTGGAGCTGCTCCTCTAGCGCCAGCAAGAAAGGCGAAGGGCCCTTCACAGGCAAGATTTAGGTTCAGTCCTTGTCCACACATAGTTGTGGTGGGTTTTGTTTGAGCTTTTCTTCCAGGGACTAGTAAGAGCTGGTACACTCTTTTGATCCCTCCTATTCATCTGCACGTGGACAGAAGCCCCTGCCCCCTCTCTGTGCAGCAAACCACTAGCAGAAAAAACAAGAGAGTTCACGCTTCTGTGAAGTATTGGCTCCAGCTGTTATAACATAGTGCTATACATTTTCTCAGTATAAATTCTGAAAAACATATTTTAGTATTTTACTACTCTACACCTCTCCTCACCTCTGGCTGTACTGCCAAAGATAAAACCAGCAAAGTGGTAAATCTGATGCCTTGCGTAGAAGTGAAAGTAGAACTGGGCAGTTCAGGGGCAGGAGGCTGAATCCCGATAACTGTTGTTCAGTGCTACTTGAGTAGATGAAAGGAAATACCTTCCTGTATGGCCCCACTGTGTGTATTTTCCTAAGGAACACGTAAGTCAATGCTGCCTCCATCCAACTAGACTTCATGTGAGTAGACAGTCTCACCAGACAGCAATGTCTGAGTTTCTGTCTGCTTGATGGATGCCACCTACAATGAATGTCAGTGCCATCCCACCAAGAGGAGCGACCAACTCAGGTTCACCTGGCTTAGTCCCTCATGCAGAGCCAGAAAGAGCCACACCCTTTCCTTCATCTCACCCTGCCTTTTCACAGGGCTGTAGGTGACCACCTCAGTAGCAATGCCGAGCTGAGCTGGAGTGAAAGAGGCCCTTAGCTCAGTAACTCCAGCCAATGCACGTTAGTTCGGTCCAGGTCCCTGTCTTCCTTGCCCTTATGATAACACCTGATTTATGACCTCTACCAAATATTGGCATCATCTGCTTAAAGACCAACAGCGAAGCCTTGCTCTTCCACTGGATTCTCAGTACTACAGTAGCTCTACCAAATATTATCAGTGCAGTAAGTTACTTGAATGTAAACCCTCTCGAATACTGAAGGCCTGGTCATTTCCTTTCTGCTCTAACAAGCTTTGTTTTATCCGACTTCAGGAGCGTTTTCAAGCTGGAGGCTGCATTCCGTACTAATCTCCTAAGCAGACCTGTCAAGTTTCATGGTGGGGTCAAGGAGGGAATGAAGAATAAATTCAAGCAACATGCAGTCTGTCTGAAAATCCAACTTGAACAGCTCCCAAATGGAGTCTTTGTCCAAGTTTATTTCCCTTCAGCCACTGGGTGCAATCAAGAGATGTGGCTTCATTTCAAAGACAGCTTTTCCTGGAAAAGTGAGGAAAGGCACATTGTTCTGCCTTCACTTTGCCTTTGCTTTTCTGCAACAAGTCTGTTTTATGGCTGGCTACCTACTGAAAGGAACCTAAAAAGCTCTTGCAGCACTGTTCTTGGCACTGTGCTCTGTTTTGAAAGCAGAGCCTCGAAGCTTGGCAAAAGTTCATCAAATGCAGTTTTTTTGAATGCAGTAGTACAAGAGTCATGCACAACTGTTTTTAAAAGGAGAAGAAAACACTAAGACTTTTGCATGCTTGTCTAATTATCAAATTAACTGTAGTTTGGCCTGCTACCCTTGTCTTGATAATTTTGACAAGTAGCTTTTGGGAATCAGACAATCTAACCTGAGCATCAGGCAGTCAGCATGTAGGCTTGGAATACACTTCTCATTTTAAAAACCAGACATTCAAGAGAGCCTGATCAGTTAACAAAGCAGAAGCTTACTTTCTTCTCATTTTTTTTCTTTAAGAATGCACATTTTTTGTCTTGGGAAACCCACTGAGGAAAAGTAAACCTGGAGCATGAACAACAGTAGGATGCAAAAAGGCTCTGGATAGCCATTACAGAGAGCAAGGCTGTCAGCATTGTGCAGCACTACTAGAGCAAGGTTTGCTAGAAGGTTCTTACTTTACTGCAGCAAGGTTTACTAGAAGGTTCTATTCGATGTTTTGTTCCTACATTTCCCATTAAAAGTCAAACTTCTTGCTGAACAAATTTCCCCAGAGGCAAGATCCTCTGAAGATTTCTTGCCCCTTCCAATGAAACGCCTGCCTATCTCAGAGCTGAGACTCTGCTTGCATTTCAAAGCAGCCAGCCAAGAGACTACCTTGGACTTTAGTACACGCCAGACTGGGCTCTGACTGGCTGCCTTGCAAGATGCAGCTGTCTGGCACGTGTAAGTCAGGGTCTCTTAGTGTCAACGTGAGGGGAAAGGATTCAGTAGGGAATGAAAAAGAAGTGGTTCATCTATCAGAGTCTGATATTTCGAAGTTTGCTGGGCAATTACCAAGAAAGGGAGGAGCATCGCTTTGGCAAAATATGATTTACATTTTGGATTTTTTTCGGTATTTGTTTCTCTCATTTTCCAATTCTCTCCACTAGATTTAAAATCTGTTAGTGACCTCATGAAAGGTTAAAGTAGCAGGGAGATCTGACAATAATTTTTGCTTTCTATGGCTTTTCTGAACCAATCCTTCTTTTTCCCTCTTTCATTCTCCTCCCTCCCCAGAAACAAAGGGATTTTTCTCCTTCCTCAGACTCTTCCCATGTCTTTCTCATTCCATCTGATTCTAAATCGGGACGACAGCAAGATGCTTTACACGGTGAGCATTGACTCAGCATTCAATAGCAAACATGTTCCGATTTTCTCCCCTTGATTAATTTTGTTAGAGAGGTGATGAACTCCACCTCTGACCTCCCCTCCCTGCCTGTCAGTCAGCTTTCACTGATGCAGGCAGCTTTTAAGCAACTCTAGTAACTCAATCATCCCTGCAGAGCCTTTTTGTGGCTGGGAATAGAACATCTTTTGTCCACAATGGGGAAGCGAGATTAATGACTCTGAGTGGCCCTAGTGATTTCAATATTCATGTTGTGGGTAGATGTGCTAATACTGATAGAAAGACCTATAGTATCACACTGCAACATTGCAGATTAACTTCACCTATGGTCCTCGAAACCTACACTGAGTAAGCTTGATCATGTGGGATGGGTAAAATTGCTTGGCTCTTTTTTTGTCCCCTCCGTTTCTCACAGATGGTATCACTCTACTGTTCCAGTGTCCACAGCAATGCTTTTGAATAATGCTGCAGTCTAGATTCTGGAAGCATCACGCTGTCTGCTTGTTTGAGACCTGGCCCTCCTTTTTGGACCTCAGGCTTCAACTCCTCTTGAAGCTTAGTCCAAAGAGCAAGTATCTCTCAGCCATGCCTCAAAGTTCAAGCTTTCATGCTCCAGGGACAGCACTCATGACTACATAATCTCTCAAGGCGCCCTGCATACCGCCCTGCAGGTCAGATTAGAGGGTCTTGTGGAGAGCGAGCTGTGGGGGAAACACAGGTCAAGTGGCAGGTAGAGCACACTCTGCAAACCAGGCAAGTCCCTATGGAGCAAAGCATAGGTAAGTGTCACAAAGGCACGGGGGCTTGATACGAAGCAGTCACGTGCAAAGCTCTGGGGTGGTGATGGGGTGATGTAGGTACAGACTTGTACTTCCTCTCGTAGTGCTTAAGAAACCCCATGAAGACCACCTTTCTGAGGTACTGTGGGCCAGAGGTACCTAAATGGATACAACTTCAAGAAGTCACATGTTAAGTTCACATAGGATTTTTTCTCGTGTATTCTTGTCTGGGAGCAACAGGCCCTCCCCACATACCCATCCCATCTATTCCTATCCAGATCTCTGTCTATCACAGTCAGTGTGGGCAGAGCTCAGCATTTCTTTAGCTTTTAGTAATTTTGCTGCCAAGGCTGCAAACCCTCCAGGCACCAATAAATGAATAGAGCTCCCCTCCCATCTTTTCTAATCCACATCCTTCCTGCTCAGTCACCTTCCAGTATTTTTTTTTTTACCTTTCCTCTAGCTCCTTGTTGATGATTCTGTAATGTTTTCCTGAGCAGATTAACTCTTTGCTTCCTGAATGCTGGAATTAATTCATTCATCTGTCCAGTGGCAGCACCTGAAAGTCCCTAATGGGCCTAGAAACCCCTCTGTTAAGCACTGTGTAAACATGAACTAAAAGAAGCAGGTTTTATTCAAAGAGCTAGCAAAAAACTTAACTCTGTCCAGAGCTTGGTACAAGAAATGGGAACTTTAAAAAGGCTACCAGCCAAAGCTTTGGGTTTGCTTATAATTTGTAAAACTCCTAGGATTTAAAGGACAGGAATAAACAGAATTGTGGAGAAATTTACACTTTTTTTTTTTTCTATTAATAGCAGAGGGTGTTTAGATAGAGAAACAGAAAGAGTCCTAGACAGGATTCTGCTGTGTGAGCTGACAGTCATATAATTCATTTGATCAGAAAAGCTATTTACCGAAGGGGACTGCTATTAAAGATTGCAACAGTGTTTGGAAGAGCAGACCTTACTGTGCAAGGATGGCTCTGCAAACCCTTACCCCTGAGAGGAGGCCTGCTGGCACTGACAGGTTGTCAGGTCTAGAGCTAAAGAAAATCTCAGCTCCTGGTGCGTTCTGACAACCTGCCTGCCAGCAGGATGCCTTCCTGCACCCTCCCAGCTGCTTGCCCTGCACACCACTTCAACCCCTGGAGGTCTTGGCTGAGCAAACCATGTAACCCAGTCTTACTTAAGCATATTTACAAGACCTGCTTTACAAAGTTAGGTGCACTGAGGTCACAAAGGTGAGATGAACTGAAGTCACCTGGCCCCCTCTGTATGCTACCTGGACCATGGCCAATTTGGTCACACCTCCAAGCAGAGCTGACAGTGTCTGGATTCAAAGCGAATTGCAAGGCAACTCCTCACTTGACCAGACTTGGTTCTGTTTGTGGCTCATGAGGAAGACTGATTCCCAATGGGCTGACTAGTTGACTAGGCTTGGGCAGAGCAGATTTGCACATAGAGAGAGCATAGGGGCCAGTACTATTTTCAGTTTACTAGATGCCTAAGCTGCAGGTTATACAACATTGCCTTTCCTACCTACCTGTCTTGGCTGCTTGAAATCACTGGCAGGGTTTTGGCTCATGAGTCCTTAACTTTGTGCAAATATATTCTAATAAAGAATAGCTCAGTAAAATCAACTCCTTGTATGGGATCCAAAATCACTGAGTAATTGCCCTCACTTTGCTTTGAGAGATACCAAGAGCAGATTTCATCCCATTCCTGGCAGAGAAATACACAGTTCACAATGCCCTTTAGAGTACCATAAGGCTAGCTGGAGCCTTGGGAAGGGAGCAGTGCTGGCTGCATTCGATTTTCTGCAGAAGGGAAATGGGGACAAACTCCCTACACATTGTCCCAGAGGTATTTTGCCTTTGTCCTCCTGGTTGCTGTAGAGATCTGAAAGTGAAACAAATCTTTGTTTTTGCACCCCTCCTCCTCCACTCTCCTCTCCGTTCCCAGTAGTTTTGCAGAAAAGTTGGGGAGTGTCTGAGCCAGAGCATGGCGCATTGCAGTTCTAAGGGTTGCCGCCAACTGCCTGTAATACCTTGCTGAAATATTTAGCAGCACATTCAAGAACAAGTGCGTGTGGGTGCACTGGGGGAAGGTGAGAAGTGGGAACAGACATAATGTAGACGCCCTGTCAGAGAACTAATGAGGGCATCATGATAAGTGAGGAACGTCACTCCTGCAAGAAACTGATTCAGCTGAATCCGTGTTGCTGAGAGGAGATAAAGGGGTGGGTGGGGGGAATAAAAACTAAAGCAGCTTTACAGACCTGTGTACTTGCGCATATGCAAATCAAGCAAGGGCTTTACTCATGATACAAACTGCAAAGGGAGCACAGCATACCTGACCCAGGCAGTGCAGAAAGGAGGAGCTGAGGCCCGTATGTTGAAAATGGGGAAGGATCTGGGTCTGTGAGGAGATGCATCAAAGCAAAACTGGGGAAAGTGAGACAAGAGCAAAGACAGACAGTTGAGTGGAAAGTAGGTCAAATTACCAAGCACAGAGAAGACTCCAGCAATCAGCAGATGAACCGGGGCAAAGTCAAAGGCCCCTTGACATGCCATTTTCTTTAGAAGAATAATCTTCCAACAGTCACCTCTAGAAAACCACCCAAAATCGTTACCACTTTGTCAATAGCTTAACACTACCCCATGTCTCATCTGTGCTGCATTAAAATGGACAATCTCTTAACAAGAGGTTAAAAAAAAAAAAAAGGGAAAAAAAAGCCATTACATCCAGAACAAGATAACCTGGCTAGATGGTAAGGCAATCAATTAACAGACAAAAGTGACAGTTCATTACAGCAAGTAGGCGCACTGAGCACTAACATGAAGGAGCCGAATAACAGAATGTTCATTTAGGCTGAAGCCAGGGTACACAGGGAAGCCGCAGTTTTGGATTCAAGTACTCATGCACCTGCAGCACAACAGCAGCACAAACTCCTGAAGATCCCCAAAATGTTAGCGCAAACAGACTTTTGTAGGGAAAAAAAAGGGGGTCTTTCCTGAAAGAAAATTAATTCTAGGGAAACACGGACTCTGATTAATAAATGATTTCTCTGCAATGAGGTTGAGATAAAAACCTTAGGTTTAAATCGTATTTTGAAACTTGCTGACAATCATCCTTTTGTTTTGACTCAAGTTGATACACTTGTTGGATTTGTTCTTCCACTACAAAACAAACATCTGTATGTAAACAGAGCCAATGCGCCTTTCAGTTCAGACTTTCTCCTGCACCTTTCCTGCCTGCCTGTTACAGATCAATTCAAACTTTTTCAGGAAACAGTTTTTTATTGTATTAATCTCTTTTTAGATTAAGTGATTCTGTTTAAGATTTTTTCAGTTTATTTTAGTTTTCACATTAGTAGTAGGGCAACAACAAAATTTTTCTATCAGCCAGAACCCAGGCTAAAAGGCAGTTTCTGACCAACAGAAAAACACACCTAAGATGAGCCCAGGGTGGGCAGCTGAGGTCCTTCAGCCACCCCTCTGTTCTCCTCCATTTTGTACAAACAGCACTAACACAGTGAACTAATTTAGCCCAAAGCTTCCTTCCTTTCCTCTGAGAACACAGTTTCTCCCCACCTGCAACCCTTTTAGGCTCAGATAGGTACTGTAATTACCTGCTCAGAGACATGACTAATATTGGAGTTAGGATTAGTGACTAACAGTTGAATCTAGGATTTCTAACATCCCTGCCTCTATGTCCAGGCTGGAGTGGTGCCTGCAGGCAGGCTATTAGGCAGCAGTGTCAAAGAGGGCTGAATATTTCTATTCAACAAGCAATCCCCAATTACTATCTCTCTAATTGGCTAATAGACAGGTACAAATGAGGCAGGTTGCTTTGAGGAGAGCCACCAAAAAAGACTCAGGAGCTTTAAAGGAAAAAAATCCTTGTCACCCTGAGCTCTGAGTTGGGTACCTTTTGCCAAGAAGCTAAAGCACAAACACCTGCAAACCTGGAGACAGCAGTAGAGGAGTCTGTTCACAATCTGTGGAGACAGAGCTGTTTTAGGGGCACTTAGTTATCAGTACTCCTCCCTCCATTTCTATAAAGACAGGGAGCAGCAGTGTCACAGCTTGCCTATCCTGTGTCACGTGGCCAGAAGGACAGTTACTGCTGGCTACTGCTAAAAACATTTATAATTCGATGTCTTTAGATCTTGCTCAAGTAAAGGCAATACTATTAAAGCCACAAGTGACAAGTCTTCTCCCCAAAAATTAAAGCGATGTATCTGTGGGAATGAAGGGAAAGATTCTACTGCACCAACCCAGAGACCCGAGGTAGTGATCTTCTATCCTATCCACTAAGGAAAGGACAAATCTCCCCATAAAAAGTTTGTCTGCCAACAAAACATCACTGGAGGAAGAGAGAAAGCACTTCAGAGACCTGTACTTGTCCTGAGATGTTCTGTATCATGTTTTATGAATGTGGCTATGGGCACGAGCAGTGGTGGAGAAGCACTGATTTGGGACAGACTTGGCTCATGTCCTCACATGTCTGCATGCAGAATGCCTGGGGACCCTAGCAATAAAGTCCTGTTAGTGTTTATGCTACAGAAGCTGACTCTCATCAATGGAAAGGCTGTTGAACTTCCTCAATACATTCCCTCTTGATGGTTCTGTATGCAGAGGTATTTCCTGAGCAATGGGACACAAAACTAGTTGCTAGGAGAAGGAATGAGATGAGACTGGGATACTGAAGTAGTACTGGCCATAGATTCAAGAGACTTACACAAGTGGCAAGTCTCATCCTCAGCTTTTCTCTTTTTTTTTCTGGGAAAGCTTCCAAGGTCAATATTTATATTCGTATCAAGAGTTTTTCCTGAACACTACTTACCATTAACAGCTAAAACCTGGCCACCTAAAAAAGCTACAGGATAATTTGTTGTCTGCCTGTCTCGGAGACCTCTTTTTACAAGACTGCAAGTCAGTAGGCTGCCTAGGGTGTGGATGAATGCCCCTGAGCACTGTGCAGAATTTAATACAGTTTTCAGTGATGCTCCAGTGTGGCTGTGCCATTTCCCTCTGTAGGTTATTCTGTGAGGCAATGCTCCAAATGTGGATGCTGTGTACAGCATCATTTCATAGAATCATAGAATTGTTAGAGTTGGAAGGGACCTTAAAGATCATCTAGTTCCAACCCCCCTGCCATGGGCAGGGACACCTCTCACTAGATCAGGTTGCTCAGAGCCCCGTCCAGCCTGGCCTTAAAAAATTCCAGGGATGGGGCTTCCACCACCTCTCTGGGCAACCCGTTCCAGTGTCTCACCACCCTCGTGGTGAAGAACTTCTTCCTAACGTCCAGTCTGAATCGATCCATCTCTAGTTTTAATCCATTCCCTCTAGTCCTACCATTGCCCGACATCCTAAAAAGTCCCTCCCCAGCTTTCTTGTAGGCCCCCTTAAGATACTGGTAGGCCACTATAAGGTCTCCTCGGAGCCTTTTCTCCAGAGCGAACAACCCCAACTCTCTCAGTCTGTCCTCATAGAAGTGCCCCAGCCCTCTGATCATCCTCGTGGCCCTTACATTGGAGGTGTACCTCGTTATAGAGTAGTAATTATGTAGACTGACAAATCAATTCTGCATGGATTATCCCAGTATGAGTTACACATGGACAATATGCTTTTCCCAAAAAAACTGCACAAGCGATCCTCAGGGTCTTGACACCACATAGCAGGTAACACACAGAGAAGTGCACACCACGCTTGAATTTTCTAGAGTGTTTGCTAGTTTATGAGGATGAAATTAGTAAAGCTCATCAGTTTCAACATGAATTTCATTTGGGCTGAATATATACATTCCTTGGGCTCTTCATGCAAAATATATGAATGACAAATGATGAATTTGAGATTAATCTTCTATCCCACAGTAAATCCAGTTGGAAAGGTTGTCACAGGCTGCTAGGTTTGGGGGGAAATACTAGTTGTATAACAGATTTTTGAAATATCATTAGAGGTTTTTTTCACCATTATAGCAGGTCTAGTCAGATGGGATCTTGTGCAAGACCTGTGCATTGCAGAGGTCTCAGTTATTAAAGCCTAGATCAGTTGCACTAGCTTTTTCCTAGTGGTGCAACTTGTGAAGCAGAGTTAAAGAGGTTTTACTGGTCTTGACAGGTTTATGCTATAAAAGATTCAAGATAGCAAATATTTACAGATCAGACATTAATCAACCTCTAGGTCTCATATGAAGACTAAGACACTGGCCCAAAATTATTAATCAGCAATGTGGTAACAAGGTACACCTGCCTGTAAGACAATGCATATAGGACTGACGCTGGCTGATGTGTAAAAAGAGCAGCCCTCAGAGACTTACTCTAGAAGGAACAGAGAGCACTTTTCAAAGCTCCTAGGCACTCGAAGTAGCAATGTTCACCTGAAACACATGTGAAATTCTGCACATAATGAGCTCTGTTTTGGATATCTTTGTCTATCATACTGGATTCGATATACATTTATGACGTATCTACATACACACTCCTGCCATGCTGCACAGTGGTCATTTAATTATAAAGGGCTTGCATACAATAATGTCTTCCTGAATTTCCCATTGGCAATGAGTGTCAAATGTGGGATAGAGCCCACTAACTGCAGGGCATGTCAGTGCTGTACCCCTTTTGGGTATGGGTACACCAGGGGGCTGCAGACACGGTCATGTAATTGGGGGAACTACATTGCAGGATGAAAGCAGAAAGCCCTGCAGCTTTGACGCCAAGGACTACTACTTGGAACACAGACATAACAGAGAACAAAAATCTGATGTTTACAGTATGAAAAACCTCAGTGGGATCAGATTTATTTTCCTCCTCTGCAGATGTAATGGTTATTAATAGGAACAGTCAAGGTACTCTGGGATCTGCTCTTGCAGAGATTGTACCTTTGACTTTAGCTGATTTTTAGTACTTGCTTAAGCCCTTAGATTCTTTCCTGACAAGTACTTCCCACTCGTTTGCCTCCCTGAGCTGACACAATGCCACCTCAGCCTTCTGTCCTCACTGGAAGCTGAGTGCATGGGGGGCCTTGGCAGAGAACAGTCTGAAAGACAGTAACATTTCTGCAGAGAAAAGTGTCCCAAACGTTGCAGAGCCCAATCCTTCCAGATGCTTATGCCTCAGCTATCCTCTCTGCAGTCATCATACATTTACCAAGAGTGCTATATGGATGCTGGGAACAAAATGCCCTTCTCCTAGAAAAGCCAAGGGGCACCAGATGCTGACGCAAGGAGTCCCAGGCCCTGCATTTCCCTGCAGATCTCCCCACTACAGCAGTGTTTCACTGTGAAATACTGGGCTCAAGAAACAGATTAGTAAGGATGGAGAACTGGCACTTCTCACCTAGTTAGAATATCCTATAGCACGTATCCCTAGAACAATGTCCTCTCTGTGTTAGCAAGAGACAGTATTACTTGATAATGAAGCAGTAACCCATCTTTTCCCAATTCTTTGGATGTTTCTTTCTCCCCCTCTTAAACACCTGAAGTCTTACAAATCAGACACAAGCCCTTTCAATTTATTATCACTCTGATTTAATCAGGACAGCTCTAGAGAAGCTACAACCCGATCAAAGCAAAGGAAATGCAGTGTGTACTGTCCTAGTTTATTTTGGATGGGCTTTTTTATATATATATATATATATGCACAAAGCAAAACAACTTTGCATCAACAGCAGGAAAGCAAAGGAACAAGTAAGAAAAATAGCATAGTAGTCAACACTGACAGTCTGCTAAAATTCACACTATTTCTATGTACAGTCCTGTTTTGTACTGGAAATGGGTAACCAGAGCTGGTGGGCTACTGGGAGAGCATCTTCCTTCTAGGAAGTAGCAGCTGCCAGCAATATGAGTTTTGCTCACCTCTGGCACCACAACCCATTCCTCAACTCAGCTGGGATCCCATTTCACTCATCACAAAGGTTTGAGTTTCGTCATACCTACTGAGGACAGGGAAATAAACTGATTTTGCATGGTTGTGGGACTTAGATTCAATTCCTTTTTCAGATAGAAATAAGGTATGAGGACTCGATTCTATTTTCACAGCATACTTAGGTTTTGGATCCTTAGATCCGGCAACAGTAATATTCTCTTCTTTACAAAACAGATCAATCAAGCAAAAATTCCTCTAGACAGCTCTCATGGCAGCTCTTCCACAGGACATCAGTTACACTTCGAAGAGTTTGTCAGAACGGCAATGAACAGCCCTCTTGTCATGGCAGAGCACAAGCACCCAACTACCTTAGCTATGAATAGGAAACAGTAATACGGTCTTTACATCAAGAAACCGCTTCAGAAGTCTTCCCCACCCACATCCCACTGAAGGTCCTACCAATTTTCAGCCTTCTTATATTACAGCAGCTATACTGTGCCAGCACGGAAAAGGTTTTCTAAACTTACTTTGTGAATGCATCTGCCAGAGCAGCACAGCTCCTGGAAGAAACATTTAATTACTTGCAAATCAGACTGATCTACAACAATCAAGGGGAGGAAAAAAAAGTAACCCGGAGACTAGAAGACCTGAAGAACCTTGATGTATTCCTCTTCTGAGTACTGCAAAGTGCACAGAGAAAACCCTTGAAATGGCCCACAGCTCTCAGTTGCACAAAAAGGCTCCTCACAACAGGCTTTAGTGGTAAAGATCAGCTAGGAAATAGTAGAAAAGAAAACCAAGGGGAATAAGAGACATTAGAGTGGTATCACTTCTGCAAAGGTGATGGAAGAAACACAGAACATTCCCTCCTCAGACCTAGTTTTTCTTACGCAGTTGTGCAGCCTGCAGAGGAATAGTGCAGATACCCCAAGACACGAATGTAAGGTCTCCAGCAAATAGGTCTCCATAAAAAGTGACATAAAAGGTAAAAGCAACTGTTGATCATAAGCCTGAAGATTGGGGTCACGTAAGTGCTGCTCAGAAATAGCTTGGGTAAGCCAAGAGGCTCACTGGAGAATAATATGAGAATAAACTGAAGAATAATGTCGCTGCTTCTCTGACTTGTCAGCAAAGCTACCCATTCCCATGGAGATCTAATGCATCCTCTGCTGGGCAGATGGGGCACTGTAGAGGACTGCAAACGAGAAACCTGACTGCTGAGCATCCAGCGCTCCTGAGCCATCATTGTTCTGACTGCAACTTTGTAGAAGTATCCACACACCCTTCACCTACAAAAACTGAGTGACCACCCAACTGTTCATACCCTTTCTTGGCCTGGACCTTCTACTTTGCTCTGGTCTCTGTGCTGCATGAGCATCCAAGGCATGCTTTCACTTAGCAGCAGAGGTTCTCCAGTGGGGACGGTTTCCATGCGTAGGGTGCCTTCCCCCCTGCTTGCATCCGTGAAGCTGTGGAGGAAGAAACAGTGCAACAAGCTACGCTGAGGCAGGGGGTGAGCTCCCTGAGATTTAGCAGCATAGAAAGTCAGGTTCATAAGATTAGTCTGAGCAAGTTCCCTGCACACTCACCAAAAACCCTTGTGATGGAAATTTGGTTGCCTATCAGAGGAGAGGAAATCTATCTAATTATCTGTACTCCTCCTTGTCTCAGCTGGGAAAACCCGAAAACAGAGCTTCCAGTAATTCCCCTCTGGGACATGCAGAACAACTTGAGATAGATTCATTGAGAGGAGTCATCTGAGTAACTTCCCCTCCTTCAAATGAAGGAGTGACATTTTGCTGACTAGCACTTGTGTTTGTTTCACAGCTGCATTAGCAGTCATTGCCTGTCTGGCACACGAGAACCAACAAAATGCAGCTAACCTCACATTTTGGAATCAAGTTTCAGAAGGCAAAGAATAAGCATCAAGGATTTTGCATCAAGATTTTATGCAGTAGGATCAACCAACAGCAATAAAAAATTTAACCCAATCCAATTGCCAAACTTTGCAAAGCAAAAATATCCTGTCCAAATATGCTTCCTGCCTCTATGGCACCTAAAATTGCCATCACTACAGAAAACAGGGCTGTTTTTCCTGGGTATGACTCAACGCCTTCCGTGTGAGGGCACACTATTTATCAAGGTTCAGAACTGGATTTTTCAGTTGACATACACAACTGAGAAAATTCAACAAACATTCAACAAATTCATAGGAACTAGAGTAAGAAGGAGCTGCAAGAGCTTATCTAGTCTCTTTGCTGCCTCAAGGCAGGATCAGCCTTCCCTGAACCATTCCTGAGAAAGTCCGTTACCTCATGTGATAAAGATCCTACCAATTCCTCAGACAATTGAACAATCCTATAGCTAGAAACCTTTTTCTAATGTCTGACTTGAAACCAAACACTGCTGAATTTGCACACTGCGCTATTAAAAAAAGCAGTGGTCAAAAAACTGACAAGCTCTGGGGCTTGTTCTAAGCAGAAAGGGAAGAGACACGGTCACTGGTGTTGGCATGGCTAATGGACATATACGCAATCCACCCACAAGAAGAACAGATGTGCACAAATAAATATTTATGTAATTGTTTTGAGTTACATGAAACTTTGTTTCTAACCTTTCAGTTTTCTGTCTTTATTTGCCACAAGGTTTTCAATAGATCACATAAAATCTTACAGCTGACATTATAGTAAATAACTGCGTCTAGGTTTCAGATGTCATTACTGCTTTATCCCCCAACTCCCAGTTGCTCTCTGTACTTGTGGATATGCTAATGAACAGGAAACCTATAGCTGGCCCAGTGAGAACAGAGATCTATAGCTTAGCCTCCTAGCAACTATTATTCATGCAAGAGCTGAAATAATTATAATTTCTGGCACCTTAGCTGAGCTTGATATCCTTCGTAGGCATTATAGTAGGTTTTATCAAGGATTTAACAGGAGTGTCATGCACTGATTCATCATTAGTTATTTTGCAACTATTAAACAGAGAAAATAAATTTTAAGTCCAAAACACAACCAAACCAAACAGAGTTGTGGTCCAGTTCCGTCATTCGTTAAATTGATGTCGGGGATCATTAACATGTTGTATTTCATTATATCATGTACTGGTCACTTAATGGTTCCTGGAGTTACAAAAAACAGATTGCTGATTAAAAGGAATAAATCAAGAAATTGATGACATTTGTCATACAATTGATTTTCATAGCATCTGACCATCTTTAAGCAAGTAAAAAAAACTCAGCAGCTGAAGCGCATGGACAGGTCGTATCGTTCTACATCTTGCGCTATTTTGTACTAGTGTCAGAAATGAAAATAAGAAATACTGCAATGTCTGAATCCTTGTCTACCCTAATGAAACTGTTTAGGGCCCACAAACACAAGCCTGCAGTTCATGTCTTTCTGGCAGTCATAGGGTTGAGCAGTCCGGACTATCCTTGTTTTCAGGTGTGGGTTTTCACACTTCACACACTAGCTTTTAAAATAACACAATGAAATTATCTTCTTATGAAGAGGATGGTTTACAAAGACATTGCAGTGATGCTAACAAGCCAGCCCCATGCATTCATACCAAATTCCTACTGCTCTCTCCCTACTCTTCTCTTCCACAGCCAATTCCCCTACCACGTTGCATCCATATTGTGACATGGTAGACTGCCAAGTTCTCCAGAGAAAACAGCAAAAACTACTGGCCCCAAGTAAAGAAACGCTAATGACTCACATGGTATTAAAGCCAGTGCTTTACAGTCACAATATGTCCTACTATCAGCAGCTACTGAGCATAGTAAGGCACTGTTCTTGAAAAGCATCAGTCATGGGCTAATACAACATCTGCTAAACCGTCACCTATCTGCCTTGCATTAGCTCCGTGCAAAGCTGGGCTGAGCAGATCTCAGGGCAACTCAAACTACCTACTCACCTGCATCATTTCAGTGGCAATCGACTGAATCAAACCACAGCTACAGGACCCATTTCTTTTAAACACTTAAAAAAGCTGTCAGAAGAAGCAACAGTTTGAGGCACAGAAGGCACAATGTATTTAGTTGTTTTTGAACTAATCTCAGCCCACCGTGTTTTTCTGCGCTTCCAAACTGCAGAGCTCTCAGCATTTTGCAGAGTTAAGCGGCTTGCCAGAAAAGATTCAAGGGCCGCAATAAAAATTCACTCACATCAATAAAAGATCTTACCACTGACTTTAACAGGCTTTGGATCAGTGTCTGCTAGTGACTCTCTCCCATACAATCCTCCCCACTGTAGTATCAGAGCTCCTTAAAAAAATGCATTAAGCTACACAAGTGGATTCTTCCCTTCTCTCTTCTTTCCCTGAGAGCAATAAGGCAGCTTATTATTTTCACTGCTGTCTTCCTGCACTTTCTTTTTTTTATTTCCTTTGTTTAACACACATGGTGCTATGCTTGAAATGGCAACGATGCAGTTAAGAAGCACGCTTTACACTAGGAGTAGAAAGCTTTGATAAGATCCCATCATAGACTTCCGTGTCACAGCCCTCTTGGGTTTAGAAATGCCATAGTAGGTGAAGGAACAATCTCGGATATCTAAAATGACCTGTTAGCTATCCTTTTAGATCACACAGTGCCTGGAGAATAAGAATTGAGACTGTGATGAGCGCCTACGTGTTGTAGCGGAGAGTCAGAGAAAGGTCTGACATAGTCACAACAGACTGAGTCTTCAGTGAGACTCAAATCCATCTTGCAACATTATCAGTCATCACAACAAGGATGTTCTACACGAACAGTCCCTGGCGTCACTCAGCCCTTCCTTGTGCTGTCAGAATTCTCAGGAGCAGATTTAAATCAATCAAAAAAGTTTTGCCTAAAGAATTTAAAATAATAATATTCCAACCAAACAAAATAACTGAGACTTAATAAAGCCAAATATATATAACCAGGAGTTATGTTTTCCTGAATTATCGTGCTTATGCAAAGCAGGAGAAGTTTTAAATATTAACTTCCCAACCTAAAGATATCTCTAAAGTTCATGTTAATTTTACATATACCATTCAAATAACTAGCTTGATCTCTGTCTTGGGGACTAATGATGGACAGCCTTTCTCTGCAAACTATTCTATCAGCTGAGACATTCTGAAGATACTTCCGTTCATGCTCACGCTCCTAGTAGTCGTAGCTGAATATGGGAAGGCATTCAGAGGGGCAAAGCATTGTTTCCATCAAGCTATTCTGAAGTATTTAAAAAAAAAAATCTGAACTTTTCACTTAACTTTAATTGGTTATAGAATGTGACTATATTATATCACTAGCTGGACAGCAAAGCTTAAATTTGGCATAGATAGGAAGGCACAGTCAGACACAACTCAGACTGAGTATTGGATATATAAATAAAGCATGGATGAGATTAATTACGCAAGTAAGGAACCCCCAGACTGAACAAGCATTCTTACTGCCCGGCTGTGCCAGCAGCTGGCACTAAATTCACCTCTGCCTGTACAAAGCTCTGGTTGAAGAACTCCTTTAGAGATCAAGCATAAGGCGAGCAGTTGTTTGCAAAGCAGAGGAAGACAGCTGAAGCCAAGGTTTGAGGAGGCTTGCACTGGGCACAATAAATCTTCAAACTGTTTGTAGGGACAAGGTCTACTATTGCCAGGAAAAAGTTACCTGCTCTCCAGCAGGCTGACTCCTACAATATGCATAAAGCACATGCATGGATGATCTCTGACTCAAGAAGCCAGTGGCAGATTGACTCTCGACAGCTCAGGCTATTTATTCTGTTTGGCTTTTCAATAGGTGCGGGCATGTTCACAGTGATGCATGGTTCACCCTTGCCTCATCTAACATGACACATCCACTTGAGTTGAAATCTGTCCAACAACAGACAGGAAGACCATAACCTGTGGGTAGAATAGTGGCTTTGGACATGATCATCGTCTGATATTTAAAAAAAGATAATTCCTAGTCTCAGCATAGAAGATGTCATTACAACTGCTTTAATATCATCATAAAACACAGACAAGCTTTGAAGGCTCATAATTCTTTCATAGAGATATTGTTTAAATATTTAATACCCACATTAATGGTATTCTAATCCTTTTGGAATATGTGAATTTGCACTAATTTGCATTAATTTTGACTTGCCGACGGTTTTGTTAAATCTCATTATAAAGATGCAATAGGCAATGGCTTGTAAATGGGGTGTTTGCTAATTCTCACCACAATGTCTATGCTAACAACACTAGCACTTTAAAAGCAGCCTTTAGTGCACTGAGATAAAGTTCATAAAAGAGGCTGATATTGCCTTTTTAATAGGGAACAGGAATGCTTTCCTTTCCTTTTTTTTTTTTTTTAAATTATAAAATGCTGTCCAAGATCCAACTCATTAGCCATGTCAGCCCCTGGGCGCTTGGCTGACAAGAAAACACTGCAAGACCCGGGACCCTCCTTCTAACTGAAGGCAAAAGCTGGGATGGGCCTCTCTGTTTGGCATCACCTCAGCCCCTTCCCAGACTGAAGTGGGCCATTGCCCACCGTGTTGTGCAGGCAGGAGAGGATTGCTCTCCAGCAGCATACCACTCAGCCACCTTTCCACTCTAAAACACATGGGTATCAAATGCCAGAGAAAAAATGGAACGCAAGTTAGGAGAAATCCCTCAGGATTCCCCTGTATTTTGTTTCATTTAGTTTTAATCTCATTTTCTGAACAGCCAACATATTTGGTCTAGACAGATCTAGTGCCTTTAAACTTGAGATGCCAGATGTTCCAGAATTCCCAAAGTCTCAGAAAAATCAACAAGATGCAATTCTGAGCTGCTCTTTACTACTCTGGAATACTGGTTGAAACAGCCTGGACTGTCACCTAAAAAGAATTATGTGCACACACTATGACTATGTTCTTACTGTGAAACTTCTTGAATCAAACAGGGAGTCCTGAGACTCAGCAAAGCCACCTTCTCTACTATAAGCATGCTGAAACATGGGACAGGATATGCTGCCTCTGACCAAGACAGGTGATTTTAATTCTGACAAGTTGATCTTACACTTTGAGGTTTTGGCAACTTACACCAATGAATGCTGAAGTCTAATCCATTCAGTGAATGGGAACAAGGAAAAGGCAATGATATACAGGAAAAAAAATAATCCACATTTATTCCTTGAGAATACGATTTAGTTTATAACATTGGATGAACAGGAAATACTCCTACAATTACACAGCTGGGCAGATACAGTGATTACTCTGTTAGAAAGCACAGGGCAAAAGACATCCATTCCTGGATTTTCCCACCTTTGTTTTTTCAAAGCCTAACTGGTCTGCTTTTGGCTTCCTGGGCTTCTAGGCAAGGTAAATAGTTTGACTAAAAAACCTGACCTGTCATTAACACGTTCAAAACAGAAGTAACATCAGGGTGGTCAGTTGAATGACATGATTGGCATTGGAAAGCACATTTCAATCTGATGCTGCTCTAAGACATGGTAAAATAAGCTGGGCTTTCTGTGTGTTGGAGGTACTGATTCTACCATTGAGTAATTATTTTTTATATTTTTATCAAATCTATTTTGACTGCAAATCTTGGGAAATCCCTAAGCCATGGCACATGGAGTATGCTTCCATTCTTGAAATACAGAGCTTCCTTTGCCAATCACCCATGATATACCGCTGCATGTTTAGATGCAACACTTGATAGACAACCGTTTTCAGGGCCTGAGTAACAGAAATATGTCACATAACAGACAGAGGAGGTGGTGCTTATCAGGGAAGAAATCTATTTGCATGTGTGCACAAATCTGTTGCTTGTCTCTAAATAACCTTGATTTCCTCTTCAGATTTCTCCTATAGATTTCCACACTAACTAAGCGTGTTCCTCACCATGACAAATGCATCTGCCTAGCTATTCACTGGGACTTCTATTATCTGCAGTTATTCTTCTTCTGTGGATACGTTCCAACTAAACAAGCATCAATAAATCAAGCATCAATGAATCAATAACTTTATTTCTCAACTCCTCAAGCTTGGCTAGGAAGCAGTCTTCTGGGTGTGAGTAGTACATGGAGCCAAAGATGAAAACAGCATAGGAGAAGCAGCTAAAGAGGTCTAAGCTCAGGGTGGGGTTAGGAGATGTCTCCAAAGATTGCCAGAGGGAGCTGTTCTAAGTGGCTTGTGCTGGAGGCAGAGGGAGCTGAGGTGGGGAAAAAAGGAAATTTCCAACCCCTGTATCTGTGCAAGATTCCAGCATGTAGGAGTGCATCCAGCATTTTGATGTGGAGACGCTTGAAGTCTGCAGTGGTCTTGTGGATTGCCAGAGCACCCTTCTGGTAGACCACGGGAAGAGGACTCTCACACCAGCTTGCAGGCCCATTTTTGCATTCTGTGTAACACACAAAGAACAATGCAAGGAAGATGCCACTATTTCACCTGCTGAAAATACATGTTTTTTCCTCTGAATTTTGTTATCCTATTTCCTCCCCTTTCTCTGTCGCTACTGACATACTTCACAGACTGCATTTGCAATGATGGATACTAAATTACCTGGTAGCAAATCTTCTTTAACCCTGCTGTTAAACATTTCTCTGTTAACCTAAATTCAATCTGATAAACAGATTAAAGTAGTGTAAAAAGCCTTATGAAGGAGATAGTAAAAGGAGAAGATAAGGGAATGAATAAGCTAGTCCCCAAAAACAGGTGTTTGATCATTGCTTATGTGACATCAGAGCAAACAAACCTTTAAAAATAAGTAAATGGACAATCTGTCCCTTTTCATCAGCTTTATCTTGCAGAGCTGTATCTGCTCTATGCTGTAAGATTCATAACTCGCTATCTTTGTGTCTTGCAAATTGTTCCTATTATTCATTATAAAGGTCCAGAGCAGAAGGTTCTTGTCTAAGGAGACAATTCTTAGAAACATACTGATGTTATTAAGACAGAGATTCAGTCAAAGGTCATTATGATAGCATCCAAATGTAAAGATCACATGGGAGATAATGGAGAAAATTAAGGCTGAACATAAAAAAGTATCAATGTGGAAGTCTAATTGGAAAGCACGGTGAGGACAAAGAGGGGGCATGAGCCAGGAGAGCTGGGAAGCACTGTGCTGTCATTAGATGTGCAGTGCTCTCCGACATCTCAGTGGCCCGTCTCTGTAGTGGGTGCTGCAAAGCTGGCTAGGGCAGGAGTTATTCTACTCTGCTAGTTTCACCTGAAAATCCATGAGGTCAACAGGGAAGCTTGTGCTGATTTTATGATTCAAGCCCCACTAAGGGTTGCTTGCTCTCCTACTGTAAAGCAAAATGCAAACCAAGAAGTCTCACCATGTTTTCAAAACACAAATTTACATGATTCTCTTCTCTCTGCCAAGCCTATTGACAGCAATAAGAGCTGCAAAAAAAGCACAATAGTTGGGGGTGTGCATGTACACGTGTGCAAATACTTTTTGGGAATTCAAAAATCATTTGGAATAGCAAGAAACATCTCAAGGACATTTTTTTTTCCTCTATCACAGAACATGATAGGCTCAGGAGCCCAGTTTGCACTGACATGAATCTGTAGTTCTTGCCCAAAAGTGGTGGCATAAAGAGGATCAAGACTCAGCCTTTGATGATTACACAAGGAGCAGATTCAAGAAAGTTTTCTAAGTCACAGGTGTATTCTGAAGTTTTGCTATGGTCTTTGAGATGCTTTCAAGATGAAGACACTAGAGGTGAACACTGTTGTTATTGTGGCAGATCTGGGGTTTTCAAACATTTGAATCATCCAGAAAGAAATCCTATTAAGATCTCACTGAAGTCAAGATGTGGCTGGCTGAATCATTAACCTCCTGTATGAGGCATCTGGTACTGAACAAAGTTGGCCATAAAATGTAGCTGTTCAGTGAATCTCTTACTGATTCACTAATAGACTCCCAAGCACCGCGTACAAGCAAAGCAGTCAAAGTCCAGCTTTGATACTAGACTGGCGCAAGGCAGCCAAGACAAAGACTTTCCCACAGCAGTGATCAAACACTTCTTGTTTCCAAACACAACAGTGTCTGTGCTACATTAGAGAGCTTTAAGTGTTTTTCTTTTAATAACTGCAAGAGACACATAGAGCCCTTAAACTTTTTGCAAGTTCAGGAGAAAAGAATATGCACCTAAAGATGTTTCTGGTTATTAGATATTTTTTTCTGTGACTTTTAGCTTAAGTATTAATATTTCTTTTTACACATAAAGTGCTTTACATTTCCTGCTCTACAGGAAGGCACAAAACCTTTGATAGAATGTACTGGCTTCAGCACAACTATTGTCTAATCAATGTCAGACAGCACGTCTGGGAGACAGCTTGTTTCACCACTGAAAAAATAAACTCCTTTCAGCTAAAGTCCTTTAGCTAAGCACCAAAAGCTGCAGTCCTATGTTTCTGCAGCGCAGTAAGAGACAAGATCTTCGGCTGATATAAGTTAATAGATCCTGTCCCAGCTTTGCATCAAGCCACTAAGATCTATACTGACTTGGCTCTCTTTTGGAAGGGTGGGAAATTTTCCACTTCTGTTTGGTATCTGGAATGAGGCTGTATCTGGAAGCCATTGACTTAGTTTGGGGCAGCTAAAAGCTATCTTTCTTCATGAAAAAAAAAAAAAAAAAAAAAGGGCTTTTAACTCATTCGTATAGAAGAGGTTTGTTTTTTTTTTTTAAATACCGGTTTTCCAGACAAAGATGGCTGTTTATACACGAGTAATATCCAGAAGTCCTAGCTAAGAGAGTAGGCTTTGTTCACAGATTAAATGACCTTCCTACGATAAGCCAGTGAGTTTCAGACAGCATCAGAAATGAGAATCGAGACATCATGATGAGAGGCTTACTATTACAGCCATCCTTCCCATCTTTAAACTTGGTCTTCTGGAGATGACATTTCTCTTCCCACAGGTCAAAAGTCTCATTACAAGTATGAAATATGTGCTAGACTTACAACCACCATCTCTGACTCTCAGCTTGCAAGACAGAAAGGGGGAGAAGCCAGACTGACTTTTGGAAGTAAACCATAGCTTCCTCAGTCCAGATATCAGATTCCCCCAGCCCCCTCGAAGAAATTATGTTCAAAATAAGTTTGTTTTCAAGAATTACAGAAAGGAAATTTGGTCACCAAATACATATTAAAATCCTGCAAGCCACTGAAACCCAAACGCCAATGAATGAACTCCAGGCATAGCTTTGGACTTCTTACTTATTTGTTCTCTTATTTCTTCTAATTTACATTATACACCCACAAAAACAGTAATGAATATTTCATACTTATTTCTATCTGTGTGCCAACAGATTCCACCTAAAGGTAATTGGTGCATTTTGCTAATATTAACCTTTTACGTCAAAGCCTAGGATACTGTTGACTGAATATATTTCATATTATGAGTAGCTGTCACCTTGGGCCAGTTGGACAAGTCTATGGAGGGCCTACTTAGACATGGTACTGAAGCAAGATTCCTTTTCCTTTTGTAGTTGGAAAATAGTTGTACACCACTGTGTACACTGTGTTGAAAAGCATTTATGGCCTTTGTGAACAAGAATCAGAAAAGTCAAACATGCTTGGATTCCCGAGAAACATTTTTCTTATTTTATCACACTTTAATAATGCAAAAAACCCAAGATTTGTTCTAAATACAGAAAGTGCTGATTACATTCACAGTACATCATTTGAGTGGGAAAATGCAATTTCATCTACCAGAAGAAGATGCTGAAAGACAGAAAGTTCACAACAAATAACTCAGTGCAAGAAATAGTAATTAAACAATTTTAGAGTAACATTTGCTTTGGGTATTTTCTGTGAAGGAAATTTAATTGTTGATGAAGACTAAAATACATTATTTAATCACAATAACTTCAAATAACTTCTTTCTGTATAGAGGATCTCCAGTTAAATACACATTTAATGTCTTCTCGAATTGCCCTATCTCTGGGGAGACCTTGTAGTGGCCTTCCAGTTTCTAAAGGGGGCCTACAGGAAAGATGGGGAGGTACTCAAGACAGGTTGGATGGGGCTTTGAGCAACCTGCTCTAGTGGGAGGTGTCCCTGCCCATGGCAATGGGGTGGAACTAGATGATCTTCAAGGTCCCTTCCATTCCAAACTATTCTACAATTTTGATTCTATATCAAGGACTAGCACAATGCTTAGAGTAAATTATTGTGGAGAGCAAGTAAAAAAAGTCAGAACTTTAATGAGACAGAAACGTTCAGAACTTGTAAAAGCGGGGAGTACTTCTGACTGAAACGAAAAGGGCTCAAATATTGCACAAACATGATGCATTGCTCCCTTATGGAAGGCTCAGCAGAGTCCCTCTGTTATCCTTGGAGATACGTGCTGAATTTTATCTTGAGTCCATAGTTTCTTTCCCTACATAGGAAATTATCTTATGGCATGCACACGAATGATCACTGCTTAGGGTATGATTCTCTTTAAGCTTCCTGCCCTTTCTGTGGAATAAGAGATGCATTTTTTTTTTTTTTAGATCTCTATAGTGCTTATTTTGAAGAAAATAAATTAGTTTGAAATATAGTTCTCAAACTTCTGCATAATCACTTCCAGTTTCTTATGCTTGTGACCAAGATACAAATTTCCCTAAGCCAAGTTTCTAATGTACATAAAACATTCAGTCCTGTCAGGCTACTTCAGGTCTTCTAATTTCCTAGGCACAATAGACTGATAAGTATTAATCATAATACCTAACATAAAGGGAAAAGAAGAGATTAGTTATTACAATTCTGTGACAGTCATTCATTCCCTGTCTTTAAAGAAGATAGAAAATGCAGAGAAAATTACTAATTTTTTTCCAACAAAAGATTAAAAAAAACCCCTTCTGATAGATTAGATCAACTGGTTGGGAGAGAAGCATGTGCAACGATTGTAAAAATATCTCCCTAACACTGTAAAGATAATGTCACAGAAACTCCTGTGAAGAAATGAACAAGCCCTAGCTTTGAACAATATCAGAAAACATTGCTGTTCCTTATGTAATTCCAAAAGGGAAAGTCAGGTGGGTAGGCAAAGCAGAAAACAGCATTGGGAAAAAAACTGGCCAGGACAAAAAAGCTTTTCTGAAAAATCAGGAGCAAGCCTGAGAGCCTCTATTTTTCTGTGGTGCTGTAAATTCATAGATTTTTAAGGCTAGAAAGGATCATTCTGACCACTTCTTCTGATCTGCTGCATAATTCAGGCTGCTTAAATCCATCCTGCAAATCCAGTGTCAAGACCATAATTCCTCATGGAAGGAAAACACATTTTCAGGTTCCTATGTAACGATTTCACATAATTGAAAACCATCCTCATTGGAGCTTTGTCTAGCTTATGTTGCAGCCTTTTCACCCCTTTTTTCCTTTGTCAACATAAAAGACCCCTCTACTATCAGAAATCTTCTTCCATGCAATCTTATGGACAACTTCCTCCTACTCCAGTCACTCCCCAAAACAGGCTGACCTTCAGCCACTGGGTCACAGGGCGTTGGGGCCTATCTAGATGCGCATCTGTGCTATAAATGATTTGTCCTTTAAGAGATCCGCTTCAGAAATCATCTCCTAAAGGAGAGGCACGTACAACAGAAAATAGTTTACTAATACAGGACTGATACTAATGCAATGAATGCTGCAATATGTCCAGTTCAGAACATCACATGGGCAAGGGGACCAAATGACAGAAAAACAGCAGAAGCCTAAAACAGTGCAGGGATAGTGATGACTTTGGAGATGCAGCTCAAACTCTAGCTTGGCAAAAGCCATACAAGTGTGTTTTATGTACCAGAGACTGAACAGATGCCTTGTATCAAGGTCAGTGCCAAAGGTGGAGAGAGGAATGACATGACTGATGTAGGCCTGTAAGGACTACAGAGGGTAAGTAAATAAGTCTCACAAAGCCAAGGGAATAATAAACGTGTATAGTTTTTGAACTACCTAGGCCTTCTGGTTGTTCAATCCACCATGTTCATTTGAAGGGCAAGAACAACTACTCCAAAAAAAGGACCTCTCTCTGCAATGGTATCCAGACCATCTTTGTGTCCTGTCCCTTCTGCCATCAGACAGCCAGATACCTCAACATAGCACCCAGATGTGAGCACAACCATGAGTTTTCACACTTTTACCCTTCTGATTCTCTCCTCCATCCCACTGAGGGTGAAGTGAGCAAGCGGTTGTGTGGGGCTTAGCTCCTTACCTGGGTTAAACCATGACAATACTTCAGCCATAGACCACACGTGAACATAGAAAAATAGGCTGCTATATATAATGGGAGGATAGAGAATCCTTCCTTTCTCACAACTTTTATCCTTCTTGCATACCTCTACCACCAGATTGTGGCTTGGTCACCTATTTATTGTAACAGTAACTAATCCGTGGAGAAACATCAATTTTGGTCATTTTTTCCAGACTATGCAATTATATAATCAGGCACTATATTTACATCATCCAGAATAGGGTCTTGAATCCAGTCATCCCATATTTCAGCCAAGTGCCTTACTTTAATACCACTGGATGTCCCAGGGTCTCCCCTATTTCTTCCACCTCATCACTTTTTCCCCTCAAAACTGGGACTTTTCCTATGAAATGACTGAAACTGCTGAAAAACTGACAGCTACCCAAATCTTTGAGACTTGGGTCTTGTCTGGTAAATGTATCACCGAAGAAAGCATTATCTAGAGCTACCATTGTGTTTAGCACATCTACTGGAGTTTCAAAGCTATGTGTTCCTTATTAAGTGCCAGCAATCAGTGAGTTAATGCAAACAGGAAGAGTTCTCTGCAGACTCACTCACAATTGCATCAGAGAAGAGCACTCTAGGAATTACAGACCGAGCTGCATGAATTATGCCTGATTACCAAAGTAACACAAGTATTCTTGGTACACAAGGAGCCGGGGGCACGGGCTCAGAATGATGCTCTAACACCATTAACTAAGAGCCAGCAGCCTTCCCTCAGGGATCTTTGACTGCTGGATCTTTCTGCTTTTATCTTTCCTTTCCTGGCAACAGCAGAACATTACCAATCCAAACTGTGGAGGATGTCAATTGAGAGGTAAGGAGTTAAGCAGCCCAGGAAAACCTCTGAATTTATGGTGCAGCTCAAACACATTTTCCCAGGACAAGGAGGGAGCTGAGCACATTTACACAGCTGAGTTTAATGCTTTTTAGAGGAATCACAACCAGTTAAATACCCAGGGTATTAATGTTTTTAAAAAGATTGAATACAAACGTAACAGGAGACAAAATCCAGTTGGTCTCCAGGACTATGAAGTTGGAGATTACGGAGCCTCATTTGAACAGAGTGGCTCTATACAGATGTTTACTTGGACAGCACATTTGGAGGAGATTAAAAAGTGTCATATATAATGGAACTTCATGGGCCAGATCCTGAAGAGGTATACAGCGAACCAGATCTACTAAAGGCTGTAGTATTATATTAATTTACTGTACTTAGACATTCCATCCAGTATCTCCATGAGAATGAACTGGGTTTATATGGTTAGCTGTTTTCCCATAAAATCACATTTTCCCCTCAAAACAAGGTGAGATTCAGGATCTGCCTTTATTCTTCTTCCGGACGGTGCTTGTTTACTACTTTATTACAAGAAAGAATGTGAAAAAGAGAGGATGCAGGTAAATACAGATTATTTCTACGCAGCCCAGCTTTATGATTTAAAGCTAGTGACTTATCATTGGTGCCCCGCCCGATATCTAACTGTCCTGCTGTATCCTGCAAGTGGCTCAGGCTGGCAGAAAGTGGATTTGCCTTCTCAATTATCAGCTTACAGTGGAGGTGAGACGTACAAACCTGAGTCCTCTTAACTATGCCTGCACTTGGCATCATCTGCTTTATCATCTCCACTTTGAATTCTCTCTTCTCTATTTTTTCGTGGGGGAGTGTGGGAGGTTGTACTTTTCTTGGAAGCTTCTAGATTCTGTCTTGCAGATGGCCCTTTCCTTCTTTTCAATAAAGATCATGTTATTGTAGTCTGTATCCTACCTATGACATGTAATTTAACTAGCACCACTGTCAGACTTGTTAGCAGTGTGTCACGGCTACATTCACCTGCCACAATTACCTAGGTGCTTGTCTAAATAGAAATGATTCACCAGAACTCCATTCTGTTGACGCTTGTGACATACACCAAATTTACCGACCATTGTGATAGGGACATGCTGGATGTGACTACGATGTAAGTCATGAAAGAGAAGTGGCCTCTTCCCTTTTCAGCACTGTACTTCTAACTGGAAGCTGGTCCTCTGCTTTCATGGCACATTTCACCATATCTTTACACATAACGTCAATGGGATTTCCTTATTCCTTTACTTACAATCACTGGATGTTTATGGTCTGCCTTTTCACTGGGGAGGTAGCAACATGAAATATCTGTGTGGGCTTGTGTGATGGGGACCATGTGACTGGCAGTTCCCAAGGCAGTTAACTGAAATGAGCCTGTCTTCTTAATAGTACACCTGATTCTGTTGTGTTGTTAAAACTGAAGCAACTCCCTATGGTAACCAAGAATGCATCCAGTTACCATAGGAACTACAGAAGGTTATTCAGCCCGATTCAGATAGCATCTTCGGTGTCATGACAACAACTGGTGTTTCAAAGGAACTGCAGATGAAAGCCTTAGAAACATGAGCCAAAGCTAGCAGAAGCCTCGAAAACAAATGCACATGCATATTACAGTATGTCATATATCTGTGTTAGCACATCCCTAGAGGATCTCTTCCAGACATTTCCAAGTGTTTTGTCCATTTTGCCTTTGAATAAGCCCAGCACATCATCACTGTGGTTCAGTGGATGCAGGGGAAGCCTGCTCAGATCCAGCTATGCTTATATAACCGGATGATGAGAGTGCATTCCAGAACCCACCGGAGCCACACTAGACTAAAAATGTTAGGAACAATGAAATAGAGCAAACTAGCACATTTGCAGGTGGCCTAACATTTCCCTGAGGGGTGAGAGCACATTTTGAAAATAGAATGGAGTTGACGAGAAAAGCACTACCCTGCAGAAGCTACTCTGTGCCCTTTATAATAGCATGGCACTGCTTCCCACAGGGCTTTAAAATACACATCAAAGCTATCAGATGCTTAAGTAGCTACGGGCAACTGAGCAAAACACAATAGCTTGGGATTTGTAAGAGAGTGCAGGCATCATTTCTCCTTTTCGCAAACAGCTCTTGATGAAATAAAATGCGTTTAGAAATGCACATAGCTTGGTTACAGTGCATCTTTGTGATCTCATTTGAACCAGCCTAGACCTAAGATTTAGGAAAAAGAAATCTGTTTTCATTTACAGGTAAAGGATCCTACCTGCTTTTGCTATTCAATGTCTGACTGAGATCATTCTGCAGAGCCCCTCTGAACAGTATCCTGTGAGACTTTGTATTTTCAAGAATGTATTAACGAATTTGCTTTGTCCGTTGATAGAACAAAGACAGTAACTCACACTGCACAGAGTGCTCTAGGGCAATGACACCCCACACCAGAGTGACAGTGTGTGCTGCAGCCACTGAACCCAGAGGGTTCTCCTGTGTAGCAAGGGAGCCAGGTCTTGACATGATCACAGGTCCCACTTACCACAGCTAACAGCATACAATGCCTCATTTATTCCTGCAAATCCACCTAACATGCAGAAGGAATGGTGGCATTTAGACTAATTAAATGGATTCGTACCATTGCTTCACTACGGGTATTAAATATTTACATGCAGGGACCGCAGAGAAAGAAGTCACACACACACAAATGCTGTGTAGGGAGAACAGGTGATCTCAGAGTTTAAATATGTGCTTGCAACCTCTCCAATAGCAATACAGCAAAATCCATTGCTTAGATAAGACAAGAGAAACGCTGCTGCAAAGTGTGCTAGAGAAGTGCGCAGGTAGTACAGTACTGCAGTAGCTTTGCAAAGAGACTGGAGACCAAAATGAACAGCCAAACAGAGGAGAGATTTTCTTCCTTGTCCCTTATTCTCCCTGAAAAAAAGTACTGAGTCAAGGTAAAAGACTCACAGTATAGGAATATCCGTGCCATCTGCTTCGTCTGGGGACAGAATTCACCCCACCTGCTGCTCACAAGCAGCACAGTACAGCAAGACAGACGGGGAGAGTAAGTGGGAGGGTGCTTTTGCCTAATGACTCAGCCTCTACACACTGCCGCAGAGAGATCCCCAAATATGCTGAGTATCAGTGAACAATTCTGATGTCATCAATATTATATCCTGTTACACTGGTCCAGTAACAAAATATCATTTGCAAAGCTGGGCACTACATGATTGAGCTTGGAGCTAAATCATCACCTGAGGATATGTTTTGTTTGCATAATTCTCACACCATTCAAAGGACAGGGTTTATCTGCTGTGGCCTTCACACTATAATTTTTATTAGTAGCAATATAGACTCACAATTCTTTACAGTATTCATCACCCAAGTCAAAATAAAAGCCAGAGACCCTAATGGGCTGCTAAACTTGACAAATGGAACAGAAACTCAAAAAAGGTACCACATAGTGAGTGCAATTTTAAAACAAAGTTTTTAGGGTTAAGTCTTAAAGCAAAAAGGGCCGACAGGTTTGGAAGATCCTGGGTGCTGTGATTTCCCCCAAACACCTTTATTTCCTATTCCTATCTGACGAAACATTTATGCACATTGATATTTATTACTGAGCACTAATGCTATAACAGCACAAACGTCATTGAAGCAGAGGCTGTTTCAATGAGCAGAAAACACCACGGGTTTTAAGAAGTGCCGAGCTCTGGGCTCTTGCTATGGATTCTTCCTTTGGATACTCCTTTATTCGCTTTGCTAAGGGAAGTGTGTGCCAAACACTTAGCTCTCCAAATTCGTTACATGGGAAAGGAAATTTTTTCTCCCTTTTGAGTTTGGGAGATATTCTCACCAGTCTGCTTTTATGCATACAAATAAGACATCCGACCATTCAAAGCCACGTTGTGGTCTGTGTTTCACAAATGCCCCAGCTCTGGAGGAACAGCTGGTACCTCGCATGAGGAAATCAGGCCACCGGAGCAGCACTTGGCTCAGCAACTGCACAGCCCAGGGGCTTGCAGCAGAACTGACACAGACAGAGGCACAAGCAGGGGAACTAGCTCACTGATGAAATGCACTGACAAGAAGTTAAGGGCTTTGCACACACAGCGTCACACTGTGCTCAGATCTAGCCAGTCAGTCTTGCACATGCTCATATCAAGCTAACTCCTCTCTCATTTATTTAAGCATCCTGAGCACTCAAAAGTTATAAACAACGTCCACCTCTCTTCTCCTCCTTATCTCCAACTATGTTAGAAAAAGTTGCAAAACCAGAACACAACAATAGTAAAATTATTGAAATAACTCCCCATTCCTTACAATTAACAGGTAACACTGGGACTTTATTTAATTGTTTCTGAATTAATGTACAATCCCAAAACTCAGCTAGAAAATGGAAAGTGAAGCCTGGATTGGCATGCCTAGAGCAGAGTTAAATTTATCATGCTACAGTAAGGGGAAAGAATAGATACAATATGAAAAATGTCATTTAGCCCCCTTTTTTCCCAGAAACATTGCACTAAGTGGTAGGCTGGCCCTCTGCCAAAGATTGATGCATCAAGGGTCATGATGGCTTCAGAACAGCCATAGTTTCTTATGCTGAGCTTCCATAATTTGATGGTTAAAGTTTGTAGATTTACATCATATCAGAGCAGGGGATGCTAAGCTGCTGACTGTCAATTTATAGAGCATAGCATTTTTACATGCAGAGAGACACTTTGAAGTGTAGGCATGGAAATACTGAAGGTTTGCTTTTCCTTCTGGACCAACAAGTGTTACGGATCATGAGATATGGAGCAAAGGAAGAGAGACACCTGCATGAGATGTGACATTTTAGGAGGGCAGAAAATGAGGGATTGAGCAGTTAAGCATCTGGGAGGCTCTGAGAAGCCCCAGTGTCTGGTGGCTATAGTGCAGTCACAGTATTTGCCTTGAAAAAGGAAGAGACAATTTCTCTCTGACCACGCTGCTAGGCTCTCAGGTGGCCCCAGACCCCTGTCACAGCTTGTCTCTTTCCTCTGAAACAGCAGGGATCTCCATTTCAGAGTCACTCTTTCCTAGTCTTTGTCACGCATGCTTACAATTGCATGTCTGCAAAACGAAATGTAGGTAGCCAAAGCAGCAGAGCCAGAAGCACACCACCTGTTTCATGGGTAAAAGATACTGCATCTTCCCTCTGTTATAGACATCACCAATCGGGTTAGCAGAAGCATACTAGGTTTCGCTGTGCTCGTGCCCCCATTTTCCTGTGCCCAATCAGCTCATGCCACAAAACTAACCCCTTCCTAGTCTGAGACAGTGCAAAACTAGGAGGCCTTCAGGCAGACCGCAAGACACAGAGGCTTTGGAGGAGGTCCAGAATAAGGGGCTAGATACATCTGCAGGAAGCCTCTCAGTACCTTCCCGTTCAAACGGGTCTTCTATAGAATCTAAGACATTGTGATGCTTCCCATTAGATGCAATGCTCCCATCTTGATATGGGCATCGTTTTTCCTACCCTTGAGATCAGAAAAACATCTTGCTTGCTTTCTTACAAATTTCCTCTTGGTAGTTTTAATTAGTGACAAAAAGGAGCTGACCAAATAGGGGTGAGTGTGTATATGGGACATTGTGCAAGTTTATGAATGAGATCTGAGCAAGTCCGCATATACCAGAACAGATAGCCATCATGACGGCCTCTTTTCCTCCTTCCCATGTGCTATCCTCTTCTCTGTCCTAGTTTTCTGTCTCCTACTGGCCACAGATAATGACTTGTATTTTGCATCCTGCATTACCTGATAGTACACTGTCCTCATGATGATTTAATTTGCTCAATTACTGCTCCTAACATGCAGAGAGAAAGGTGCATGACTTGTGCGACTCTTTGGTTAAACTGGTAATGATGCCATTGCATGTGTTAATTGACATGTGAGCATCCTTCATGAGTGCTCCACATGAATTCTGAGTCTGCATCTCCAGCATCATTAGAAAGAACATTGACGTCATCAGCAACTCACTGCTAGCCGCTTCCATGCTGGTTTTGTCATTTGGACACAGGTTTTTTTCCTGTTAACTAGGTGTTAGCATGTTGTGTTTGGGAATACACATTCCATGCACACGCTCCCCCCTCCTTTTGTTCCTTCAGCTACTTCACAGAGTCTTGGAAGCAATTTGCACTTTCATACATGGACACATGAAGGGCATATGCGATTCTGACTGAAGATACTTAAAATCAGATTTAAAAGCACCAGGAGGGCTGGGAAAGAGCTGGGGAGGTCAGCTAATTCCTTGCTTCTCCTTTTAATCAAAAGGGCACAAAACTTGTTACATTAAAGAAAAAAGAGAGAGAGAGAGAACAGAAACAAAAATCTAAGGACCAGTTAATCTTATTGGGGAAAAAAAATTACAACCCGTCTTACACTGTTTTCCCCTACATTTGTTAGCATGCATGGCTTGTTAGTTCTGCAAGTGTTTTGGTGAGACCTTCTAGACTTTCTAGGTGTTTTATGACCTCTAGCAGGTAAAACCATTCTGAGAAATTCCATTCTCATCCATTTCCATCAGCAGTATTCAAAACATTTCTGAAAGTGTTTTGTCTACAGTTTTCTTACAAAACCTCAGGAGTAGAGATTTTTACATATCTCAAGTATTTGTTGGCCTGAGTCAAAGCAGAAAGTATTAAAGAATGCCCAAATTAAAAACCAACAAAGCAAACAACAATCACTTTGTGATCAAACGTGCTGATCTAAGACCCATTTTCTTTTTAATTTTTGAAACTGCTTTTCAGCTTGATCAAAGACGAAAGTTTTATCTGCTTTTTTGGGGAGGGTTGGTCATAAGAGTTTTTAAAATATTGCTCCCTAGTAAAGAACAAGCCTGCCTTACAAGGTGAATAAGCTTATATCAAAAACCTATCCAGAAAATCCCCGTGTTTGTAGAAGCTCCTTCTAAGCTCCTCTTCGGGGATACAAGCTAATAATTTGGCTCTTGGAGTTCTGCAGCCTTCCTGTTGCTTTGAAGTATCTCCATAGCCTTCTGAGGGGTCCTAATTCTGCAACGTCACAAACCTCGGCTATTGTCTTCTTTCTCTCTTAAGTAAAAACCTGGTTCTGCAAAACAGCGTGGAGTGCATCACTTTGGCTGAGAGCAGCTCTCAACAGCATATAGTCAGGGAGATTTCCTGAGCTCTGATATTTTTGACATTCAGTAGCTGGTTTCCTAGGTCATTAAAAAAAAGGTTTCTTGTAAAAGTGTCTGTCTCTTGCCAGTGCTCAGGCTTTGGCTAACAAAAGCGTCCAGGAGCTGGACCAAGGGTGGCTGCTCAGCAGCAGTACAGGTGCACTGGGGTTGCTCTGTCCCCCACAGCTGTGTGAGCATCATGTTAGGTTTCAAGCTCCAGCAGAGATGTTAATTCAGGTTTAAGTCAGAACTGTGGCCTATTCTTTAGTGTTTATGAATTAACTTTTCAACTGAGCACCTTGGAGCACTTTATTTAGTGCCAGGTTCCTCCACATAAAAGTTGTTTCAGCAACAGAACTACTAAAGTCCCGTTATCTAAAATGTCTGCTAAGTGAATGAGGCTGGATAAGGATTACACAAAATGGACGCATGCTTTGTCCTCAGAGACTCATATGGCAACTCCAAAGATGCTGTAAACTACATGTAGATGCAGACTTACTGAGATACAGAGGCTGCTTGATAAACTACTCTTTCCATGACCCCTCTCCAAAGGGAAAAGCATTGTGTCCATCATTATTAAACCCATTATTGCTTGCTGAGAGCATTTTGTGTTAGTTCATGACTGATTAAAATACTCAAATGATCAAGAATAATAAAAGAATGAATGTTTTCCCAGTGCCAGGACAGTCACACTGTGAGCACAGTGACAATAGGACAATTCGTTTGTTGATTACGTAAACTATAATTCCTCTGAAATCTATGTGAAGAATAGGTGTAAATCCATGCCTCTAAATGAACCATGGGGAATATATTCTGTGAGAAATCACCAGCTCAGAGCTTCTCCTAAGGACTACGATGATTTTTATAAAACAACAATAAAAATTATTGAAACAGAAGAGGCTATGATACATGACATTTGTCCTGAGTGTTCTTTCTGCAACATGAGTAACTGAAGAAATTCACTGAAACACATCTGCTTTTCTGCTATCCCTTTATCTCCATCTTGTGCATCTCTATCTACCCTGTCATTTTAAAAATAATTATTTTGCAGTCTTGGGAACAGTTTATGGTTTAATTTATGCTCACCATCACATTGGCCTCAATCCTTGGTAAGATTCTCAAAGTGCAGACATAACCTACGGTGGCCTTCTTGCTGCTAAGAAATGCTTGTAGAGCTGGGAAAGATCCCCTGAGTCTTTAAGTCCAGTTCCCTTACCAGGAATGTTTATCCAAAGCCATCTAAACGCATACATTCCTGTATTTTCTCATGTTCATTCAGACTAACACCTCTTAGCCCTATAAATTCAGATCCGGACACTTGCATTTCAAAACACAAAAAAGCGCACACAAAAAAATCCTAAGGGAATTCAAGAAAGCAAACCCTTTTTTTCTTTCACTTCTTTACTCATGTAAAAGTTGAAGCTTTTATCTGGCCATTCCTGCAGACATCACGCTTGGCTTGTTGTCTATACCACAAGATAAACTATTTGCTCCTAGCGCTTTGTATCACATCTCTCTGTTGTTGCAGTGGAGGACATGGAATGCAATAGGATCTTTCTGCCTCAGCAGCAGTTTAGCACAATTGCTTAATTGTTTCCTTTCCCAGCTTCAGAGCTCTTTACACTACATCTGCACTGCTCTACTGAGGAGTCAAAGTGCTTCTTGTAATGGAGAGGTGGAATGAATAAGCATGTAGTTGGCAGAGATTGGATGCACCCAAGATTTCTACACATCCACCAGTCGGGATTACAGGTCTGCTTTTATATTTCTCTAAGTTCAACAAACAACTCCGCAAAGTATTTCTACAAAGACAGTTGGTGGATGTTCTAGTGTAGGCATCTAAGTGGCATCTCACGGCTGGAGCACTGTACTTACCCCCTTCAGGGAAAACCTGTCCTGTGTTGATGACACTGATACACTAAGAATGATGTGGAAGTTGCAGAAAGCGCTGTGAAAACTACTGGCAGAGTAGAACTAGGAGCACAATAAATTAACAGCTAGAGAGGAGGTAGTAAAGAACTGGTTCTTCTAAGGCTTCTGACCTTAAATATTTTTTAATCTGACATATAAGTCTTAGTTTCTTCAGTTTTCTATTTGCCTTCCCATTTACCAGGTGGATTCCACCTTCCAAGACTCAGCTCAGAGTAAACAGGATCACAAACCCTCATTGAGCAAAGGGAGAAGAAATAAACTTCTCTGAAGTTTTACTTGTTCAACCTATATTTGCAGGAAAGCATTTCTGTTGCTGTCAGCTTAGTGCTTTATCTTTTCTAGTGTCTGTTATTCCCTCCCACCAGGTATTTCATTGCCACTTTCCTTGTAATTTCATGTACCTGCCTTTAGTTCTCCATGACATACAGAACATCACCTGTATGAATACAGGTAAGAAGAGGAAGACAACGACTGAACTTTCAGCATTTCCAGTGGAGGAAAGATGATCTAAGAAACAACTTGTCTCACATGCAAGATGTTTTCTAAGAAGTAGGTACAATCAGAAAGGCACTTACATTCCACTAGTTCAAGATGGGTATCCTCATTCATTCCTAAGAGCTAACAAATGTGAATGTCACCATCAATGTTGATGTTCTTTGAATCTAGACTTCAGTTTCCCTGTGCTTTACTCCTACATTCATTAAGTAGTAGTATAAATACTTTCTTATCTGAGTACTTATTATAAATACAATTGGGCCAAGGCCAACTGTATGAGGTTTAATAAGGCCAAGTGCCGGGTCCTCCATTTCAATCACAACCACCCCAAGCAACGCTACAGGCTTGGGGGAGAGTGGCTGGAAAGCTGCCCAGCAGAAAAGGACCTGGGGGTGCTGGTGGACGGGCAGCTTAACATGAGCCAGCAGTGTGCCCAGGTGGCCAAGAAGGCCAACAGCATTCTGGCTTGTATCAGGAATAGCGTGGCCAGCAGGAGCAGGGAAGTGATGGTGCCTCTGTACTCAGCACTGGTGAGGCCTCACCTCGAGCGCTGTGTTCAGTTCTGGGCCCCTCTGTACAAGAGGGACATTGAGGTGCTGGAGCGTGTCCAGAGGAGAGCGACCAGGCTGGTGAGGGGTCTGGAGACCAGGGCATATGAGGAGAGGCTGGGGGAGCTGGGCATGTTTAGCTCAGGGAAGAGGAGGGTGAGGGGAGACCTCATTGCCCTCTACAGCTACCTGAAAGGAGGGTGCAGAGAGGTGGGGGTTGGCCTCTTCTCCCAGGTGAATAACGACAGGACCAGAGGAAATGGTCTGAAGTTGCGGCAGGGGAGGTTTAGGTTAGATATTAGGAAGAATTACTTTACTGAAAGAGTGGCCAGGCACTGGAAGAGCCTGCCCAGGGAGGGGGTTGAGTCACCATCCCTAGAGATATTTAAGAAACGTCTAGTTGTGGCACTTCAGGGCATGCTCTAGTGGCAGAGATTGTAGGGGGTTTTTTTGTGTGTGTATGGTTGGACTCGATGGTCTCAAAGGTCCTTTCCAACCATGAAGATTCTATGATTCTATAGTTGAGCTGCTCATGAGCTCCAAGGCTACACCCATGGTGTCTGAAAGAACAGTGGCTGAAAACTACCCCATCGTGTTAGCAGTGGAATTCCCCTCTGCCTCATGACTCCTCCCCTCAAGGGAGTAAGGCAGGGCTACATCAGATAAAATGTAGTATGAACTCAACTAGACAGAATTAACACGGAAGAGGTGGTGACTTGAAACAAGGGAGGAAGCCACAAATACAAAACTGGGGAAAAAAACCCCACCCCACAGATGTGCAGTCCTGCATCTGACCATCCTGCTGCTCTGGTTTATTGAGGGCTTTCCAAAGGCAGGAGCACTTCGTGCTGAGAGCTGTTTTTCTACAACTTTAAGCTGAATTTCATTAAATTAAAAATACTTAAAGCCTAAACCTTGTTTTCTTTCAATTTTAGTGTTCAGAGAAGTAGAAAGAATTGATACATCGGTAATAGCAGACTGGTGAGAGAAGAATTTATGACTATAGAAATGCTGAAGCACTGCAATAGAAAGAAACATTTAAGCCTTTCTATTAAAGTTACTCATATTAAAAAGTAATAGAATTTTTAAGTTCTTCAAGGCTTTACTTATTTCATCAGAACGATACCAATAAGTAGCAATTTGTCATAACCAGAGAGCTAAAACAATCATCCTGACCTCAATGAGCAACTCTCTGAAACAGGACGTAAACATAAAGGTGGGGACAGATGCAGATGCTTTGTCCGGTTCATGTAGAAGCATCTGCTTTGTGCAGGAGTACATAGTGCTCCCTTTTTGTCATCCTTCTGTGGTTTCTCTCTGCCGCCCAACTGGTACTAAAAGGTTGGTTTTAATCCCTCCGAGGCTGCATAGATGGAGTGAATCCAGGTGAAAGTCTACGTGCTGCCCAAGGCTTCTTAGCACTGGAAAATGAAAGAGATCAAATGTACCAATGACAAGGGAGGCTGCTTTTTATTAGGCAAATTAAATCTTTCAGTGCACCCAACAAGTATCAACGAAGAGGCAAACCTGATGAATGTGAATGATCTAGACACCAAAAGTAGAGAAATGGATTAGGCTGGACAGGGAACAAGATAAAGCAAGAGTGGATGCAATTAAGTTCGGGAAAACTTTTTGAGTAGACGACGTTGGAGCATGCTGATGAGCTACCTTGACACAGTATGTCTGGAACTGAAGTATGGACTCTGGTTATGCTTCAAGAGTCACATTTATGCTTACAGAAGCACTTCAGAAAGGTTTCTATAGATGTCAAACTAGGAATTACATAGCCTGGACCTCAGCCTGAGTAGAAGAGAGTTCAGAAAATAAAATTGATCTGATCCTCAAATGAAATGTTAGGAAGAACAGCTATTGCCTGAGATGCTGAGAAAAGTTTACTGCAAACCATCCTCAGAGGTATAAATAAATGGGCCTAACAACCCTTTCAACTCTCCTATCTATGCTTCCATCCCCTGCTGACCTGTTCCTACTCCACTATAATACCTTCAGCGTTAAAAATCTGCAAAAGAAGGAACACTGGAATTGAGTTTCCCTAGCACAACAGTCAATGCTTTTCAGGGAGATCCATGCCATTTACTCTTTCAATGCCTCAGTGCGTTGACATTTGACATCATGACAAACATCATTTTCCTAGGGAGGAATGAGATCTAAGATTGGATGCAGCATAGAAATTCTATATACACCTTCTTACAGGAAGGATGGAAATAAGCAAAGCTGTAAATTAAGTTTCTTTCCCCAAATGGCTTATAAGTGGCCATGTCTCAGCCAAAGCAATCCAGCAGCTCATTCAAAAAGCTTTAGGAAGCCTGAGTATTCTCCAATTCTGATGCACACTAATACACATTTTTTCCCTATTTGGCTTGTGCTACATAATTGATATACAGACAGCTCTGCAGATGCAGAGTGAACCCTGAATGCTGACAAGCAGATAGTGTTTTACTTCATCCAAGGTCAGAAATGCTGGGGGATTTTTCTTAATGCTGAGACACTACCACTTGCCCTGCTGATGCACTTGAAGTTGGACTTGTCAGCTCTAATTGATTTGCAGTCCTTTTGGTCAGAGGGTGAGCTAAACTTAAATACTAGAGGGGAAAGGTTAGTTCAATACCTTTCTCTATTACGGTGTCTTCACTCTCACTGCTCTGAGAGAAAAAGGTGCTTCCTCAACTCATTTGCATTACAAGACAGTGCCATTCCTAATGAGTTTGAGTCAGTTATCACTTCGTTTACTATATTTGTGTCAGAATGAACATGTTTCTCATGACAATATGGGGATTACGGACCTCTGTTTGATGAATGGATGAGCAGGAGTAGACTAGTAACTCCTGAAACTGGCTTCTGAATAGGCCCGACCTCACTAATATCTACTTCTACAAGATTTCAACTTCTATTTTTAGCATTTTCCATCCATTTAGCATTTCATTAAGTACATAGCTCAATCAACTATTGTCAGAAAAGTAAAATTGGCTAACATGTGAGAAAAGAAACAAGAAAATTAGCTGAAGATCCAAGGGCTTGCACAGCACTGTTACCACCTGATGCTTTAACTCCCTTATCTGTCTCTATCACAGTAACTAGAATTATTCTAAACTTACTTGAGCTTTAAGATGTGATACGTGAATTGTTGTAATACTTTCAATTGCACAACCCGTTCTAGCTTCTTCCTAGGTTACTTTTGGTCTTACATCCATGTTTCCAGATTCAAATACTTGCAAGTGGAAAAAAAAACAGATCACTGAAATAATAGGGTTTTTTTTTCCCCTCACCTATTTTACAGTTCAGCATCCCTGACCCTGTTCAGTCTATTGTCCTTCACTCCATATGTGGTTCTTTTGGTCCTTCTTTTTGTTCTACTCTCTCCAGTTTATTCTTACCAATGTCAGCTCCCATTTTCCTTCTTTTAACTCTTCAATCTCTCGATTTTTAGACAGTATTAGAGAAAACTGTTATTGTCAGGTCTCCTTGTCAAGTCATTGCATGCGACTGTTCTTTGGAGATAACAGCCTCCAAGACTTTGGAGGACTTGATAAATCCAGTTAGGGCAAGGCATAGTCTGCTCTACAAAAACTGTTCCTAAGGGCTATCTGTTGCAATCTCTGCTAAGAGCCAATGCAAATACATCAGTAAAGAGGCCAGTCCATGCAAAAATCACACAGCTAACCAGCTAGAGGCTCTGTGCTTCTAGACTGCCAAGCCCTTGATGCAGAACTTTTTAGGACTCAGCCCCCATGATATTCACCCTTCTCACTGAAAAATAGCTTAGAAAACTGGGCTTCCCCTGTCTGTGCAAGTAGGACAAACCTCCAGAGAAGGTGATGCTCTCAGGTAATCCCTGCAAATTCCCATCATTGCCATGAGAACTGCACATCCATTCTATCTTGTCAAATGTTAATTGCTTTCTTAAAGCATTGCTTTTTTACCAACCCCACAGCTTTACACACTAAAAGCTCTTTCATGTAAAAATAAAATCTGGTTTTGCTCTTGGGTGGGTTTTAACTCAGGGAGGGGGAGCACTTTATATTCCACGCTCTGCTCATCTTTCCCCAACCAGCTGAAAATAGGACGGAGTCTCCTGTGGTAACACAGAAAGTACCACACAAGTGACTGCTGAAAACAGACCCAGCAGTCTTAAGATGACAATCTGCAGGACAGCAAAGGAAACATGAAACACCTACACAGAGCTCCAGAAACACACCTCCTCTCAAACCCCAACCTTTTCTCCCATCACATAAGTGTGTCTCAGTCTTGCTTTGTTCTGCAAATACAGCTTTTCCTCATGCCATCCCATCACTATAATTCTAACTTGCAGCATTGTCTTCCATCACATTGCTATCCATGGCACCATTCATCAATTTACATGAGCTGAAAGGGAGCTTGCAACACGTTGGTGGTTGGTTCTTCAGGACAGAGCTGTTGATAAGCTTTGCTTTACAAATAACCTGGTTAAGAGTGATAACATTCAATCTGAAAGGATCTTGCTTGACTCACAATTCTTAAACCTTGGAAAATTACATTTTTTTATTCTGGGCTGAGGTGATAATGCGTCATTGATTTTTACAGTGAGTCATCAACACTATTTTTCAAGGCAACATAACTTTTGTCTTTCCTAATCAGTCACATTAGATACTGCATTTATATCTGCTTCTATTGCATCCAGGGAGTTTGCTCCTTCCCTTTTTACTTTGAACAAAGCCTTGTGTCTGGAACTGTTTGTTTGAAAGACAAGTGCTCAGTAATGATGCAGAAGCAGTTTGCATTCTCCTTTCATCAGTGCAGTTAATGAAAAAGACTGTAAGAACAGTCAGAACTGGGCTTCTTTGTTTTCAAACAGATTTTTTTCCTTGTGTACACCAGAAGATCTAAATTAATCTTTCCTCTTTAAGAATCAAAAAATAGCTGTGATAGCCTTTCCCCATTCTTGCCTCCTCCAAGACTTTCAGTTACCCTTTTTTCTTATGTGACCTGATTACAGCCTACCTCCATCTGGCTCTTTGGCAGGGGACAGAAGATGTTTGTTCTGCTGGTAGGGCAATCTTTACTCGTTAGCACTTCCCAGAGGCCAAAAGGGGTAGTTTAGTTTGGGGAAATTATCCATGCAACAGCAGTCCTAACGGAAGCAAACGATATTTGAAAAGGAGAGACATTAGAGAGGAAAACAAAACGGAGTTTGCTCATCAGTCTAGGTTTGAAAGTTAAACCGAATTTGCTTTTGGGAGCTTACTTGAAAAGAAAAGAGGAAGCACAAGAAAATAGCTTCACCCTGTAAAAACAGTCCCAAACTATGTCTTCTCTCTGCATCAGCCTTGTTGCCAGCTCACCTTTTCTCTCAGGCTCTATGTTTTCTGGTCAGCTTATTGCCTGTGGAGCTTATTACAAGCGCATTAGCACAAGACAGGAAGATGCTGCTAGTAGGCACAGAAAGGATGAACAGTCCTTGGCTCAGGGAAACTACTATCATCTCTTGCCTCTTAGTTATTAGTGGGCAAGGCTGGCAAATCCAAAAATAGTGATTTCTTTTGCTATCTGCACCAGTCCACTTCCGACCAGAAAGTTACTCCCAGCAAGAGAAGGGGGTTCACATTGTTTTGCTGCTGACCATCAACTCCCCTTTCTTCTGAGCATAGGAACGACAATGGGGGCCTCTAAGCATTTCAGCTACTGATTTCCCAAAAAATTAGAGACAGATCCTGGAAGATCTGCCCCAGAGCTCATCCACAGCAGGGGGGCTGAAAGAGGAATACACTCCTCTTGTACACTCTCTGGGTGATCACACTCTGTGTCAAAGTCATGCCTGTCGTGAGACGAAGATAGCTGAGCACACGCAGGAAGGATGGTCTTGGTGACTGAATGTTAGAGCGGTTTGGACAAGAAGGAAAAGAAGCTGCTACAAAGTACATAAACATCTACTCAAGCCTGTTATGACACCCCAGTCTCACACTACCAATGGTGCCAATCCTTTGCACTGAAAATATTTACATTGAACCGAAAGATTCAACTAAATTTTGAGCCTGGAAAACCAGAACATTAATCAGGCTGCAGAAATTGACAACCAAACCAGAGAAGCATGATGCCAAAAACAGAATTAGTTCCAGGGATAAGGGTAGACAAAACCCACATTTCACATTTTACTCTAATAGCTACAGAAACTAATCTCTCTGCCTTTGAGGAATGTTTATATTCCTGAGTTATGGAATTGTTTGTTCTGGAAGCAGCACCAGAATGTTTTGAAGTGAGGAAATGAAAAGACAACAAAAATGTCCATTTGATTACAAAGCAAAACAGGGCTTGAGATGCTATGGAGACCAAAGGGCTTTAAAGGCACACAAATGGTTGCCCGACAAAGGCTGAGACCATTGCCTAGTTGAGAGCGCTGTGCATAGTGCAGTACTTCTGCAAGGACCATTAGAGAGAACTCTCGTTTGCAAAATTCAGGCTTTTCATTTCTGGGCCTACATATGACACCTGCCTCTCCCTGCTGGCCTGCAACAAGCCTTTGTTCCAGTATTAGACATCTGAGTTAGATGCTTAAGAAAAGCCATAGGAATAAAGGTGTTTGTTGTGCCGTAAGAACCACCTGCAATTTAGCTCAAGTACAGGCTCAATGCAGCATGTTCACTGCTTGGGTTTTGCCATTGTAAATAAAGGACAATGTTTAAACCACACAGCCATGTCTTGGCACGTGAGACCAGTGGGAGTGGGAAAGTGTGAGCATGCAATATGTCCTGCCCTTCTGACAAAATGCTCTTCCCTACAGGATTAGGGGCAACGACAGACACCTGGATACATCTCATTTCTGCTCACATCACCCTTAGCACCGAGGCAGCACAGGAAGAATTTGCCTCAATTACTGTGCTAATACTTGCAGAACAAGGGAGAAAGTCTAGAGCAGAAAGCAATGCTTGAAACAGCCATCCCCTTGGACTTGGGCTTTTGCCAAGGCAGTGCTGCTTAGCCCTAAATGTCTCTAGATACATCTAGGTTTTATAAGGAAAGACAGGATCCAGCTCAGCGTCTTTTCTGGGCAGCTTCTGTGTGATTTTAATGATACACAAAAATGAAGAGTACACTTTTGGTATTGTTAAAAATATTTGCCTCTTTCAGATACTGGCTCAGCTACATTAATTGCTTCCCTCTTTATTTTAAGGTGAGCATTAATTGATTTCTAACTGTAATCACAATTATGGTGTGTTATCCTGATTAATGGAGGGCTTGATTAAGACATAAGAAGGTGCTACTGTTTTCATTTTGGGAAGAAGAGATGAAATATGTTTATACGCCATGGCTGAACTGGTAATTTCACTGAAGAATGCAGTGCTAATGCAAGGTAACTCATCATCTATTTTGGTAATTTATGGTAATAAATTATTACTCATGGCACAAAACATGCTTCTGTAGATTAAACTTCAGGCTGTAGGATATACTCGGCTTTACCTACTACATTGTTTAGCTTTAGTGTACTTTACACAGCACTTTGAATTTCTAGGTTGCAAAGCATCAATGTTCCAGTGACACAGAGGCAGCAGGAAGCATTACTCATCCAAGACAACAGGCAGAGAAAGGAACACAGAAGCAGACACCTCTGTTCCCTCTCTGATGGCCCAGATGCTGTGCTAACTGAAAGCAGATAATCCTTCACCCACTTCCTCCTGTTCCCTGGTTAAACAATTCATCCCAGTGCTCAGCTCTAGTATTGGCAAAGACAAAGAGTTTCCCAGTCTCTGATATAAGCCTCAGCCGCTGCTGCCAAAAGCTCTTGCTATGCTCTAGCTAGCACAAATAGCAATATATACTCCTCTTTTTCTACTGCCTTTTATTTATCTGAGTACCATCATCTTCTGCCCAGTCTCTAGACTAAGCAACTCCAATATCAGTGGTCCTGCGTGAAAGTCTTTTCAGTACTCTCTGCCATATAGAAAAAAGAACTCGTATTTATTGAGATTCTTTGGCTGCTGGATCCCTGGTTTGGCTTGGAGTAGAGTAACACAGTGACAAAAGCTATCGGATCACAGCAATGCTGAAATGACTTACAGTTGCTGCTATTTCTGTAGGGCTTGTGCCAGTGACCTTCGAGATAGAAGGGTCTAAAGCTCTATTCCTGACCCTCTCAGCTAAGTTGTCTGCACTTGGTAGCAGGGAGTTTGATAGTAACAGGGAAGCACAAACAAGCATCAATAATGAAGGCATTTAGCAAGTTCAACAGTGGGCAGGAAGAGGCATGTAACACTGAAGTCTCACTGATATGTTGAAAAATCATCAAGGGTCACAGGGTCAGCCAAAGGGTTGGATCTGTTTTTCTGATCTTATGCTATATGATAGAACGATATTACTTGGAGATTCACCATTATTTGTATTTATTTATAGTGCAGCCCTTAACTGAAATCAAGGCAGGGCATGGGGAAGAGCTTCAGGACCACAGTAATTTTAAACCCAGCATTTTCTAAGGATACAATTTTAGAGTCTATCTTGGGAGTGTTCTGATTTATTCTCCTCATGGTAAATGTGACCTCAGAGAGGAAAGGCAAAGAAAAAACAGCTCAAAGCCTTAATTATGAGGCAGCTGACTTTCAGAGTGCTAAAATCAGAATAGCTCTACACACCAAAAAGCTATGAAACAGCACCTGCTTTCATCTCACACCTGGTTACTTTGTCCCCTAAACTAGGGGTGAGGGAGAAAATAGCAAAGGGCATGCTTAGAGCCTGGTGTCCGCTGATACTGATAGACCTTGTTTACTAATTAATCTGCTCTGATTGTTGCCAGAGTCAGGAAAGATGGATAAAGCTTTGTCTTTCGGGGTAAATATTATAGCTAAGCCTAAAGTTCCCAGTCTCTAGTTCCCATGCATCTTATTGTGCCCAGCAGTAGTGGCAACCACTGGAACAGTCCAACCTACCATGACAACAGCTCTCCTCACAGCACGTTGCTTGCTCAGCACAGCTATCGGGGAGCCCACTATCAGCCCTGTGCACAGTTCAGGCTTTGTCCCAGCAGGCCTAAGAAACTATTCCTAGCATCAGCAGCCACATTCCTGAGCCAATATCAGAAGAGCCTTTTTGACATACTGCCAGATGCAGAGCAGAGCAATAATGAGGATAAATTATCCTCGCCCTGCTCCTATCATTTCATAGGCAGCTTCATTAGCTCAGCTCACCAGTGCAGCCTTGACAGGGGAGACTTAATATTGCCTAGTGACTTTTAGGTTTTTTACTACAGTAGCATTTTGCATTCCAACCCATAGTCCAGGCCTGCATGGTGTGTATTGCTAGGTAACTACTTTTCCTTTAACAAGTGGTACTTCTGCCAAGTGAGGGAGTTTTAGGAGAACCAGAACTATTTGCAAATTCAGCTCTATTTCATAAATGAGGAAAACACGGGCATCATTGGCCAGATCACCACCAGCACATCTGTCCCATAAATGATAAACCTGCTTTATTCTTCCTTATTTTGCTTAGGTATTAAAACCACATCAGAGGCACCAGAGAAGAAACAGGTAGTGTAAATCACCATAGTTTGTGAAATAAGTGGAACCATATTGGTTTTACTACATGAAGACACAGCCCTCAGTGTTTGGTTTTTTCACTTATTCCTATTTGTGCAAAACCCATAACTGAGCCAAAGGGCCAAGAAAAGGAACACCTTCCACACAAGATTTTCATGATGATTAAGTCATGACCTTCTGGGACAGGAAAATAATCACTGGAAAGGGGCTGATAAGGTTGCACGTGATTGCCATGCAGAATCAGAGACCTTTGTTACTAATGCTCCACTTAGAGTAATCATATTTACTTGGAGAAGAATAGCAGCTAAGCACAACACTGGGCAGCCGCAAGATACCAGAAGAGCAGATACAATTGTTCTGGCTCCATTCTCTACCACAAGAAAGGGCTAATGAATTCTTCCTAGGTGTTTGTAGCACCGTCTGCTGTGCCATGCTCATGTTTGCATTGTGGTGATGGGTAATGGATATGCTAGAAAGGAAACAACAGACAGGGAATAAACAAGAGATATCTAATTTTACAATGGGCACATCTGCTGAATAACAGCTTTGAAGCCAGACTTCCTAATCACACTTTTATGGATTGGTACTAGAGCAAAATAAAACATCGGTTCTGCCTGAGCATAGAAAAGAGGGCACAGATTTTTCAGCTGTAATGCCTATTATAACATGTAGTCCTGTCTTTTTTGAACTAACATCTCTTCTCAACCAAACTATTTCCAAGAAGAAAATAGGGTGTTGTTGAAATATAAATGTTTGATCCATTTCAAATTTCTATGGAAAAAATTGGAAATCATTCAAATTAAAAAGTCATATGTGGCTTTGATACATTCCAGTTTTTCCATTTAGTTTTCTCCCCCTTCCCACTTTGTTTGTGGGAATATTTTTTTAATTTAAAATATTTTAAAGTATATTTATAGTTATTAAATTATACCTCCATGTTTGCTGCTCCTTAATAAATAATGCTTCAACAACATTTCAATGAGGTGTCTCAGAAAGGAAATAACACACACTTCAGTACTGCAAAAAATTTGAATCTTTTTCATTCTGAGTCCACACAGAAATTTTTAAATTTCTCTTTCCCATGGGAAACTTTCTTCTGGTTTGTGCATCAGTACTACCCTTAGTGCCCCTAGAGAAGTTGGGAAGTCAGTGCTGCAGAGGGATGTGCAATCACAGTTCTAGAGGTATTGCTTATTATCATCAAGCCAGACACAGTGGAGAGCTGACTGCACAGCAGCAGGATCATGAGATTTATAAAATGCCACTGAAGCTCCACAATGAGGGGTTTTTTAATTTTATTCTGAGGGGAGCGGTTGTGTATAGATGGAAATCCCTGCACAGAGAAACACGGAAGGGCAGTACTAAAACAGGTGGGCTGTAAACACAGCATTGAGGGCAGCTGAAGGTTATTATGTGTATTTTAGAGTTACCTGGACAGGCAGCTATGAACCACAACTGCATCATTGTACATGCTGTACAAACACCAAAGAAAAACTTTATCCAAGGCTTTTACAGTCTCATCTTTGATTTCTTTACCTATAGCCATCTTAGTTTCTGAAGGCCTAGATTACGCAAACATCAAGCACCAAAACATTAGAAGAAAGACCTTGAAAACAAGGTGACTTGACTTAACATTCATCAGGGTTGTTTGTTTTTGTTTTTTTTTTTTTTTTTTTTTTAAAAAAAACCAAACAGTAAGTAGGTGAACAGTTCTCCAATTCCATGGTTCCCAAATCACACTTTTGATTCTTATTCTTCAGAGTCTTTAAGTGTATATTTAAAATATTTTCCCTGAAATAACTACTTAAAATGTAATTTACTGCTTTTTAATGAAAACTAAGAATTTTAACTATTCAAAGGATTGTGGAAGCCTGAGCTCAGGGACTGTTCACATCCCCCAAAATTAAATCAAAATCAAAACCATTCTGAAATAGAAGGTGTTTTTAGTGCTATCTTGACATCTTCAATGGGTTTGGTAGAAAATCTGTTTGTTCCCAGTCACAAAGACAGCCTATTAAAACTGCATTTTTTTTCCACCTCCTCCCCAAGAAATTATAATTGTTCAGCCTTTCAACTATGGCCAGCAGGGGTTCCATCCTTAGCATTCTCAGCCTCCAACTTGGACTAATGTCTTGGCACTGCTTGTTTGCTTAATCCTCTTCAAATGATGAAGAACTGGCCTAAGCTAGCACAGTAGATTGTAATCAGAAAGTCTGGAGACCATTTGCAACACTGCACAAAATTAATAATACAGATGAGATAGCTGTGATATGGAACAGGCATCTTTCTTACTCCAGCAAGCATCAGAGACCTTATCACAACACTGCCTAACAGAACATAAGAAGCTACAGCTTGAGGCTTCCAGCTCCACAGGAGAATAAATATGATTGGGAGAACTCATGCTTCATTCTTTCTTACAGTTCTAAGTGAAAAGGCATTTTCTGTGTTCCTAAAAACATAATCAGATTAAGAGAACTGCATAGACATATAAACTCTCCAGATGAAACCATTTTCCATTAGGGCTATAAAGATGTCACTGGACTTTATTTGACTATCTATTTGAACCAAAGTGATGGACAGTCCTCAGGTCCCCCCATTTCTGCACTTTCTTGTTTAGTTGCAGAGAAGTTTTTTGTATACCTATATATTTGCCCATATTTTCCCTACGCTCCAATGAGTTATTTCTGAAAGCCCACTACAATGTCTGAGAGAAGGGCCACTGTTATTGTTTAAACAATTTACACTCTGCATCCCGAAGTTCTTTGTTGTTTTCCTCATGATAATCAAATCAGTGAGTTACACAGTGGTAGTGAAAGACATATCTCAGTGCATCAGAGGCTGCATCATTGTCAATGCCCCTTAGTGAGTTGCAAAAGACATCCCTTTCATTTTCTTGCCAGAGATCCTAGATACAAACATAACTGATTTTTTTGTCCTAGCCACACCAGTGCAAAGCAAATCAAACTCCACTTTGAAAAAGTAAGTTCATATTGCAGAGAAAAAGAAAGAGAGGAACTACTGAAAATATTCCCAAGTACTGCTTTTTAATTGCAGCTGGTTTTGTGTAGGTGTCTGCTGCTGCTGTGGGCCTTATGAAAACAAGTCAGCAATTTTGAGGGAAAAGGGACTATCAGATCACTTAAGCTGACCTCCCATCTAACACAGGGCAAATAATTCCTTCTAGTTACTTCTTTATTGAACCTGACAAATTGTGCTGGACCAGAGCAGATCTTCCTGCAAGGCATTCAATCTCAAAGTGATGAGTTCAAGAGATCACTTTCTTCTGGCAGTTTTTGTTTAAATCATTTACCACCCTCGCTGATTGTGTTAATAACAAAATAAAACTTTATAGTCTCATATTTCCTTCCTTTTGAAGAGCTCAAAGTCCTTTGCAGAGATGAATACATGAAGCAGCAGTCCCCTTCTCACTTAGGCAGTAGATAACAGCTCTTCCTATTGATGGCAACAGTAAGAGGTTGCAGTGGAAAAGCTGCCAGTGTTAGATGGGCACTGGCGGCTGGAATCCTTCACGTGTATGAAACTTATTATCAATTAGTCTTGAAGATAGCACCCTGGAATACACAGTATTATGAATTCACTAACAATATCACAGCACGAGCTTGTTAAACTCAACTGAATCCTGATCACGCAACTGTAAAGAGAAACGGTGATTGCTCCAAAGATAAAAGCTTCCAAGGGGATGCAAAAAAGTTAACACCATACAGAACTGCTTTCCCTTTCATCATCCTCCCTTTAAATTAGTTTGCTTTCTCTGTATTGAAGTGTAGCAGCCTCACACTTCCGGCCTCTTCTCAAAGGCAACTGAGATAGAGGGAGAACAATACTAAAGAATTTTCTATTTTAATTGCTCTAACTTGCAGGAAAACGTCACTGGCTGGATCTGTTTTTTCACTGCCAGCCCTGTTGGTACATCTATGTTTGTCAGCCAGTGTGAAAGCAGGCTAGATCATGGCATGCCATCAGGATGGGAGATAGGTGTCAGTTCAGATTAATTCATCCAAGCGGATCCCTGATAAGCTCTGTTTCATTGTCTTCCCAGCATTATGCAAAGCACAGGGCACAAGAAAGAGCTATGCTGCTGAGTACCATTAGAGCGAGAAGTGCTCCATCAGTCATCCTGGTCCCCTGAAATTAGAGACAAAAACCACTTCACCTGCCAAGTGTATGTCAACTGACTTCAGATCTCTTGATAGGTTTTTGAATTAGTGACGCCCCTTACCCATCACACTTGTGTCACTAGCCATTTTCTGCTAGCGAGTCTGTGGAATTGAATTTACCCTTCAACTCTGCACTCCCACAGCTGGGAAGTACAACAGGGCGAAGCAGACAGACTTGTGTCGCTACATTAAGTGTCAGTCTGACTGGTGGACCAGCATACATAGCTTGTAGCTGTATCTGTAAGCGCATACACTGGGAAGCCCGAGTTATAATTTTACCACCTGGGAAGTACCTTGGCCAGCCTCTCTGTTACCTTGCCTTGCAGTACAAATCATGAAAGTAGATCCTCAAACTGATAGTTTTTGTCATGAGAAAAGACTGGTACTTCCTTCAGTGAACACTTTTCCCTTTCTCTCATGTCTGCTAAGTTGCAGTAGATTGGTCACAGATGCATCTCGGAAATTGCGTCTCTATTGTAAAGGTAGCATCTTGCAGAATGGACAGTGCTGGATCTTCTATTCCTCAAGAAAACAGAAAGCTTTCATTCCCTCAGCTAGTTTCCTGAGTTCCTAAGTGGCTGAGGCTGGAGGCATCTCTGGAGATCATCTTGTCCAACCCCTCTGCTCAAGCCAGGCCATCTAGAGACAGTTGGCCAGGATCACGTCCAGTCAGCTTTTGAACATTTCCAAGGATGAAGACACCACAACCTCTCTGCACAAACTGTTCCAGCGCTCACTCACTCTCACAGTAAAAAAGTGTTTCCTGATGGTCAGACATAACCTCTTGTGTGTTTCCATTTGTGGCCATTGCCTCTTGTCCTGTCACTGGTCATAACTGAAAGCACCTCTTTTTCTTTTATTGCTCCTCAAGGAAGGAAAATAGACAAAGGCATCTCTGAACTCCAAGTGGCAGATGAGGGATCACCAGAGATCCCTTTCAACCAGTTACCTGGCACTCTGATCTTCTGTCCTATCTGTTTTTATCCAATCTGTCTGTCATGAAATACACACATGCATGTACACACACACGCGTGCATACACACACACAACATCTAGCACAGTGGGAGGCCGGTCTCAGAGTTTCTGTACAGCTGCAGCAGCACAGGAACCATCCTAATAATTACTAAAACTATTTTCTGTCCTTCTTAGGCATGTAATATGTAACACGTGTGGCAAACAAATAGACTCCTTCTTCTCCTTTTAACTGGGCAAATATGGAAAAATCAGAAAGCTGTCCAAGAAGACAGAGGAAATGGATTTTAAATTATATTAATCCTTAAAAGCATCTACCATCTGTGCTCTGAGAGCTGCCCTCTCTCTCAGATTTAGCAGGGCAGAGTTCAGCTGGTCACATCCCAACAGCCTCTCTGAGGTGCCTGTACTAGCAGATACAAATTAGGTGGTGTAAGCCTTCCACTTCCCAGCACAAGAAGCAAGTCTTCCAGTATAAGGGGAAGCATACGGCCAATGCTTAGACCCAGGACATTCCTACTCTTATCAAAAGATATAAATATAAACCCATTAAAGAACCCTGAAACCACTACGCTCACATCTTAAAATCCTCATTTTAGCATCTGAAATTAGACAGGTTGAGTGAGTTCAGGCACAAGTGCCTGAAACAGTTTCATTACTCCTCTAACTTGTGCTGGTTCATTTTCAGAATACATTCTAACAAGGGCAGTATCACACACTCACATTGCTCCACTTATTCTTCTACCAGACCCCCTACTTAAAGGTATTTTAAAATGCTGTCTTTCTATTTGCTTATAAACACTATTAATTTGCCTGACACTACATTTACAAGATTTGCATGCTCTTAATTTTCAACAATGTATTCCTGAACTATCCGTTCGTTCTGAGAGACTAAGTTCTTAAAAATCTGACTTTCTTTCAGTATAGTTTACTGTTGAAATTTATTCTGTATGTACAGTGCAAATTAGAAAACCTGCAAAGCTTTCTCATCACAAAAATAATTACTGTCTGGTAGCCTAGAAAGTAATAAAGTAATCTGTGCTAATTGAAACTATAAAATATCTGCTTCTCAGAATCAGCTTGTTCAATACCTTGAATAAAACACACAGCCCCTAAATTCAAGCTCCTGTGCTGTGGATTATAAATTCTCCTCCTTTTCTATCTTTCATGGCACTTAAAAACTGGAAGTGCTGGTATTCATTATTTTAAGATTTTAAATTTTTTTTGGCAGTCATTTCCTCTAATAAAATTCTATTGCCTTAGGGAATTATACATCAATTAATTCAACTTTTCTTGTGTCTCTCTCATGAAATAAGACATTTCAGCCTGTACTCAAGCCTTCAGTTCCCTCTCTTCATTTGAAGGTCACATCAACAGGTAACAACCTTTCTCCCAAACTCACTCACACTTCTATAAAAAATGGTCCAGAAGGAGAAGCCCCTTGCAGGTTCTCACACAGACACTAAGAGGATGTAGTCCAGACCGGCGGGTTCACATTTGTAGATTCACAGAACTCCTGGAAATTTGTAGTAAAATTTTAAACCTGGGTGATTTTTACCCATTGAAAAAATCTACTTCCGATGCTGAAAGAGGGACTGTAGGTCACTTCCTCGGAGTTACAAAATGTGTAAATCTCAGAGGTTGGAATTTACACAGAAACTGAGAGAAATACATATCCTGTGATTATTGTGCTACAATAAGGTGGGAATTAATTCAGTATTCTTTGAAAAGCTAGAGCTATGCGAAATATACATCTTTGCCACTGTCTGTAAGTTGGAGCACTAAGCAGTTTACTACTCCAAGGCCATATTAATAGCAGACACCTGATGCTCTGCTTTGGTTTCCTCTTTGCAGAGTAAGACAATAAACTATTTCTCCTTACCCAGTGTTTATAGCTCCCCTCTCCAGCATGGACAGATGATACATGCAAATGGCAGTGGAATATTTTACAACGACACCCTCAGGACTACAAGGAAGAGTAAATCATGCCAGCTGAGGCCTAAGTGTGAAATGACTCCTATTCCTGCCCCAAGGAAAGCAACACGCTCAGAAAACACTGCAGCCTGAACTACTGGGGCTCAGTGCTTCTCCCATCCTTGCAGCCTCCTTTCTCTTTGAGACAGCTTAGTTACTTGGCATTGTGGTTTATCTGGTGCAGTGCGCCCTCAGATGGAGCTCCACTTACAGGTAGACCACTTTCATGGGAGAGTTAAGGGTTTTCTACTTCTCTCCCTGCTGAGGAGAATGAAGCTACTTTTCTAAACGCTTACCTCTCACTTTCCGACATGACAGAGAGTTGAGCTGCAACCTGGAAAATACATAAACACTTGAAAGTGAAAGCAAGCAAATGGTGCTTTCAGAAAGAGCTTATTAGCTTGGTACACCACTTTCTGATAATCACAAGAGGCAATACATTTTAAGTACTTCAAGAGAAGTGGAAAGCATGGCCTGAATGTGTTCAAACAGAACTCCAGCTGGGCATATCCAGGGGATCTAGGCAAGTGGAGACTACCTGGTTTACAGACACTGAGGGCCAGATAATCTTCCTGTTCCAATGAAACTCAAGTGGAGGTAGAAGGACAGTGTAGCACAGCTGTTGCTAGAACATGGGATTCAGACTCATGAAACCAGAATCTCAATTCCCTCCTGCCAACTCCCTCTCCTTAGGGCTTCAATCATCTTACACCTTCCTCTCGATACAGTATAAGGTGCAAAGGGTTTGAGGAAGAGACTATTCCTTATTCTGCTTCTGTAGCATTTTACATGACAGATTGTAGCAGCTACTATAATTCAGCTTCTAAATAACATTTAGGAGAAGTGCCCTGAGCGTGAACTCTTGCAGTCATCTCCCAAGCATCCTCAGGGGATTGCGGAATTTGCCAGGAGTGATGCCTAGAACCACATGAGCAACCACTGTGGCAGGCGCTTTTTTTGTGAACATCAGTGATCTATACTAACCCTGAGCATATGCTGCTAAAGAGAAGCCTCTCAATTGCCAAGTTCAGAAGTAAAAAGCAAAATACTTGTTGCTGCACCAGTCTCATACATCAGCAGCAGGAAAGGAGGAAGCTCTGAGTTCTCATCCCAAATGTTTACTTTTATATAAATATGGCCTTAGTTGCAGTATCAACTTCAAAGTCCAAAGGCCTGTATCTCCTGACAATACTTTGAAAACAGACACATTCCATCAGAAAAGCCAAAGCCATAAAGCATCATTCAAATCTCTGAGTGGCTTGAATTTAAAAACAAACTGTGTGGAGATGCTTATATTGCTCTTCTGGAGATAGTAGGGCATAGTTTATATACAGCAAGAGGCTAGCCAACCTTTCCACAAATATTGTTCTTTTCATGGGATTGAAAGTATTTCTGGCTTCCCAAAGTTGTTTATGTTTGGCTCTGTCTTTCCCCTACACTATCTAAAAGTAGACACATACTCTACCAAGCAGCCACTTGTTTGTTCTCAGCCTCAGCCACAGAACTAATTTCATGTTTCACACACTCCCCCAACTCTTCATCATAAGATGACATCTTATACAGAGAGCTCCAAATCTTTGCACACAAAAGGCCTAGTCCTAGAATCAGTGAGGGTGGTCTCCTTGAGCTCTGACAAGGTAATCAGGAAAGTAGAAGTTTGAGAAGCAAACACTCAGTTTTCGTAGGTCCTGAGTATAAGTTCATAGGAACTGAATTCGCAATAGTTCAGATTTCAGGAGGATTGGTATGCCTTGATACAAAGTTAATTAGGCATTATAAAAGTCCCATCAGCGCTAGGAAAATATCATCCATAAATCTCTCTACTGCCTCATTAGCCTTTAGGGCAGCAGCTCTGAGTAAATCAATTGATAAAAAAAAAAAAACAGAGGAGGAAGATTCAAAATTATTCAGAAATCTCTATTCATAGCTTTGATCACTAGAGAATGTTAGTTTATTTTTCTCTTTCCCAAAATCCCCATTTCAAAGAAACACATGTAACTCAGGGGCAAGCACCTGTTTCGCCTTGTGCTATGAAGTCCAAGGCCTGGGTTCTCTTCTCCAAGTCTTGTGAGTTTGCAATATTCTCCCAGCCTCCTCACACTTTACTTTGAGAGACTTCAAACTTCCATCTAAATGGCTAACTAGGAGGAGTAAACTGTTAGAGGAGTAAACAGAAATGCAATGATTGGAGGTTCTTGCAGGTAAGAAAGGTATCAAAGCATAACTTAATAAGTAAAAGATGATGCTGTATATAGAGGCAGATAGGAAAAACTGAAGCCAAAATGTTTAGTTATGAAGAGCAGAAGAGAGTGCTAGAGAAAAGAATCTAAGTCACAGCTTTTGAACTAACTTACTTACTTCTATAACCAGACTGCACAGACAATACTGTAGACCCGCAGGCCCTGCTTCAACTTCCCCATACTACCTTAGGCCAAGACTGTGAATCTGTGCTAATCTTAATCAGCTGTGGATATTCTTCACATGCAGTGAACCTATTGATCTCATTTGTCTAGGCATGCTCATTCCACCACCCCACCCACCCCCCATCTAAATAGCTTTCTGTGTTTACACATGGCTTTCATTTGAGCATCGATAAAGTAATGATTGGGTCAAGTAACACAGCTGCCTGGGTGGGCTAAGACAGTGAATCATACACCCCAGCTTTCTCTCCAATGTATCTCTTCTGAAAGGAAGCACAACAAACACCCGGTAGCCTTACACACAGTGTTTGTTCCAATGTTACATTTGCATTTTTATTTCTAATTTCCCATTAGCTGGTCTGCAAAGCCGTTACAGCCTTGAATACTGAAACAGAATTCTTTGACTTTAAGCCAGTGCAAAGTGATCCTCAATTAAAGTGCAGTCGGGTACATTAAGAATGCCTCCTCCCTACCTTAACAGCTTTTGCATGCAAAACATGGTGCTTAAGTAAGATCAGTGACTGTCAGCACAAGACCCCTTATTTACACCCTAATTACCCAGTGCTCCTAATTACCAAGTAGGAAGAATTGCACTGCCCTTGTCACATCACACAGATTTTGTCACTTTCAGTATTTAAATAAGAAAGCTAGTAATGCTTTAAAGAGTTTGAATGCTCATTCAGTCTCCCTTCAAGAGCTCCTGCTGAGTCCACTGAAGACCCAGATGCTCAGTGTTTGCAAATCAGATGCAGAGAGCTTGTGTACCTCAGGGAACTGAGGCAGGTGACTGCTCTGACCCAGCAGAACACCATACCAGCAAGAAGGGGTGTCACTCCACTTTGGAAGGATACTACTGATTTTGAAGTGTAAGGATTTTTACTCTTGAATGAAGCATCATTTCCCTAACAGTTAATTCTGGAAGTCTTGAGACTCAAATGAATAATGCTACAAGAATGAGAACTGTTACATGGCTGAATTCTTGAAAAGAGTGTTTCTCTCCCTTTCACGCAAGGGTCACCCAGAGATTTCAGAGGCATCTGGTAACTGTCGCACAAGCCTACTCAGAACATGGATCCATGCAAACATATATTCAAGTGTCTCTGCTTTTCCTGTTGTTTCCCGTGGACTCCTCAGCTGAAAGTAACCCAGATTAAAGACTAGCTTTTTTTCCATTTGTTAGACTGTCCTTTGTGCACTAGGTCAGTGTGATAAGAATTCTTATATTCCTGAATATGTACAAGAAACCTTCGCTTAGAGTTTAAGTTTTGGCTTAACTAATTGGGTCTTCCTGATTTATGAATGTTTATTGGCACCAGCATCCCAGACAGGACCAGGACATCCTTTGTTCACTAAAGAGCAAAGGATACTAATTTCACCATCATAAAAATGTTTGCAGAAATATATGTAAATTTATTGGATAGAAAAATATTTCAATTAATTCCAATTAATTTCCACTTTTTTCAAGTCAGAAACAGCTCTTAAAGACATCTTATGATGTCCTGTGTTATCTTATAGTTATGTGTTACCATCTTATGGTCCTGTGTTACCCTTCATCAGAATGGACATTCACCAACCATCTGAGACACAGTGATGTTAGGGGCTTGTTTCCTTTTTTTTTTTTTTCTTTCCTTTCCCTGGGGCTCAGTGACATGGGGCTGTTTGACCCAGTCACCACACAGAAGCCTGCGCAAACTCACAGCATGATGCTTTCCATTATCTCTGGCTTGCACAAACAACTCCAAAGGGCTGACCTTTCAGAAAGAATCAACCCATGACAAGCAAGAATGATATAACTAATCTAATCCTATGGAAACAATATTTACGTGGCTTGAACTCCCCAGGCAGTTTTGATATGATGCAGTGGGGATGGTGGAGATGTGGAGCGGAGGGAAGTGAGTTGTCAAGGTAAGAACAGTACAATCTTGTAGGGGCAAACTTTCCCTATCAAGGCAGCAGGAACAACAAACACCAAGCAGAAAAAGTGCTCAGCCCATTTCCATTTCTTTTACTTCTTTCCTTTCTTAAAAACAAAATAACTAAATTTGGATTCTGTGGAGTCAGGACTTCACCTAAGGACCTCTGTGGACTCTGTGCCCTGGCTTGAACAGCAGTTTCTCAATCTAGCCCAGAAAGAGAGAATAAACAGGCCTGGATCTCCGGAGAGAGAGATCAGCCACAGATATTTCTATTTCAAGTAAAACCAAACTGCCAAGGCCAGAGAAGAGAAAAAAAAACCAAAACAAACAAAAAAAACTCTAAAAGAAGCAAAGCAAAGCAAACAATCCCCAAGCCACAGAAAGAGGGACTCAAACTTTTACTAGCCATGAATACAGGCAGATAAAAGTTGCAGCCAAACTGAATTTGTCAGTCCAGAGCACTCCCTTTCAGCCCCTGTGGCAGGGCAGATTGGCTGATGAGAATTTCCTAACTGCGCAGAGAACCAGCTCCTGCAAAGGCTGTTTTTCCTTGTGCTGGGCATACACTTCGTGTAGTAAGAGATATTATTCTGCTGTAGCTGTTGTGTTTGGAGCAGTAAACCTCAGTGAGCTGAGCCTTGCACAGGTTCTGGGGAGCAGCCTGCAAACCGTCCCTACCCTCTTTCAAGAGGACTGTGCTTAAAAACAAAAGGACTCAGCTTCTCCTCTAACAAGCAGGGCTCCCTTCACTTAAAAGTCCTTTGATTTTTTGTTGGGGTTTTTTTTGGGGGGGTTGGGGTTTTTTTGTTTGGTTGGTTTTTTGGGGTTTTTGGGGGGGGGTGGTGTGGTGGTGGTGCTTGTTTTATTGTGGGGGGGGGGGGGGTTGTGTGGTTTTTTGGGGTTTGTTTTTTTTTTTTACCGTGAGACTCCAAAGAATAATTTGTTCCTGCTAAGGCACAAAGCACTTAATACCAAAATACACCAAACAGTTCAACTGGTATCTGCAGAGATCTCCCTATAGAGACTGAGAGACCCAGAGATGGCATCAGGCCAATCCAAACACAATGTTTTAATCAAATTCAACACTTGAAAACTTCTAAGCTGGAGCCACAGTCACTTTGCTAGGAGCAAAACCTTTATTTGTGTTTCTTGTCTGGTTAACCGTGTAAATAATAGTGCTGAATACTGCATTTTCTTCAGTAAATACTACAGCTCAGGATCTGGCTTGTGTGGCTGGCACCATATGTGTTCCATCCTTACTTCCAGACATGTTGGCACAAACCCATCAGCTATACAAAATGGCTTAACTGATATATCCTAAACACCACATCCACAGCAGACCACTATCCACTCTTGCAGGCAAAGCCCATCAGGACCTCTTGCTATTTATATCCGTTATCCCCTCAACAGACTCCGTAAGAGTCACAGGGAAAACAGCATTTTTTTTTCCTTCCAGTGCAAAGTCTCTTTTAACATTGATAAATATTTAATCAATACTAAATGTGAAGGCACAATAAACAAACAATCCCTGGCCACTAAATAGCACCAGAATTCAGAAGAGCAAAGCTGAGGCAGCAGCACAGAGTCAGAGACTAGGAGAACAGATGGTAATCACACAGAAAAACTTCCTCTATTTTCTATTTAAATATTCCTCTATTTAAATATAGCACACATTACCTGACTCTACATGACAACATCTTGGATGAGAGGCTTTGACATGCTTCAAATGGAACTTTATGAAAAGACTTCCCCTGTTGTACTGCCATTTTTATGATTTTTTTTTTTTTCATCTGAGCTGGGACAGCACTAGTTTAAGTCAGCTCCATATGATTTAAAGGAGTACACTGCTAAGTGGGTAGGGTCTGAAAAGGCTTGGGAGCAGCTGGATGGGATAGAGGGAATAAAACTGCTCAAAATCTTGGAGCTAGACACAGTGTGAAGAGGCTACCTCATACATTACAGTGAAGCAGCCAGACAAAGATATGAAGGTGGGTGAAGGATAAAAGGACCTTCCTTATGATTTTTACATTTGGACACGAAGTTACAGGTACAGAGATAGTACTACCAAGTGATGTGGGATGGGGACATGTCCACAATGGAAAAGGATGTATATAGCTCAGCATCACAAGGAAGAGAGTAAATGCAATCAGACAACAAGGATGTGTGCAAGGGAAAGTTAACTGTATAAAGTGTTCCCTCGATGAGGGGCTTTACAGTGGGGGTTTTTGCCTAGGAGGTTACTTAACCTCTCCCCTCCCTTCTTAGTTTCTGATGTAACACCAAGAACCTGCTCTGCAATCTGAAAGGGCATTAACTGGTTTTAGCTGTTTCCTATCAAATAATAGTCACAGAAGAGGACAGCATTCAGCAGCCAACTCATTCAAAAGGCATGAGTAATGGCAATCAGCTAAAAATGAACTTGGACAGAACCAAATATTTTTGAGAAACGTGAAGCTAAGTGAGCCACTGAATTGCTTTGCACCTCAAAGACAGAAGCTGCTTTTCAGCTAATAAGCCTTTGGAAGCACCAGTCTATGCATAAGAGGTCATCATAGGCCTGTCTTTTTTAGGACTCTGAAGCATCTGAAAATAATCCATTTCAGAGATGCTTTCATCTGAAAGCCTTTCTCAGTAGGTGCCTGTAACTGCCAGTTGCCTGTATTATGGGTCCACCAGACATATTCATCTAATATGACATGGAGGTAGAAGCAGATCTGATGAGGGTTCAGATGCATGGCCAAGGAGCACAGAATCCTCTGTGTATCACTCCTATTACCACAGCTGATTAGTATGAATGGCCCTCATAGTTATTAATCTCTTCATTTATGTCTTCAGCATGAGCTCTGTCCCCACCAGGATAGGGTGGCTAGTATTTTTTTAGTACAGTCTTGGCTGCTCGCTCCTTTCATTAAAAATGAATCACCAATAAAAGTTTTCTCCCAGATGATAACCAAAACGGACAGCGAGAAATTGAGTCAACCAAGAAAATAACCCATTACAAGAAACAAAAATCATAAACAGCATGTCTTTCTGACTAATGCTTGGAACCTGGCTGTGACTATCCTTGAAAAAGCTTCTCTTTTCTGCACACATTCTTACCTAGAACTATCTCCACTTTTACCCATTAGCAGAAAAACACACAAGATTAATTTCTCTCGAGATCAGAAGATTAACTTCATCCATGACCCTCACAATTGGTGGAGAATCTTCATTGCCTCAGAGAAAAAAATAGAAGTAACACTGAGATTATGATGGGAGTTAAATGCTTTTTAGAGTTTTAAGTGCAATTAAAGCTAGGGAGGGATTAGAAGAGGCACATATAAGATTTGTACACTGTATTACAGTGTTCTCTTGCCTTTTTTTTTTTTGACTCAATATAGGAAAGTTAAGTACAAAAACTTTATAATGGATAAATAACATTAAAGATGACTTGACGTGAGTATCTCAAAACTGCACTGAAACCCTGATTTTTCAGCTTCTGACCGGAATGTAAAGAGACAGGAAGGTGAAATGGGAAGGAAAGGTAGATTCCGGGGTTCGTGCTCCTGTTAGCTCTTTCTGCACGACCTACAGTCTTTCTGTTCTAAATCACATTCACTGGCTTCTTTGCTGTTCCTTTGCAGCCACATGTTGGATATACAACAAGCACAAAGAATGTTTGCTATCATTTTAAGTTCCTAACTACAAAGGGAACAGCTTTGAAAGAAAAGGAAGCTTTTTAGACTGAAATAGAACCTTCCTGAATAGTTCCATTACCATGAATTGGGACACACTTTTATGCGCGTGCTGCTTACTAGCTGTTGAGCTACATGGAAAACAAGCATATAAGCATGGGTCTTGAAAATCCTGTATATAAATTATTTCTCCCTTCCTGGGAGAAACTCCCAAATGTCCTTTCACATCATAGCGAGGGCAGTGAGAGACATTATACAGAGGTGCGCATTTTTGGACACGCTGGGCTGGGGCCTGGTTCTTTTCTTGTGAGGAATAATTAATTAAAACTGAGTGACCTAGTTCATTAATCATTCCCTTACACCAGCTGCATGAATAGTGTCCAGCTGGCTGACCTTGATTGGCAGATGATTTTTGAAGACAAGCAAAGAAACCCAACCCTTTAATTTTACCATAATTTCTTACCAATGGGTGCTTGCAATAACAAGCATACTAACAGTAATATGCAGACATATAGAAATCCATTGCTGGGGTTGGTTGGAGAAGTTTCAAAAGCACAATAGGCAATATCAAAATTTAGCTAGAAGGCATTTTATTTTTTTCCCCCATCACAATGCTTAACTCGGGTGTGTAAATTCTGAAACTTGGTGCCTCACACAGCCTATAAGAGATTCAAGCTTGTCCAAAGAAGTTAGGTTAAGTGCTTTCGTCTCTCCATCAATCACAAAGACTAAATCCTACCTAGGAAATCATCCACACCATTATATGAAAGCCCACATGACAGACATGCATCCAGCTAAACAAATTAGAATACCTTAAGTAAACCTCAGTACCTGTCTATGTGCACCTCACTAGTCTATGGCAAAGGAATGATAATTCAACTTAACTAAACCTTTCTTCTCATAAGCAAAATTCAGTCAGATTTGCTTGTGTTTGTCCAACGTTACAACCCATAAAATCACTGCACCTCATCTGACACACAGTTACTCATTAAGTGGTAATAACTCAATCATGCACCTGCAGCCTTAACTCTTACATCTTTGTAATTGCTCAATCCAGCATAAACAATAAAACCCAACAAAGGAAGAGATTTTGTTGCTGCTAGTAGCCACAAGAAGAAAGAGTCAAGACTTGGCAGTGTGCTAAGCCGTAGAATTAAAAAGCAGGACTCCATGCTTTTTTCTTTTTTTTCCCCCTCAAGGAACAACCATTAATTCTGCAAGAGTCATGAGTTAATTGCAGATAAATTGATAGAGTTCGCACAGAAACTGGAGTTCAAGGTTAATTAAGTTTGAGTCATCTGGCTGAATAAACTAAAGCTGGTTTGTTGCATTTCTGTGGATGAAAGGGTGCAAAGCATTTAACATCCCCCTTCTCCAGGACCCCCTAAAACCTGCTGCTTAGTGCACAGTAGCTGCTGAATATGTGATCTGCTGAACACGCGGAGTGCAGACACTCTGGGAAGTGAAGGTGCTGCAATACTGTAAGAAGCCAGCAACTTGGTAGAGAGAAGTCTCCTGGCCCTGTGTCCTGCCTGGCCACAAAGCAATCCCGTCCAGGGGCATCTTCATCACTCCTGTTCCACAGGAGTTTAAAAGGTGCAGGGCATGCCTGCCTTTTGGGGCTATCCCGGGGTCTGCTGTTTGTGTTTTTGTTTCACCAGGTGACAGTAGAGGCTTGTATGAACAAGGTGTGTATACAAACAAGCCAGTGTTTCAAGTGAAAGTTTGAAATCATACCAAGTGTTTGCCCACAACTCCAGCCAGCTGCAGAGCAGATTAGAAAGTGGTCCTGACAGATGAACTTTTCCAAAAGGAGCTGAGAGGACAGTTATGAGGAAAGAAGCCTAATGGATAGATGGAGCAAATATCTGTGTTGTGAGATAACAGCTGGAGCAACAGATCTGGGCTCTGGAGAGCCAGGCCTAGCAATCAGGGCTTCTGGACTGATAGAGAGACATGAAAAATCAGTAATAGAAACAAAAAGGAAGCTTTCCTTCCCTCAACATCAGACTCTTGCCAGCAGAACAAATGGTAGGAAAAGGGACAGAATCAACCACGTTTATCTCATTGATACATTTATAAATACGGAATCACACCCCAACTCAGTCTTCATTTTGCTATGATAAGCAAACCACACATTTTAGAGTCTCTGATTTTAAGACACAGCCTGTGCCCTCAGCCAACCTCACTTGCTTTCACTGTGCCTGCTATGAAGCCAAAGCTGACTGGAGGCAGACGCTGCTAGCAAGGCAGAGCTCTTAGCCTGCTGCAATCGCTGGCAAACTGAAGCACTACAAATGTTTCCCCTCAAATAAAAACAAAGCTTTTACAAAATTTACGTAAGAGGTAAGCATCTTTGGCCGTGATGCAGAACTGAGGTGGCTCCTTAAACACCATATTTGTAGGTATGGAGAGAACAAGCATCTTATTACAACATAACCTGTTTATAGTTTTTTGTTTAAGAAAGCCTCTCTTCCCTGGGGTTAATATAAAAGCCTCTCTGGAAGGAAGCAAATTTCTGAGATGCCCGTGATCTCATTTGTGTGTGCATGTGTTTCTGCCTGTATGAGCAGGTAGTTAACATCTCTGCCAAATGCACACCACCAGGCAGTGCCAACAAGCATGAGTCTGGCAAATGCACTCTACAGTTACCCTCTGATCTCTTCTTCCTCTGTTCCCACCTCCCTTCTGAGCAACAGACTCCAAATAAAAGAGTAAAAGTGCACATAAACAAGGCATCACAAAATACAGTCATTACAAGATTTCAATATGGAACAAAAGTGTCCCTTCTGACACACCACCCCACCTCAAACTTCCTACATTTGTTTGCTATACCATGGTTAAGCTGTATACTTGGTATGGAACAGGGAAAGTGGCTTGTTTTGATTTTAGTTTAAATATTTAGACAGAATTTGCATCAAATTAACATACTCATCAGTTTGTTACAAAAACACACATACAGAACCTACAGTAGCTTTGTTAAAATGTCATATCCAAGGCAATGCTAGCGTGCTGTGACAGCTTACCTCCTCTCACCTTAAAATCAGCAACAGATCTGCTAGAGAAGGATACTTTCACCTGACATGCAGATAATCATCCCTATCTCTCAGAAAGAAAGAAAAAAGTTCTTTGGAAAATCCTCAAAGGGACCAAAATGGTGAGCTGGAGACTCATCCCAAGACAAGTTCATGCCAAAAAAGTGTTTGATAGCATAAGCACACCAATAAACACTGCTAGCGCAGATACATGAATTTAAAACATTTTGCCAATGCAGTCTATAACATTTCTACACACAAAACAGTCCACACCTGCCAGAAAAAACACTTTTACCCCAGTATAAGTGAATTATGCCAGTGTCGTTGTCAGACAGAAGAGTCCCCAAACAGAAACGCTCACCCAGGTGCTGTTTCTCATCTAGCAAACAGGTATCCCAGCATATGTGCTGGAATGTAAATAGCTAAAAGTTCTACACAGTAGCCAGCAACTACAGATCGTCATGGCAAACCTGGTAGGAAGAAATCCAGTTATCTTAATCCTCTTAAAATTACTGTACCTGGACAAGAATATAATCCTCCCAGACAAACAGATGTAAAGGAATTCAGCACCTCCTAATTATCATTTTGTGACCTACTCTTCTTTTTCCTTGCTTCTGCCCCCAAAATGCCCCTCTCCCCCCCAACACATACATGCAAATGAAGAAGGCATATACTTCAGATAAATTCGACATCAAACCCAGAACCAGGTGGGTGGTTGGAGGGAAGTCAATAAGGTATAAATAGCATCAAAAGTACCTGTCTGTGTTGATAACACATTCTCTATGCCTCTGACTGCACTGTGTGAAGTCAGCACCAGTCTTTTACACCTGCTCAGAATAACTTGCTCATACTACATACAAAAGGATGGAAGAGCTGACACTAAATCTTCTGGGAGTCTCATCTGCTTTCTATCTCATCTTTTTCTTCAGTGATCCATCATTCTCTCTCTCTGGCCCTACTCATCCATACAGTTCACCTCAGGTGCAAACTGGGCTGGCTAGGGAAATTGAACAAAAATTGATATATACGTTTCAAAAAGCATGAGACAAATAAACTTGTATCTTCAAAAATATCTTTAAGGTTTGAAGAGGGAAAAAAAGAATACATATAAAAGACCTATGGACAGAAAAGGAAAAAAAAAAGATTACTTAAAAGCATCCACTGAAGTGTGTCCGAATGAGAGAACAATCTCCTAAGCATCGGCAAGAGAGTAGAGGCCATGGTTCATCCCAGATACAAAACATTCCTATTCCCTGACTCTCATAAAGGGCCTGAGAAATAATAAGGCGTTTTATCAGTTTGGAGAACTGTTTCCAACACAATACACTTCTATAATAGATCGAAGACTTAAAGCTAATCAGAAGAGACATATTCATAGAAATCAAACCTATGGTAGTTGCCACCTTGACAGACATTTCTATTGATAATTTCTTGACCTTTTTTCTTGCAGAGGATTTTGCTTACTCACATTCACTTTCAACAGACCGTGCTCTTGTTTCTAAGCATTTCACTTAGCTTCTGTATAGCTTCAGTGAGGACAAAAAAAATTGGGGGGGGCGAGGTGGGAGAAGCTTTGTTATGAAGTTGTGTGGTGGCTTAACCCTTGCTGGATGCCAGGTGCCTGCCAAAGCCACTCTACCAATCCCCCTCCTCAGCTGGACACGGGAGACAAAATAGAATTAAAAGATCCTGGGTTGAGATAAGAGCAGGGATATCACTCAGCAATCACCATCACGGGCACAACAGACTCCACTAGGGGAAAAATAATTAGTTTCATATACTACAAGTCAAATCAGAGTAGGATAATGAGAAATAAAACCAAATCTTAAAAACACCTTCCCCTCACCCCCCCATTTTCCCAGACTTTACTCCCAAATTTTCTACCTCCTCCTCCCAAGCGACACAGGGCGACAGGCAATGGGAGCTGTGGTCAGTTCATCACAGTGGCACAGAAGCCACCTCTGTAGCCCCCCCACTACCAAAACCTTGCTATGCAAACCCAATACAGACTGAACTCACTAGTCTGGGGAACAGTAAAGGGTAAAGTGGCTTCTGCAAGATTTATATGGTGAGCTATTTTTCCGAGTCTTATTCTTTATAAAGGACCTATCTTCATTCAAGTGAATATCAATAAATTATATGAAAAAAATAGTTGGTGCTCAGGAGCTTGTAGACTGGGATCATATTAATCAATATATACTCAGGATATCTTCATGGAGCAAGATCCACAACTAGTATAAATCAGCACAGCTCTGTAGAAAGCCTATTCCAATACAGTTTGTTATTCTAGCTGCTATAATTAGAAAAGATCAGCTCCAGAGGAGGGTCTAGCCAAATCTGATCTCATTTTTATTTTCAGAGAGCTCCCCAGAAATCCTCCTCTGATTTGACAAGTGGCTGGAGTAGGAGATATGTCACCTTGATGGAGGAGCAGGAAGGCGGGGAGCAAGTTCAGAGAGCATGGATGGTGCCACATCCCAAAGCAGAGGGACCTGCTAGAGACGCAGACAATAGATTAGGAGGAGGTAGAGCAGGCTGAACAACATGCTCTGTGCCATCAGTCCTGGGGACAAGGTTGATACTAACATTGACACCAACAAAATGCATCCCATTTATCTTGTACAGAGTGCAGCCAGCTTGTGAGCAACCTCGCCCCAAACAGGAGTGGGCAGTGCAAGAAGTGCGAGGGAGCACTGCAAAGCTTCTTGATGCAACATCCTGAGAGCAAAGAATAAGGTCCAAGTCAGAAGCGTTTGGTCACGGCTATTTCATCTTCTTAGGATGGGATCAAAGCCCTTTAGAAGGTAGATCATTTCAGATATAACAGAAACTGCATGATTTCATTATAGCTCCATTTAGAGCACAGCAAACCTAGGTTCCTATGTCAATATGATGAAGGCTAGATGACTTTTTGGCCTAACCACAGTTCAAAGCTTCAAGAGAGTACACTTAACATTGAAAGTTGCTTGAACAGGCATTATCCAGCATCCGGGTTTGTTGGTTTGGTTTTCTTCTGTCCTTTGAATCAAGGATTCTCATACCAACTGTTTGCCATTGAGAGTGAAGTGCCAGAAAACAGCAGATGTCTCAGTAGCTAAAGCTGCAGTGGTGTCAGTGGTGATATCGTTCCAAGAAGTTTGGAGAGAGTCAGTTCTTTGTCACATCACAAGTACCAGAGTGACAGGCACAGTCATTAGGAATGTAAAGCCCATACCTTGCCTTGGGCTGCCTGTCTGTGATCTCTAATTTCAATTTTTTTTGGTGCTCTTCATGTTGGTTCAATGAGCTTAACTCACTTTTAATGGCATAGTTAATTGCCTAATTGTGAAAATGACTGCATCTATCTATTAAGCAACATCCTTTATGGAAAAAAAATAAATATCTGTTTTTCAGAACGAAGGCCCCCACACTTCACACAGCAGGTGCTAGCTTGTTTTGTGTGAGTAGGTAGATAGCTCCTTAAGTATCTGGCTATGCATTAGTATCTCACAGTTTTATATCACTGTTAACTTTCTGAGTGTTGAAGATGACAGATGTTCATTAGTCAAGACATATATAGCCCTCCCCTCCCTTGGAATATTAGCTTGCCTTGTGTATATTAGTTAGACTCTCCTTGCAACACTTCTGCAGAGTAGGGCAGAGTCTTCATTTTGTAGACCATAAAAAAAGGCACTAGGAAGTTAAATAATTTGCATGAGATCCTACAGGAGGTCTGTGGCAGAACACGAGACCTTCACAAACTCTGAGCATTGGTCTGACTGACTGGCATGGCCTTCCTCTGGGAATTATGTCTGAAGGTTGCTAGTACTGAGAGTAGCAAGTCCCGATCTCTGCAATGAAGTTTGCTCCCCAATACCACAGTCTCCATCTCCAGCTACCCGCCTTGATTGCTGCTGGCCCTGGGCAGTGAGGTCCCTCCTACCTCAGCTTCACAGACCATTCTCCAGAGTATTTTGCATACCCAGTGTTATCTTTTGAGGGGGACTGACACTTTGGCCTTTACTAAAGGAAGTGGAGTCCTACCGCATCCTGTTTCTGAAAAGTGTCCTTTAAGCAGACTATTTACCTGTAGACATCTTTGAGCACTTAGCAGTGAAGCAAGAATTCAGTACAATCTCTCCCCCATTCCAGAAAGCAGCCCATCCCCTCCTCCCCCAGAGTTCCCACCAGAAGTAATGTAATGCCTCCCTAATCAAAAGCAATAGAAAAGGGCTTGTCAATCCTTGCTCCAAAGCTGCTAAACCTGGAACCTATCCTAGTGGCCACAACTAATGTAAAGTAAATGCCCTATAAATAATCAAAGGGGAAGAATAATTAGACAGCCATTTTGTAATAATAATTTTAAATGAATGTGTAATTTAGCGAGAATAGTTATGAGACAAGGCCCTTTAACCATAACAAGTGCACTCAGATAACGATCATTCCTGCAGGCTCAATCCTGCCTTAGGGAAGCCTGCGTTTTTCTCTTGGTATGACAGGCTTTCTGGTAAGGAACACAAATGCAATGGGACTGACTGCAAAGCCTTCAGGGGTGTGTAGGTAGGAAATAGCTGCCTGCTCAGACCATGGGCTTACTAAGAATAGCTATCTCTTGCCCTCATATGTACTCTGGTGCCAAACATGACTGCCAAATGGAGAGTTGCAAGGAGAAGGCCAGCCTCTAACAGAGAGCAGCTTCCGAGCTCTGAACACTGAAGCAAGGTGAGGCCCTCATCTACCATGGCAAATTGAGCAGCATGTGGCATTTATCCAGAGTCCCCAGAGGCTGGCCTCCAAGATCGAGTAGTGGCCTGCAAGGTAAAAATCCCTAAGCTGAGCACTGAATAGCAATCCCAGCCCACAAACTGCTGCTCCAATACCTAAGCCACATGGCCTACATCTCATAGGTAACGCTGTGGGACATTATCCAGAATAAGAGAGAAGCCAAATCTTATTCACAGATATGGTGTGTAGAGAAGAGAAAGCAGCAAGGGGTCCAGAAGCCTATAGCTCACTTTAGCATCTTTTACTAATGTACTTCAGAGGCAGAAGATTACAAACTTTCCCCATGTGAAATTCCTTTGCCTGTCTGTGCTGCACTCCTGATAGCTTCTAGCTACCATCAGAGTAATTTATCCAGGTACAGCAGCAGCTTTTGCATCAAACTGTAACCCAGAGGGAGAATACCTAATGAAATCTAATGGAGCAGGTGAAATAAGGAGCAGAGAACCTCTTTGTCCCATGCAGAAGCTGTCATGTTGCTGTTCATTGTGGCAACCAGTCTGCAAGACTCACCCTAATACTGGCAAGAGAAAAATACTACTCTTAACTTATTCTTCCATCTTTAGAGTGACTTCTAGAAAATCAGGTTAATAACAACCTGAATACCAGCTTTACCAGGTTGAAGGCGGCGGTGGCTGCTGCTTTGTAGCACAGCCAAGTCCCAGGAGGAAGTGCCAGGTAGAACTGGACAGCTCAGGCAGATCTTCAGCAGCTAATCTGCCAGGAAGGTGGGTTTTTCCCCTCCCTATCTTCAGTTGCACACTTCTTCCCTTTTTCTCCCGATGGAGAACTAAAGATAGCAAGGCTGAGACCAAAAGTAACACCAGGCTTTCCCAGATAATAAACAGGTCTGCTAAGTCTCAAAGCAGCAGGGATTAGCTCATCCCAAAGACACCAGGGAACTGAGTATGTCAGACAGAATCTAGCAGAGTTGTAATAACACCACAAAGTGCTATCAGAGATATCATGCAACAGGGACTCCATGAAGCAAGAACTGATTCCTTCTTGTCTTACAGCTACAGCCAATGTGGAAATGAAACTGCTCTTCTCTTGTCCCAGCAGTCATGAGATGAGGGCTGGAAAGAAAGAATAATTTGTAACAGATACCCATGCTCTACCACGGAGCTTCGCAGGCTTTGGACAAATCCCCCTGAAGTGAGCAGACTGCTACCAAAAGCTGCTTTTGAACTCTACTGGAGGTCAAAGTCTTAGAGACCAGGGGCATGAGGTATGTGTGTCAGAACTCACACACAAGCCAGTCACTGCCTGCTTTTCCTCAACTGGCAGCCACCAGTTTCACTCCACGCCAGTACAGATAGTGAACTCTATGATCTTAATGGTCCCTTCCAGCCTAGACGATTCTAAGCAATATAGTTAGACCAAAAACGTGAACCTGAATGCAATATTATAGATATAACCATTGTGTTTTATATCTCCTCTGCATACGGCTCACAGAACTCACAACAAAAAGCCAGTCACAGGCAATGTCACATTAGAATCATTTCCACTGAGGCTCTTTGATGATGTCCCTTCACAACATAGAGTGGTTGAGCAATGACAGTGTTTTAGTTTTCATCATGCCACCAAGTATTGATAATGATGCATCAAGCGAAATACACACAGCCATATATCAGAATACAGCTATGTCTTCACAGGTCAGCATGAGCAATTTTGTTCGTGAAGACAGCGCTGCAATATTAGTTTCCTCATCAAGTTAAGACCACAGATCTAACAGCATCACTTGTTAATTTCACTGCCAAGGCATGAAGTTTGCCAGCAAGACCTCCATCAAAGTTTGCATACAGCAGTAGTTTTCCTTGGGAGAGGTTGTAATGGCTTCATTATACATCAGCCAAGACAGCTAGAGTATGGATGTGTAGCTGTTAGTACAGATAACCAGTGTCAGGGAAGAGAGGCGAGAACCATAAGGGTAATATGTTAGGAACAGGAAGGCACAATTGCTCACCTAGTTTATTCCCTGCTGTGGCAGCAATTGCTCCTGCAAATTGGCTGTTCAAACAGAATAGGCAACTTTCTCAATGTGCTTTTGCAAGGCCTTGATGAGCTATAATTATCTCCCCCCATCAGTCACTTCTAAGGCACCCCCTTAGCAAAACATCCAAGCCTCTCACTCAGGGTCCTGTTTTCTCAGGGTGCATTGCACATCAGACCATTTGTACCATAACCGATTTCAGCAGCAGGTGAAGGTGCAGTCCAGCATACTTCAGCACCAAGGGCTTAGAATAACTGCATGGGAGAAAAGTCAAAAAATGAACCCTTAACAGCTTTTGGGCTAGAGCTTCTAAATAAAAGTTTCAAGGATGACAAAATCTGGCTGCTGGGCTAGTAACAGCCAATCATGGCAGTGGGTGCAAGGGTCTAAGCACAGGCTGACAGCTCCTGTGAGAGTCACACAATCCATAGCCAAATAGTCAGTTCTTCCTGTGTGCAGTACGAATCTTTGAGTTGAGCTAAGGACAAGGGTCAGAAAACACTGGGTCACAGAGCTCAGACATCTGTTCCTGTTCCTCACATTGCAGATAAAGCTGCATCCATTGCTGAGACTCATTTTGCGGTAAGGACAGACCTTCGGCCAGGACAGAAGCTGAGGTGCTCTCTTGCTCTGGTTAATATGACCAGGTCTAGAGTAGTACCATTAAGCCATAGACAAGCCTAGAGCTGGGCACATACCGGCAACTCAGAAATGGAAGACTCCAGATATTATTGCTTCTAGCCCCTTGTTATTCCAGCTGCTGACCCTGCTCACCTCACCACCGTGTCCCTCCCATAAAGCAACAACTGAAACCTCCTTAGCAACAAACTAAATGACAGGAGGCTTTTCCAGTTGCAGATGAAGAGGTACTAGAGTATTGCTTTATTGCTGCCCTACCCCAGAGCACATACACATAGTAGGGGGGAAAAATAAATAAAAACAAAGGAAGCACCTTTTTTTTTTCCCCTCTGCCTCAGCCCAGCACAAGTCCCCTCTACACTAACAAACACCCACTGCTCAGCCCTGCTCTTGTTCTCCAACAGACGACCCAGTAACCATTCTGTGCAGGAAACCCCCACAGGGGCATAAGGATGCCACCAAGGGAACTGAGGGACCTTGTATTTGTTTAATGAACTGAACAATCCATATCACTGGATTAAACAGTCCCTTTTCATGTTAAGCAGCTTCCCCCATCCACTGCCCTTTGCCTGACTGGACTTTATTCATTGGTCTGTATTTAAAGACATTCTGCAGGCCAGACTTAATTTATGAACAGAACCCACCATCTACTTGATTCCTTGTTTGTTTTTTCATTTTTTCCTTTAAAAGCTCCTTGCTGTGAGTCCAGCTAGCAGATTACTTACCAGAGAACTTAGTGTTGCTGTACATATTACACACATACTTAAGCTGCATTTCCACCTTGCTTCCCTGCCTACTGCTGGAGATGGACTTACACTCTTTTACAGCTACTGCTATTCCCATTCTAGCTTGTCCTATCGGTACCTGACGAAGTGATCTCAAACCCTCTCACAATCTGAAGGATTTAGCATATCTTAATGGGTGTGATGTTACTATTCATCTCAATCTATTGAGGGAACAGCTAGATATACTAGCAGAGAAAACGAATAGAAACAAAGACCATAGAAGAAATGCAGCTTCCCTTCTATTGGAAAGGACGTGAACACAGTGGTAACAGGGAGGGCTGGCAGGGGCTTGTGGTATGTGTAACCATAACGCTATTTGTTTGCGTCTCAGGCTCACAATAAAAATAAACCCTGCCATTCACAGGCTTAGCTGAGTCAAACCAGTAGCATCCACATCCAACTAGGGCTAATATCAGGGCTATTCTGAGAAGTGTAACCCCAACTAAGCACTCACACCGGTGGCAAAGCAGGCTGGAGGGATGCAGCAAGAACCAGCTGTTTGTGTAGACTTCTCTGTAGCATAGCAATGACTTGTGTCACCACTCTGCAGGCTGCTCAGTGCAGAAGCAGGTGAAGCCAGTTACAGACTGGCAGAATCTCTCCAAATCCTGTAGTCTAGCCCTTGCTTAACTCCCTTCTGCCACCTTCTTTTCACAGCAGAGGTGGTTGATGTATAGCTACTGTGCTTGTGTCTTACATAAGGCTGCATTCCCAACAAGAAAGAGCCCTTCTTTCTCTGTGGGTTTCTCACCCTAGCATCTCACCTGATGAGGAACAACCTCTGGGAGATGATACCACCAGCATATGGGAGGAGCACATGGGAGCCCCTGCCACAGTGAACTCAGGGTTCCCACAGCTCCTTCATCTCAGATGGAATTTGATGGCAAGGAGTCACTAGTTGGTGCTGGTGCAAGAGAGGAGTTGAGGCTAGGGAAGGAAGTTTCAGAGGTGCCTAGATATGACAAGGCCCCTTACAGCATCCCATGTGATGAAATTTCCCTGGAGCTCTAGGATAGGAGGCATGCTTGATTACCAATACCACTATGAGTGATGTCACTAGGACCGAAAAAGGCTGTACACCCCAAGCCTCACAGCAATGTCCTAGGCATAAGCATCCAGCAGTGATACTTTTACAGGAAACTGTTGATGATTGCTCTCACACACGAACCATTTTTGCATACCTCTGCATAGTTTTGTTTGGACTATATTTTTAACAGCAGCTCAGGGAAAGTGTCATGCAGAACATAAGGCACATTGAATTCAAAAGCTATGCATTGTGCAGAAGGCCTGCTACACCACAAGGAGAGGTCTGATGTGGTCCACTCTTGATAAACCTTTGTTAGCTTTACTTATCTCTTCTTCCTGTTTTAAAAACTTGCAAGGAGCTTTCTTGCCTTTTTTTTCCTGCCTATATTGTGACCTCCCAGGGCTCAGACTAGCCTCCAGGGCCATTTTATGCATAGGCACTACTAGAATATAAATAACCATCCCAATAATAAAAATGTGCGTTGGTCTGAGCTTGGTACGCTAGTTACCTTCCTGGAAAAACACACAGAATTTTGCAAGAAATAACTAGACTTCCAAGTTATTAAAAAGTAAAATAAAATCCCCTGTTCTTTAATTTAGGGCCAGTGTGACCTGGCAATTAGTCATAGGACAGGCTCCAACTCAATTAAGACAAAAAGCCCAGTGTAATGGAAATGGTAATGTGACCAATAGGAGCAACCTGAGTTATAGTCTCAATTTTCTCCATGCCTGATAGATTTCAAATAAGTTCAAAAAAGGTCAAGTGGTTGACTTTTCATTTCCTGATCTCACATAAAGTTTTCCTATTCATTTTTCTCCCCTTGTGAACTCTCTGGACTTGTCATCGTGGTCCTGCGAAACAGAACAGAAGATGTCCCCCCGAGCTGTATCTATGCTGTGAAGGAGGTTCAAAACTGAATCTTAGAGAGGGTGACGTGCAAACTCTGAGCACAGTCCAAGTAAGTGTCATTTTCCATTCTTTCTGCATGTTATCTTCTGTCTGGTGTTTCTCAGACTTTTCCCTTTCACATTAACCACCTCAGACTTGAAAACGGAACAAAGGGCAAAGCCCAGCCCTTGCTGATAGTCTTTGCAACTCTATCCTCTGACTACCCACCGCAACGCAAAATGGACCATAAAACAGGGTCTGAGGTCATCTCATTACACCTAAGAATGCAAAGGAGGTTTGGGATGCAACTACCTTCTGCTCGTAAGCCTTCCTCTCTAATCTTGAGGAATGGCTGATCACATCTTTGTCAACTGTGAGCTGGGAAAATGGCACAGTCTCCTGTTTCATAACAAATACGCCCAAGCTGAAGGCTTCATGTGCCGCCATTCCTTGCTGGAGAACACTCACAAGTACATGCTATGCCTCTCTTCATTAATGACAGAAGGAACCAGCCAAAGTGATACAAGAAATCCAGCATAAGTGCCATTTTAAAACCTCTGTCCCTGGTAGCAGCCCCTTTTTACCTCCCAGATCAATGCAATTCCTTCGACGTTTGTGCAAGGCAACATTGCCACCCAGTGGCCGCCAGCTCTGAGCCCAAGGCCCACCACCTCCCTGCACCTCTGGGGCAGATCAGTTGCATTTTCCATCTACTCCAAATCAGGAATGGATTAGGAATCACAATGGCTGTCCACTGCCGCAGGGCTGAAGTGTACAAGTAGTTGGGCATCAGAGACAGCCATTACTGCAATAAATATTCTTTACTGTGAGGGTAGTGAGGCACCAGACCATGTTGCCCAGGGAAGCTGTCAATGCCCCACATCCCTGGAGATGTTCAAGGCCAGGCTGGATGAGGCTTTGAGCAGCCTGGTCTAGTGGGAGGTGGTTGGAACTAGATGGTCTTTAAGGTTCCTTCCAACCCGAACCATTCTGTGATTCTGTGAACATTGTGTGCTCCATCAACACTTACTTTTATTGCCTTGCCTGCTCAGTATCCCTGAAGTTACACAATTGAATTTGGGGAAGCATTATAAAGCAACAATGCAAAGGGATCCTTCACCGTGCATAGTAGCATGGCAAGGTCCAATTTTGCAAAAGCATGTTTCAGCCATCCAGATCGCCTTTGCCAAGTGTCACAGGCAATTAACACTTTTGCCAGTTTAACCTTCCCCTTGCCTCTGACATGCTCATTGCAGGAGTTTATGGGCAGACCACCCTCTGCACAGCTCTCCTGGAGCAGCAAAGGCCTCCAAGCTTCTGTCCAGAACTTCAGACTCCTGTTGTGGTATGGCATGGCTTATCTTTTGATTTTGTTTGCTGAACAATCTTTTCCACAGTTTTAGATCTGAATTCTTTGGTTCCCAAGTTAGGAATTTGTGAAGTTTGCCCTCTGATCTCACTGTCTTATTAGGTCTGCTGCTTAGCATCACTAAATCGCAAAGCTTCATTTCTACAGAATCAGAGAGTTGTGGGGTTTTTTTTATCCAGGGTCTCAATGGCAAAGGGTTTGCGGCCTTTTAAGTCCACAGCTCAAGGATGCTTAACCTTAAAGGAAGTAACCACTTCCTTTCTCATTCTTTCCTGACAAACCCTGAGGCACTGCCTTCCTCTGCACTGGGCTCACAGAAATGCCATCTTAGTTTTTACATAGGGCCAACCAGAATTTTGGCTATATTTTAAGAGAGCATGAATCACAGCAGTATTTATAGTGTCAAATGGAGAGAGTGCCATCATCATTTTATACCAGGTCTGAAGAAAACCTGACTATTTCATGATGGATCACTCAGATGCTCTCTAGGATATTACAAGAGAATTTTACATTACTCAGATGAGTTGTTGGTCACACAGGAGACAGATCTTAAAAAGCAACAACAGTGGCCTTGGAGCTATTTCGGGAAAAATTGGACCAGATGTCTTGGTTATTTAGCGCAGGACACCAGGATGCTCCCTGATCAGACCTCACATGAAGCAGTAGCTGGACAGCAGAATTACACAAGCTTAGAAGAGAACGAGGGAGCCATTTTTACAATGAGGGCAGTCAGCCAGTGGAACAGGCTGCCCAAAGTAGTAATTGGAGGGTTCTGTTGCTGCTGAGATCCTAGAGTCAGGATCCTAAGTGCCTCCTTGGAAGACACCTGCACTGAGATCAGGGCAGGGCTAAATCTGTGTGAAACAGAACAGCCTAGATGATGTAACAGCCCTTTCAGACATTAAAATTGATTAATCTTCACTGGTAGTTATTTTTGCTGTTGTCTTTTAACCACTTTGTTCCCTTTAAAACCTTGCTCCCCTGGCCCATGACTCATCAGGCACAGCTCTTCTCCCTCATCAGTGCCTTCACTTTTCCAGTGTCAGTGAGATCTTCCATTCCTGGCACTCCCATAAATATTCCTGATTTTTTTTTTCTACCCAGATGTTCAGGCAAAAACCCTTAAAGTCAGTTTCAATGAGATACTCATTCCTTTACTACAGAATGCTGCTAAATTTGGCCCAAAGGCTCAGAGCTGCAAAAATCAAGAACTTCTTTATAGAGCATAATCAGCAACAGCAACTTATCACAACCCCACGTAATCTACACAGAGGGACTCCAAACTCCAAAGCAGTTCTTCCCAAATGGGCTAGAACTAACAAACAGTTCGGAGGGTTCAACGAAAAGGATGTACAAAGCCTGGCTTCACCCTAATCTGATTTCAGATATCCAATTGCAGCTTGTGACGTTTTGCATAGTGAAATTCTTGGGAACAGATTATTGGCTTGTCTCAGACTTGACAAACTTCTTTGCCTTAGGTAGATGCACATGTCCCTGAGGCTCAAGGAAAGGCTTGCTGCACAGGCAAGATCTTCCCTCACATTTACTGCTCTGCAGGGAGGCATTAAAGGAACACAGGGAAACACAGGGAAGAGTGTTTGTCAGAGCCCATGCCACACAACATAGATGTGCTGCTGTGGACATTTAGCTAAAAGCCAGCTGTGAACTGCTATCTCTGGCCTGGAGTCACTTGTCATCCCCTAGCATGAATGCTGCATTTGTTGGGGCAGAGACGCCTCTTTGTCCATAAGTGTCAGGCTCTCAGGTGCTGCTGCACTAAAATAGCAATAGAGCATGCTGAAAATCAGTCCAGATTAACACTGAACCCCTTGATGTCTCCTTTCATCAAGGAAGTCTGCTCCTCACAGGTGCAGACACTGCCCCACAGAGGTTTCTCTCCCTCCTCCTTGCAATGAGGATGTGCACTCAGTGGACAGCTCTCTTAATATCTAGGCTGGGACGCAGTCATCCCTGAAAAGTGTCTTTAAGTTTAAATCCATGTCACTAGACAAGAGCTATATTTCTCATAAAGTGGCTGTGAAGTTAATGGAAAGTGGAGGTCAGCAAGAGACAAGTGGGCCACAGATGAGCATCAGTTACCTTTCTGCAAGTTTGGACCAAGAACTCATCCCAGCCATAAGAAAGCAGGTTTCAGTGCTGCTATTTGCAAACACACAGAGTCAGAGAATCCTTCTCCTGGATGGGGGAAGGATGTGCCTGCCTGAAAGGTAACACATGCCCTTCTGTACAGCTTTTCATTATGTGAAAATAAGCTTCAGAAGTTCCAGCTCATGCAGTTTCAGGCAATCCCACACATGGTGAAATCTGTTCATGTCTTATCAGTAACCAAACATCACATCATTTAGGAGCCAAAGACACCTTAGCATCATGCAATAGCTTGGAAATTTGTAAGAAAACTGCTCCTCCCACATACTCCATGCAAAGCAAAAGACAGCCATTTCAACTGCCCCAATTTCATTAGTTGCAAAGCACGCTGTCCCACAAGGCTTTAAAAATGAAAGAAATATTTAAGTGCCCTACCCTACAGAGAGCTCTGTGCTGAATCTGGGCAGCAGCAGCCCTCCAAAGCAGGTAAAGAGTCAACTCACTCTCATGCACACACAGAACATCCTCACTACCAGGTGAGGAGGGTTTGTGGATTGTTTTGATCAAGGCAACGATTTTCCTGATGCTGTTCAATTACAATATGAAGTCAGCCACATTAGGCCAAGAGTCTCAGAAGCTATTAATTCTTGAGAAAAAGATAATGAACCTAATAAAATTAGATTCACCTGTTCCCAGAAGGCCACTACAAGGTACAGACTGCCATGGTCCCATTTAATTGCATCATGTAGGCCTGGGGCTGATAACAACTAGTTTGTCTCAGGGGTTGTTATTGGAAAACATTTGATTTGCTCCTACAACATTGTCTTTGAACCAGCTACTGAGCAAACATTTGTCATGTGAGGCAATCACAAATAAAGCATTTCATGAGGGTCCCTAAGATTTATCTTGAAAACAGAGTGAGCTCAACCCTTTGCAGACTCAAACTCCCATCTGCTGCTATCATGGCATTTGTAAACTAGTTAAAACTCACCAGTAGAGCTGAGCCTTTTATGTGGGCATGCCTAATGCTGACAAGCATATGAAAAGCACTGCAGGAAGACTCTCAAGCTGCAGCCCTGCTCTGAGGTACAACTAGCAGGAACACTAGCACTGAGGATCAGATAAAAGGCAGAGATACAGAGACTTGAGCTCTCTCCAGAGCTGCGCGAGCTGTCCCAACATCACATCCCACCTGAGGGTGTGTTGTCTCCATTTTTTTTTTTCTCCAAAGTCAGCAGGACAAGAACCAGCAAGAAGGAATCTCCCGAGACAAGCATGTGGTACAATCCAGTTCCTGTCACTATCAGACTCAGATCGAAGTGAACTTCATTTGTCCCCACCCAAAGGGGCTGCAAAGGCTTAAAAGACTGCGAAGTGCACCAAATTCTGCAGCTGGGAGAGGCAGGAGCACTGTCAAGATGTTTAATTCTTTACACTTTCCTGCCTGTTTTGTCCTCAGCTCTGACATCAAAGCTCCCTTTTACTCTGCTGAGGAGGGGAAAAAAAAAAAATGCTATGTCTGAGAATTTCAATTCAGGAGCTGTTTTTAAAGGTTTCCTGCCAAAATCCTTCTATCTGATGGATTTTACAGTGTCACAGACGATGCTGCATACCAAGCTCCCAAGGCTTTATCTGTGAAACAGTGCAAATGTGTTTAAAAATGAAGATGTTAAAGGGCCCCACTTATAAAAATCAATTCAGTGGATGTCAGCATACAATGCTGTCTCATGCCTCCTGGAGGACTTCCTCCACAGTCCTTTGTAGCCCAAAAGGTCCTTTTCTATTTAAAAACAGCACTTTCTTGATGCAGGGGGAAGCTTCTATTAGCTATCTGCTCATTCACTGATGTTTGTAGGGTTAAATAGAAACGGCCATGGATGACAGGAGACAGCATGAAGCCATTTCTGACTCCTGAGAAACAACATGATATGAGTCCTTCCTGCCCAGGGAATGACTGCTGCCAAAGTGGGGACCTGGAGGCTTATACACCTCAGACTATGCGCTGAGCGTATGCAGAAAAGTCGCTGAAGTGTTTCCACTTTCAGAAACTGGGAAGTTAAAAGCTGAGACATGGTTGTAATGACATTACCCAAGATTGAGATTCTCTGATAATAATTTTAAGAACTTCCCTAAAAAAAAAAAATCGTAGCAAAAATTTCATTCTCATACAGAAGTCAGTTTTCATCCCAAAAGTATCTTAGTAAAATGCCTTTTAGCAGCATCACCCAGGGGTGAGAAAGCTTCTGTACCTTCCTCACTTTGTAACCTAGCTCTTTAAACACAATCTAGTCCTAGATATTGTTTCCCATATGCTGCAAGCAGATGCTGTCTTAAAGCTTCAAGAATTTCTTTTGGGGAAAAGCTTTCCTTCAAGAAAGAGCTGAAGTCCCAGTTCCACTCTTGTTTACCTCCTTATGCGATGCAAAACATGTTCAGCAGTGCCACGTGAATGTGAAGTCCACAAGGGGTGGCCGCATGCTCTCCAGGCTCACCCCTGGACCACCCATTGCTGATAGTCTGCAAAATGGCTGACAAGGGGGCTGTTTATATTAAATGACAACCCATCTGCTAAGCTGATTCACACGGATTTCAAAGAAAAGCTGAGTCAATGATGACTGGTGCCAAGTGAAAGGTTTTCCTCTTAGTAACAATATGAGTGACTAATTAACAATCAATAATCCCAACAAAAATTGACATTAAAGTCCATAAGGGGCACTGTGTCAATAGCTGATCATTTGTGCTAATGAAGCAAGAAAGTCTTCCTGGCTTGCAAACAGAAGCATGTGAGCCAGTTCAGAGTGAAGTGATACAATTCGAACAGTCACCCAAAGAACAGATGAAAACTAACCTGGGGCTTCCTTTACCACTGACGTTTTGAAACGTTTGGGGTTTCACACACACACACACTTTCACTTTCTGCAGCCTTCACAAGCTCAAGATACAGGTAGCAACGTGAAACTTCAGCCCACACTTTACAGTTAGCCAGAGTTCATGGTCCCTTCCAGACTTGAAAACGGAAGGGCATTAAGCCACCAGACCAATCATGGGAAGCTCAGATGCCACAGAAACAATGGTGCTCTGTGTTAGATCAGCCATCATTGATAATGCAAGTAGCTCATAGAGCTGTTCCAGCCTCAGTATGTTCACACGAAATGCATGGGAGACCACCCCAGTTCCCAGAGAGGCCCCAAGTACAAAACTGAACAGATAGCAGCTAAGAGCTGCACCATTCCCTGCTGTCCACTGCTAGATGAAGCTCCTCAGAGTTCAGTTACCAGCACTCCTTTATGAGCCAGTCTGCTTGACTTCACAGCCAGACAGGTGAAGCAGAAGCCTGGGAAACAAACAGCTTGCAGCTTGTGTCTTGAAAATGCAAACAGAGGAAGCAAGGGCGTAACAGACAATAGTTAAGGCATTGTCAGTACCAGTTCCTTCTCTCCAGTCTGGAACACAAACATGCGAGAGTCATGATGCAGCAAGCAGAGGGATCTGACAGAATATTTGTAAGGACTGACCATAAGTTCTTGGAGACTGTGATTGTCTTTTGGCTCAGTGTAACACTTGGTGCATCAGGGCCTCAGAATGCTCCTGCACTAAAAATAATACCCATCATCATTTTCCATAAGCAGATCACCGCATCTCATTGCCTCAAATGGCAATGGCTCCCTTGGCTCCATTTAACCTAGTCACTAATCTCATTGCATCAAAGTGACGGACAGCTCAGCTCCTCACAGCAAGAACATCCTGTGATTTCTTAAAGCTTTTATTCACAGACAGATATCAGACCTCATAGGAACTCAAAAGGCACTTCTCTGCACTGCTTTCTCTGCTGCAAACTCAGAACCACACTCCTTCCTTAGCTGTACCAGGAATGAGTGCATTTTTCCTGCCTGCCAACACCCTGCAGTTCACATTGAGATGCCATCCATTACAGACAGCCTACAGCCAGGAATAAAGCACGCGACCAGAAGGAAAACCCAACAAAGGCCTGTCACAGCCCCATGGCCCTGGCTCCAGCTGTCTTTTGGTTTTAACAGCAAAGATTTTGCTGTCTCAAACTTCTGCAGGAAGCATGGCCATGCCAAGACCTTGCAAGCAGTGAAACTAGTGGAGGAACTAGTGAAACTGTTCCCCTAAAGGAACAGACTGGAGGCAGCTTCTAACAGGGCTACAGGGATGGAAAGGTTTACACTCCAACCTTCACAGCCTGAAGGCTCAGTTTTCCCCCTTGAGACACTGCTTTTATTTGGGCCAAGGCAGGGATTGATCATTTGAGTCCTCTTCCCGACAGGAACAGAGCCTACTCCTTCTACCCTCTCTCTACACTGCTATCTTACCTTATTTGGGTCGAGTAAACCATGGGACCAGCACCTAAGAGGACTGACAGCCACCTCCTCCCCACAGAACAGCCATTTGTAACCAACTTGGTGGACAGCAGTCCCTCTTGAACCCAGGCTTTGTACCAAGCACAAGCAAGAGTTGGGGCTCAGGGTCAGGTGATTCAGACAGGTGTGAGGCACTCATTTACAGCCTGCACAGCTGAACTCAAGCATGGTTCAGCTGTGTAAAATAGACTGTTACATCTCTAGTGCAAGAAACCAGCAAAGGAAAAAACAAGTACTCATGCCTCTAACCGAAGCCTCTAACACACCCAAGCTAACTTTACAGTTTGAAGCAACCATCAAGTTTGGAGCCAGTTTTTTTTCCTTAGAGGTTTGTTAATTCCTTACATGGCATCTGTGTCAGGGAAGCCAGTAGTTATGGGACAGGAACTTGTGCCAGAGCAAAACAAATTTGATCGGAATGAAAAAACCAATGGAAAGACCAAGCAGAACAGCTGGCTTCAGTTAGGATCTTATTTTTAGAAAACATCTGCCAAGGGATTCAAAGGAAAATGGCAAGCTCCCTTGAGCACAGATGAACCCAAGTGGAGATACTAGTTTGTATTATTTAGAATGTGGGATTTGCCCACACGTTGGCACATACAGAGTACAGTTTGCCCCTTACGGATGCTGCAAGCACAGAGAGCTATATCAATTGCCTCTGTGGGACAAGCCCCTCATGGGAGAGGGGTACTGGGCTGGCAGGATCTCAGATCCCCAGAAGACAGGGCTGGGAGGAATTACCAAGGTCAGCTAGACCACCATCATGCCCCCAGACTAAACAGAAAGAGCACATAGGATAGGAACAGAAAAAGGCACAAGGACTGTAAGTTCCTGCAGTTCCTTTTGATACCATCTGTGCTTGCCATGGTTTGACTAGGCCTGAGCACTGAATATCCTGGGATGCTGGAGGGAGGGAACTCATGCTTGCCACTCTTCTAACCAGGTTTTAGCATGGCAGACTCTTCTGCCCTGGGATGCCACCACTGCAGCATGGCTGCACATGCTGCTGCCGACTGCTCATTTCAGCAGCTTTGTGAGAGGAACATGAATACCGGTGTGAATGGAGCATGGCTGGGGAAGTCTGGAAGCTGCAGAAAGCACAAGCAGCAGCAATAGTGCTCTGAGACTGGCGGGTGACAATGGCACCCTGATTAACTTGGCATGAGGATCCAGCATACATCCACACACAGGATCACCTTGTAGGTTATACACACTGGGGAACAAAACACGACCTAAAAGCAAAGGCTAGCCTACTCTTTAGGCTTTATAAAGGAGAGGAATGTTCTTATCCTTCTCATACTGTATCAGTTTCCTCATCTGTAAGTGAGGAAGTCCTCAATGACTTTGCCAGTTGGAGCTGGGAATTAAGCCCAGGTTTCCTGATCTGGCAGCCGTATCTGTTTTACCTACTTGCCCATTCTGCTTCTCAGACACAGACAGAGCCTGCACCTCTCTGCTGTTAACAATGACAACTGGTTTCCCAGAAGCCCTGGTAGCATCCAACTGGAGAATGGTGCATAACTGTCACAGATACAGTCTTCCACCTTGGACACTGATGGCCTCTTCACAAGATTCAGACATCTTGAGACATTTGTCAAAATGTTTGGGCCCAGAGAGAAGACAAAACACAAGGAAATAAGGGCAGCAAGTGCACACTAAGCCCCTTTCCTCCTGTTTGGGGTGGGGGGGAGGTGGGAGAGGGACAAAAGCATCACAAGGAAAATGAATCATTAAGAGGTATCAGGATTTATTTACCTCCAGCAGCGTAAAACGGTGTGGCAATAAGGACTGTATTTAACTTCACTCTCCAGCTGCCCTCCATGGGACTCCTGAGGTTAACACCTCCATTTAAATGGAAATTGAGTGCCAAATTATTAGCACCTGTTTGCAAAAAAGGCCCCAAATTATAAAAAATCAGTACAGTACAGTTCCCAGCAAGTGTTCCAGTTACTGCATCTCAACAGGCGAGACCTGACTGAAGGTCAGTCTGAGCCAGCAGAAGGACTGCTCTCCAACAAGTTGACCATCTCTGCATGAGTAGCGTCCCCAGGAGATTTCACCTGGGCATGGAGGAAGAAGCCAATTCAGAGACATGAGGTCAGCCCCTGAGCTGGGTAGACAATAAGTCAGCCAAGAGAAATGGGTTATATGCAAGTAGGGACAAGCCAAACTGAAAAGACTCTTAAAGCAGTTTAGTGGTCCCTAGAAGGAAAAAAAGTCTGAGTTGAGATTATTACACTAAGAAGGTTCCTACAGTTCTTACAGCAGAAGAGGCAGATGAAAAATTGATGGCTTTTACAGGTTGATTAAATACTCAGCTACCTCTGATGCAGCCATACATCTAATAGTGCAGGCGAGGTGTAATTTGGCTGGCCATAAAACTGTGTCAGAGCCACTGACTGTCCCCAGGCTGGATCCAACCAGCACTGCTCATATAAACCCAGCTGGCTAGGTCTGATTGCAGCCTGTCACATTCACTGGGTCTCTGACAATTTCCCATGTTGCAACAAACAGCCTAACCAAAGATAATATTGACCAAAGCTTTTCTTCAAATTCTTTTGAAATAAATCTGCTTAGAAAGTAGGAAGAATCATAACCCACATAACAGTGATGCTTTCTACCAAAATAAGGCAGAAATAGGTGGCTTTTCTTTCAGCTTTGATCTAGAAATCAGTATTTCAATATGATGAAAATTCAAAAGCAACAATAGGATGCAAGTGTTTATCACACAATACAGCCAATGGAAAATCCATTCATTAAAAACCCAGACAATTTAAATTTAGCAATCATTTACACACAGAGGGAGTTACTTTTACAGAGAGGAAATAAATAATTCAATATGTATTATAGCAATGTTTCATCTGTCTTTAAAAACGCCTCAATCTTCAGTAGGTAAACCTGAAGGGACTGTTATCCCATGTTAAACCTTAGCAAAGTGAGGCAAAATTTTTACGGAATTGTGCAGGCGTTGAAAGAACCGTCTCTATGACACTAACTCACAAATCTTGTTATACAGGATAGTATAAAAACCTAATTCAACAGTGTACTTTTAACAGTCACTTAAAATCAAACCATTAAAACCTTTTTTTAAAAAGGATACCCTAAGGACACATAATTAATAGCTAATAAGCCCAAAGGAAACATTTTTTCTGAAGTATGAACCAGAAATGTTAAAAAAGCAGTGGATCTGGGGTTCCTTCTGTTTGTTAGGCCCTGCTAAAAACCACACTTCATCTGTTCCACCAGGTGACATCTTTCCCCAGCGTTAATCAAGTTACTCACTTCAAGCAAGAGACATTCGCGAAATAGTCGTTTGTCTTTTTTTAAGCTCACTCTTAAGACCTGTGAGAATCCCGTAATGAGAAATCTTTGCATATTGCTTCAGACTTCTGTTGTTTTTCACTGTTCACAAGGAACATCTCTGCTACTCAGAGCCACAATGGGCACTTGAGCCCTGTGGTAGGGTTACTCAAGACAACCTAAACTTTTATTGACAATAGCTGACGCTTGAGACAATTATTGGCACCTTGGACCTTTCAGCAGGAGGGAGAGAGCACTAGAGCAATTTTTTTCCAGGCATCTCATGTACAAGGATGAACACCACATCTAATCACATACACAGACCCCAAATGTACAAACACCTGGGAGCCTTCCTGACTTGGAGGAGAAATACAAGCCAAACTTCTAAGCTCCCTAGGCTGGCTTACATTCATCTTGACTGTCACCTTCCCAGCAAGTCACTGTTTGTGGTACAAGTTCCTTCCCTGAGGTGTTCACAGCTAGAGCAGTCCGAAACAGCAACGAAAGGAAAGCTTTTAACCACAGTTTACTGACCAGAAACTAAGGCATAGATTGATTTAAGTGATTTGCCCAGGCTTGAATAGGCATCCCTGTTGGTGACACATGCTATGTAAAGTTTCAGGGCTGGTGCTCAGCCTTCTGCCATAGCTTCTTCACCACCTCCTCTCCTGAGCACAAGAGGCTAAGCCTTGCACTGCAGCCTGAAGATATGCCACCTTCAGGAGCTGCGGCCTTAGGGGAGAGCACCACCCAAGAACTGGATCCTCCACAGTCTCAAATCTTGTCTGCAGCTCAGGCAGCTGAGAATGAAGAGAAAGCATGCAAAACACAGCAACCCTGCCTCCTGTCCAGAATATCCTTACAGCTTCGGGAGCAGAGACCTTGTACATATGAGAGAAATTTCAGGCTGAAATCAACCAACATGTCCCTAAAGCCATCATGAAACTCCTTTCTTGGCTCCGGCCTCAAGCTTCCCTCTTAACCTGTTTTTGTGAAAGTGCTGAGTGCAGGGGGAAACACCTTGGGTTTTGCCAACAGAGCGTACAAAAAACACACCAGTGACTGCATGGAAGAGGAATTTGGGTGGAGAAGGAGCCTTAAAAGGGAAACACACTTGGAAGTGCTACTGCCTGGAGAAAAGTATAAAAGAATTGGATCATTTCAGAAATATTTACAGCTTCACTGCATCACTGCAGAAAGAGCTCGTGCTGCCATGTTTAATTTATTTCAGACTTGGAAGAATAAGTCTCATTAAGGGCTAGTGCTTTCTTTTCACAAGGGGAAAGCATGTGTTCACACTTAAAATAATTGCAAACATCCATAGCTTTAAAAATAAACCCTCGTGCATCAGCATGAGTCCTGAATCCATGCCTGCAAGTGGCTCCAGTTTGAGCAGCCCTGCAAGGATGCTGTCAAAGGCAGCAAGAGGGGCCCAAACTGGGCATGAAGGGGCAGGGGGGGAAGCAGTACTCCTAAAGGGAGAAATTGCTCCCTGTAAGCATGGGCACTATTCCAAAGCACAAATTATAGAGGATATTGTCCCCCACTTTTGACACCACCTGGTAAAATGACCACTACACATTGTTCAGTGCCTAATTGTCACCCTCTCACATTCAGCTCCCATTGCACTGAGCCCTTAGAGAGTCTTAAAACCCCTGTACGTATACATCCCCACATCCTAGAAACACAAGCACTGCATAATCTTTTTCAAGATACTGCTTACCTGAAATTAAGGTTAATCCTCTACAGCTGCTATAAAGGGAGTGTTAGATCAGGCCTGAAATTATTAGACCGTCAGTTCTAGAGTATGAAATCCCTACATGTTCAAAACGGTGCATGCAGCACTGTTCTTCCCAGATCATTCATATACCCTATTCTTCCTTCTTGCCTGCCCCCATCTGTTTTCCCCTGTGGACTCTGCAGACATTTGCAAACGGTCTCTATGCTGCATATGAGAACTAGTTGGCCAAAGGCATGGATTATTATTCCAGGGTGTGTTAGCAATTTTGAAATAAAAAAATTTGAACATATCCTGATCTGGAAATAGGTCAATTTTAAAGGTGTACAAAGAATCATAAGTTAATGAAAAATCACTTGGCTGAGTCCTTTTTGTAAGGCATGTTCCTTTTGATCATAAACCTTTTAATTACCTTGCAGAAATAAAATTACACAGAATTTTGAGATAAAGTAATTTGAAAATGGAAAGCTAAGCATTTCAGTAATAGACTATTGAAAATAACCATTGTGCTTTATTTAAGGATACACACAAATTCTGACTAAATATATACATATATAAAAAGAACTTTATGTCTGAAAGTATTTCAGTACCAAATATGCATCTCATCGGAAAAAAGTTGTTACGGACTCCCTCAGCTAAGTGGTATCCCAGAGAACCCAGAGTTCAGGATTATCCCTGCTAGAAATGCTTGCAAAGAGACCAAGGGAAAAATGCCACATCAGGAAGCAGCTGATTTAATATAACGATCATTTCTTTTCTGTCTGTGGGGCTTACCTGCCTCTGTACTCTGTAAGCATAGCAAGGTTAAAACTTCATCTTAGGTTTTGTTCCACTCCTTTTGCTTTCTCAGACTTTACATTGCAAATTTCTTTTCCACAAATTAAATAGAACAGAAGATAAGGTGCAAAGAGAGCCGGGTGCCAGGTAGCAGAGTCAATGCAGAGGCACCACCCTCTGATCTGTCACCTGAATGTGATATTCCTCCTTCAGAGTTCAGAATGCCCCTTTGATCATAGGTTTTAACTCCTGCAGAAAGCTGACTTGCCACTGATGACTGAAGGAGGAAATATTAAAAGAGAACATGGAGTTTGCAACAAGATTTTTTTTCTTTTTTGAAAGTTCTTTGTAGATCCCCTGTTTGGTCTGATTCTAGGATCTTCAGCGCTTTGAGAGAAAACATGTCAGCAAGTAATGACAGGAGGTTGCCATCAGGTGCGTTAGAGTGAACGTGATACACACAAACCAAGTGTGAGTTGCGCTGTTTTGCCAACACCCTGAAGTAACTCTGTAGCAGAGATTGCCACATGACAGATAAACGTAATGAAGAAGCTTTTGCAAGGAACCCTTTAGAGATAGAAAGATGTCCCAAAATCACATCAATGTTGGCAACCCAGCTATCACCCAAGTTCATTAAGTCCGTGAGGTCTTTATTGAAGTTACATCATTGTGTTAGCATTTGCAACTTTACCAGGGTGATTTTATTTTTTTTGTTCTCCAAAGATCAGAGCCAGAAATCAGAACAATTGCTATCTAAGACCTGCTTCTGATGTACTCAGCAGGTGTCATGAATAGCTTTGTACTCTGGCTCCCAAAGAGTAAGTGCTAAAAGAGCAAATCATCTCTTTCCTATACGATATGTTACCCACAAAAGGAAACATGACATTCACCATTAGGTCAAACTCATCAAACTAAACAAGACTAAATTTAAGTGGGATGAGTAAATTGGATATTATTCATGGTATTATTTCACTTTAATATTGCAGCAGCACCAAGGCAGCCTACATTATGTTGGGTACCATACAGAGATAGAGAAAGAAACTGTAACTATGGCATAATTTGGCATACCCATGCTACTTCCAGCCTCATCAATGCAAATAACAGCATCAAAGACAGAGTGTCACACACCGTTAGTATTCCAAGTATAACCTGTCCAGTGATTCCACTGGCACAGTTGCACTTCTCACCCACACCTAGCATTGTGCCGTTGCATCTTCCCTGCCAGTATTACCTACTCCAGCTCCACTAAGCTCATGTTCCACAAATATTTTCTTCTTCTGCATGAACATATCCACAGTGATCCCATCTCTGCTCTAAATTATATTGATGAAATGGAGGGCAACTTTAAGCTCAAGGCCACAAAGCATCCTCAAATATGTTAACAACTTCAGAGGCAGAGAAAACCAAAGTTATTTTAAGTGAGACCATACCGCCTTTTATTTTTATTGCACATTCACCTCTGAGTTACATATTTTACTGTTTAAACACATACAGTTCAAGGAATGGAAGTATTTTCTATGGCTGAAGCCAAGAAACCATACCCGTTTCATTGCTCTTTTCAAGAATTTTACTGCAGAGAAAGTCTCTGTCTACCCATATACATATAAAGGCCTCAGACCAACAGTCCAAGGCACAGATGTTGTCTTTACCAACAGAACCGAGCGAGGTAACAGAGAATGACAAGGGAAACTTTATACACACACAGAGAAGATACATGTCATCTGAGGAGACATAACCAAGGAGCTGATGTCTGCCTTGCTTTGAAGAGGGCTAGCACATAACATTCACTGTGGCTCACAATGCCTCTAAAATTATTATGTAAACTGCATCTTAATGGAGAGTCTCCGTATGAGGAGAAATCGCTCATGCAGTAATGACTCTCTGCAACACAGCTCTGGCAGCAGGAAAGTTCATTAGGAATGCGGATCTGCTCTGCTGGGAGCAGGAAGGGAAAAGGTTTCTTTTAAATACCCTCACTGCAAACCACTTAAAATGGAAAACAGTAACAGGAACCAGAATGCATCCAGACACATCTGTCTTGCGCTACCCTAGCAAAATAAAGAGTTTAGAAATGCTTTTTTCTGGTTTTATTTTCATTTTTGTGGTTACTTCAGTTTGAGAGGAGCTGAAGAGACGAGAATTTCCTGCCTCGGCAAGAGTCTGAGGAACCACTGCTTGAAGAGTCCTATCCCAACCTGGCATAAGAGCACACTGCATCAAGGCAACATAGCCCCACACACTTAAATGCTGTTGATTATTGGTATCACCGACAGATAAACCAAGTCACACGTGTAAATCGGCCCATGCACATGGCTTGTGACTATCAGATGGGACAGAATGTCACAAGGAAACATTCTATTACATTACATGAAGCAGCCTCATCTCCCTCTCCAAACACCCCTGACAAACTTGTGTCTGATGAGCCTTATAATTCTTCTGGCCCATTTCTATTTATCACTGCTTTAACTGTGCCTCCATTTGAACAGTGAAGAAAAAACCTACATTCCCTTTAACCCAACACTGAGTGTTAAGTTTGGTTTTAATTGTTATTCTAATCTTGATAGATTAGTACATCAAGAAACATGGAAGTTGCACATCTTTATTCTGAGGTCTATCTCCAACCTCAAAGACAGTTGCAAGCTGGTTTTGCCCCCTTCCTACCTGAGAGCTAGTCCATCACTGACAAAAAACATCAAAAGAGCGACTGAAAGCTATTCTCCTTGTTCTGGTCTAAGTGCTTCTCCAGAAATTCAAGTGCTTGCAAAAGAGAGATAATTACAAGCAAGGAGTATTACAGGGAGGAAAGAGCAATGTGTTCAAGGTTTTGCTTTGTATCCTTAACAGATCATCAAAACCATGTAATTCCTAAGGAGAGAGGTCTCCACATGATGCTACCTTCCTGCTTCACTGAGAGCTATTTATGTTTTGCTGTATTAAAGTAGCTGAATGTATTTATTTTTTAATGCTCCAGAACTCAGATCTCCTGGAATCTTAACTAGCCACCCTACAGCTGCTAGTTGCCACCTGATGATGCCTCTGTAGATTTGCAAGATCATTGGAGAAAGCAGAGCCACAGAAGCCTCAGTTGAAGGAGTGCAGGAAGGAGTTCAGCTGCATCATAACAGAGTGGAAGCTACATACCCTCCACTGGCAAGCTGATCCCCCATTGCCTACCAAACCAAAGGAAGGTTTTGCTTCAAAGCCGCTGTTATGCCTACCTCTTTATTCCTACACCCATGCATAAACCATGAGTAATCTCACTGTAACCAGCACAGTTTCACTAATGTGAAAGCAGCTTGAACCAGCATCAATGTTTTCCTGCTTTCTCTTATGGCCTCTCTAGCTCAAGAAATACACCGCTCAAAAGTGCAATATGATTTGATTTTGGGTTTCCCACACACAGCCAGGCCTGTCTGATGGCCACACAGATTTTGGTTTTGTTGCAGTTTCGGCCTGGTTGGCCAATGACAAGACAACAGATGCTCTCCCCCCACCTCTTGCTCCAAAGACAGGAAGAAGAGAGATAAAGAGATTTATGAGTTTAGAAAAAACTAAACTACTTCAATGAAATATTAATAATAAAATAAAAAGGAAATAATGAAATAGACACTATGTACATATATACACAAAACTGTACCAAGTTGCCAGGAAGATGTCACCAGCAGGCCCTGGGGAAGTCCCAGACTGGACTCAGAGACGGATGGGAACTGGATTCCAGATCTCGACTCAGGAACGCACAGATGGCGATCAAAGGCAGACAAACAGACAGGGTCCTCCTCAGATGCTCAATTGGAATTGCTCAAAGGAACATCAGTGTGGACAGGGAATGGTGTTATTGTCACTAAGGAGCAGGCTAAACCATGGAATTTTACATGAGCTATCATCCAAGATTCTGCATCTGAGGAAGAGTAATATCCCTGGAGACTTAACATCTCTTCACTTACACAAACTGCTTTTACTGTCTTGTGGTAAACCCCCAGACACATAACACAACAAGGATAGAAAAAAAACAGGATCTGCACATCACTCCCAGGTCAACTCCCAGCAACTTTAGTGAACACCAACTGATGACTACCTACACACCAGTGGTCCCCCGAATTCCCTACAATCCTACAAGACATTTCCAAGGTTCATTGCAAACCTTGGAAGTGACAGCAGCAACTAAGTTATCTGCATTTCTGATGGTGCAGAACAAGTTTGATGCATGGCCTGTACCACTAATCTCAGTTTTGAAAAGTGCTTGTATGCAGCTATTTCCTCATTCCAGCAACTAGAGACTCTGCTGCTTTGGCAAAGGAAGGTATCTCCACAGGCATGAATTTAAATATAAATGGAGAGCACAAGCAATTCCACATCATGGAAAAACTCAGTGTGCTCAAACAGATGGATTTTACAGCTTGAATTATTGCATTTCATTGTCTTGTGCTGGCAAAGTCCAAGCTTCTTTATGACACAAAAACAACCGTGGGTTGCTGACAGTCTGTTATTTTGCAAGAGAAAAGCAAGTGGGTAACCACAATGTGAGGCATTCTGTTCAACCCAGAGGACAATGCTCTAAGGTCAGCCTGCGGCCCAGACTAGTCAAAATGTTACATTTTGTACATGAGAGATGCTTTCAATGAAAAGCTTAATGTTTCCCCCAGGAAAAAATGAGAAGAAACCCATTGCAGTAACCATTTTCTGTGTCAGACTGGCTGCCTGGGGAGACTGTCAAACTTCCAAGAAACAGTTAGAGAAACACTTGTCAGGGGTAACCTGTGTAGACCAGCAGGAGGGACTCAAAGCTCTCAATATCAGACGAACCTATTTTTATGGTACTTTCGGGCAAAAATTAACAAGAGGCCCCCAAAACAGAGAAGGGCTGAGAGCAGTGTAAAAACAACTGGCTTGCAATATCTTCAGTACAAGCTGAGAGGCCTATGTCGTGATGACCCTCGCTAGTTTCCCACATTGTGGAACACCAAAGTTTTGACAGCCAGGGTAGAGACCGTCTGCAAGCATCTTATCCTGCCCTCTCTGGTCCCCTCTGTCCTCCACCTCTCCCACTTACTCCCAGAGGGACAGGGGCAATCTCCAGCATACAACCAAGTGCCAGTACCTGGGAGCTGCCATTTGCCTCTTTCTCCTTCCCCATAATACCACCAGCCTGTTTGGAAGTGAGCAGGCTTCCTCCAGCAGACACACTCCCAAACTATGAACTAACAGACATAAATATTGCTGTTCTGTGCCTGAGCAGCAGAGCTATTCTTTGGGACAGTGCCAGCACTTCACATACTCCTTTTATTTATAGCCTCTGTGACAATTTGTCTTCCTAAAACTGCCACTGTATTGTATCTATTATTTAATGTTTTGTCTCAATGGTACTCTGTAATTTATACCAGGCCTTAATAACACATTAAGGCCTTGTGCTTTTATTTTCTTTGCAATTGTGTTTTTCAAGAGCATGAGTAGCAAATTTAGCCACAGCTTTGGAGCATCCCTGGTACATCTAGCCTGGAATATTCGCTCTCCTGACACTTAAAAGCACTGTTGCTTTTGCAGTGGAAGAATTTCTGCTCTGTCATGGCTACAGGAACAGAAGCAGATTTATTTCTCACCCTTATAAATGAATTTAAAGGCACAGGCAGTGGTCAGGCCCTCCATGGGGGACACATTACAGTCTCAGTAGCAACAGAATCTTTTACTGTCCTTAAGCATCAAGTCTTTCTGCTTTTTCAGCATTGGATACACCATTGACTTTAGAAGCAAGCAGAGACCTGAAGCATTTAAAACATGAAATTGTTGTTATTTTTCCAAACCAAAAAGAAACAAAGTATTGAGAAATGGCAGCTTTTACATTGAATGAAGCCTCTTGGAAACATTTGTTCCCATTAAAACAAAATGAAAACCGCTGATGTTCCTCTAAAAACTGAGGGCTTGAAAGTCTTCCAAACATGGATCAAGAAGATTACATATTTCCCTTATCAAAGTCCTTTGATAAACACATTCTTTTGTAAGGGATCTCTTCACAGTCCTTGCTAATTCACTTGTCACATAATTTCCACCCTTACCTGGAACCCAGCTGAATTTCTTCATCCCAAAAAATCCCTATAGCATGCATCTCAGAACTTCCAATTGTTAGAATCTGCCTTCTAGTTTATAGACTGAGTGTATTCCTGGCCCACTTATCTCCATTTGAAACAATATTTCTTAGAAACACCACAGAAAAAAAATCACAGGTACCTCCATATTACTGGAGCTTGATTTGCAGCTACAAGCATAAGCCTTTATATTCCCTGTACACCCCCCATTTGATTTTTTTTTTTTTTTTTAAAACTGTTTAGAATTTCTTTCGCCATGTCTCGGGTCCATCCTATGTGAAAAAGCATACTGTTGTGGTCCTGATCCTCAACCCGGAGTTTATCAATCAACCCCAAGCACCAATAAAGCCCAGCATAAGCATGTAAAAACAGATGAGAGTGTTTAAAAGTGTTCAGCACAGCTCTGCCATAACAGGAACAGCAATTGTTCTCACACCCCACTAGCAACCATCTGTAACCCAAAGAGATTCCCGTGTGCCAGTTTTACTTGTGACATAGGAACATACAAGATCTGATCAATCCCCCACAATACCAATCAATAAGTTGCTTCTGAACATCACATTATCCAGTGCTCTATTCTTCCCACCCTCGACCATTTCCTCTCTACAGAAGGTAATTATTTCTTCTCCAACTCTGACACCACAGCACCATCCATTTATGCTCTCCTCCAAGAGCGAGGTGGGGAGAGCAGGACTGTTCTAGCCATGTGGCAAGGCATAGATGCTAGGATCAGAGGGAATTTGTTTGCTCCTTTCTCTGAGGTCAGTTCTAATGAGAGTTATCTCTTCATTTGAGACAATTTACGTCCATTCACATGAGGTTAAGTCTACATGGGTAAAAGTAAGAGTAAGACACAAGATGCAAACACTTTTCTTTCACAATAGCCTACACTGATCCTGAGACACTGGATTGCCTTGCTCAGCTAATTGGGGCTACATGAGACCAATCAAAAAAGGACTGGAAAAGAGTAATTTCCCTACTGAGTAACTTTAATTTTACAGCTCAGAAAATGCTTGTTTACAAACCAATAACATACCTCCTAGCCCCAATCTAGTGGTTAGCAAATCCCCGTAATACAGCAACAGCACTACTGTAGCTATCTGGTCAAGACTGAAAGAGGCCATAGCAATATATCAGGAGACTAAGACAAGTGCGTAAGAGTCCCTCTCCTAGCAGCAGGGACACGTTAGGGAGAACTCTTAGGGATCTCAACTTACTATAGCACAAAACACTGGGACGCATTCCAGGCACCCTAGACACACTGGCCCAAACACCACACAAGCACATCCACAATACAAAACATATGAAGAGCTTTACAGTCTGACTACTCGCAGTCTGCAATACCTTAGAGATACAATACTTCCTCAAGTTTAATACTCATACTCTCACATTTCGGAGCATAGCTGTGCACCAACGAACATGCTTGCATAGCACAGATACTAAAGACATTACTTTATAGGCAACACAAAACTAAAACAAGCACTTCAGCTCTACCTTGTGCAGATCTTCTCTTGATGCAGTGAAGACATCCAGGCCCAAGCAGGCAGACTACTTGCAAACAGGATGAAGCAGCAGAACAAGCACCCTTAGGAACCATCCCTTATAAAGGTCTCAGGAAGGCTAAAGCCAATTAGCTATACCTTTTCCACTTCTCACCAGCTTTCAGTTCTTTTCTGGAACGGTTAAAGTGCTTGACATAATTAGCTGTTAATCATTAGCAGCTGTATCCATTATCAGTTTAATTCCTAATTAATTGTTACAATTAATGTTGCCTTGCCTACCCTGTCTTAAGACGTGTTTGTTAGGGAGGGAAATGTTACATGTTAATTAACTTGCTACCAAATTTTAGCATTTAATTAAATATTCTAAATCTGTTGCTGTTTCCCCCTGTAAGCAATTAGTGAGCCAGGGGTCAATTAAATGTGTGTTAACCTGCACCCTACTCTGCTGACATGACAAGGCAGAGACTGTTATTATATCAGGAGGAGATGTGAAGTTGCTTCTCATCCTCAAAAAGATACAGGCAACAAAGGTGACCATCCTTTCCCTTAATCCAGCATTGCCTGTAGCACAGAGGCCTGAACTCACTGCGTTTGTAGCAATCGAACAAGCAAGTCAATAACAGAAAGAGACTTTTGGGTGTCCCTGCCTGTTTTAAGTGTCAGCACTGCTGCTGTGCCATTGCTGATGGCACCTGGTGCTGGAAAAGGGGGCAGGATTAAACAGCTGAGGCTTAGCAGGAATTTGCAGCACGCTGCCATGTTACAAGGGCCCTGCTTGGCTTCAGATTGATGACAGAGCCTGTTCCTGTACCAGCATGAAAACGGATCTAGGAATTTCACTGTCAAATAAAATATGTGAGAGAGGGACATGTCTCCCTTTTTCTGACTCTCCCCACTCTTTTCTTCAGGTCTTCAGTGGTTATACAAGTGGAAACACTGCCAAAGCACAGGGCTATAAACAGGCTGGGGCTTACGCAGATCTGCTGCTGAGGGTTCTCATTGTGCCATTAGAAATACCACCCACTGCAGCCATGAGGATGGCATATAGACCAGCGCTGCACTAGGCAAAACCTGAGTTAGAGCAACGAGACAGAGAAGATGGATCAGGTGGCCTGTGGGTTTTGTTTGTTTGTTTTATTAACATTCGCATGCTCCAATTTTCTCCTGGAATTTTGATGAAAAAAATATACTATTGTTAGCTCTAAGCCTTCGTAGGGAAGTAAAATGCATTTCTCAGTCAGGTTATCCATCTCCCTGCAAAGCCACCTGCACATCTCAGGGCAGGATAACGAATGAGTTTTCACTGCAGCAGCCAAGAATTAACACGTTGTCTCACAGAATCACCTAACTACACCCACTGTAACACATGTAAAATTTTAGGGACTGTACACCATGTAACACACACAGCCCGCCCTTCTCATGCCAGCATCACATTCCAGACTCGGTCACTGGCCTTCTCTTCAACAACTCCTGCTGCTTGCTGCTGTCACAATCAGTTCATCCCTGAAAAGGATACCTCTGTACCACACAGGTGACTTGATTTTATTTCTCTCAATGTTATTATCTTAACCAAGAGGTTGGTTCTCTGCTGCCTCACCATCCTTCCACCAGCCCAGCCCACAGAAGTGATGAGCTGCTGCTGTATTTTTCACTGTCCCCGGCAGCCAAAGCACTCCATTTCTCCCATCTATCCCTGGTTATTAGTTCCCAAAAGATGGTTTGCTGCCACAGCATGGAACAACTCAGTTCCAGATCAGGTTACCAGCTGTGTGTGGGATTTTAAGAGAGTGGCAGTTTCTTCTGCAAGCTTAAGGAATCTGTTCTCTGAGCTTGGTTTAAACTGAAAAAGTAATTTAGCGGGTGCTGCGCTTGGCAGAATCACGTGGAACCACAAGATTTAACCCTCAAATGTGTCTGTTATCTCATGCACAACAGCACCTCTCACCTGCTTGTTGTGCTAGAGAAAGCCCTTATTTTTAAGGGTGCAGCCTCCACATGTGCACACAGGCAAGCGTGTGACTGCTCTCACATTCAGACATGCCTCTTTATGCAGGCATGCGCATCCTTGTTTTCAGACTAACATGATTTTGTCTGTCCCTACACCAGCGCTGCTCTTTCTGAGCAGGGGGCTTCACTCCCAATGCAGGAAGACATTGGTAATGAATATTAATTGCTTTAACATCTTGTTGTGATAAGGCCAAACACATTTCCGTGCTTTGGCTTGTTGCTAGGGAACTGAGAATGGCAAGTCATGGATTTCATTTGCTTCAGGGCCCACTTGGGTTGCAAAACAGCATTAAGCCACAGAGCAGGATTTGTCTGTTAATTATTTGGAGTCTAATAAAAGAAGGGGGGGGCGGGGAAGTCAGTGTTTTTTCTCTCTCCTCCAAATTTGGCTTTCAGACTACATAGGGTCATTAATCCCCAGGGCCAGACAGCTTCTTGGTCACACATGGTATCTTCCCCTGGAGCAGGACAAGAACGCCCCTGCTTGTTTAATGGAGCTCTGCTGAACTGCACCTTGCAGAACACCACAGCAAATGACTATATTTAAATTTAATTGTCTGGAAATTGTAAGCATAATATTCTCTCATTTCACTTCTAATTTTAGATGTAAACAAGCTGGCAAGTCAAGCTTATCCTGTGACCTCCACCTGCAAGCAGCACTGCCGGAAGAGCCGCTTCCCTGAGCAGGGTTTGTGCCTGCTGCCGTATGCCTCCTCCTGCCATGGGCCTTGCAGTACAGCCATGTTGGAGGTCAGATGGAAACCCATTTGAAGAGATCCTGCTGGGTCTGTGTTTACTGCTTTTCCTCTGCCACTGCAAATGGCATTTGGGCCACCCTAGCCCTACAGCTTTAGGATTGCTGTCCTCGCAGTGGAGATGTCCCACGTGGGAATCTGAGCATGCTCACAGTGAGTGCAATACTATGGGGGCTGTCAGGTTTAGTCTTATCAGAAACTTGGTCTGCCCATGGGGAGGAACTGAAGAGGAATCGAGGTACCAGTATCTCTAGGTGTGCACATATGCTCCGCTGTCTGCAAGGATGCCAGGGAATCAGAGCTTTGCAAAGGGCTGCTGTGTGTACAGCATGGAGATGTTCCCTCTCAGCCCAGCTGTCCCCTTCTCCTCCATCTTTGCACCCAGGCAAGATGTTTGGCAGATTGCTGGCAATTGCACAATGTCTAGCTGGACACACACTAGTGACTCACTGACTGCCCCCCAAGGAGTGCACAAAGCAGAAGCTGCCCCAAATCGCTGCCTTGCCTGGGGAGCACCAGCAAGAAGTGGCAGGCAAGCAATTAAAAGAAATATCAGAGACAGAAAGGAATGATCCATTTGTGAGCAGGAACCCAGGCAGCGCTATTACCCACAGGGTGTGCTGCAAGGAACCATCCTGATGTATTTGTTAAATCTCCCAAATAGAAAAGCTGCCGCAGCATCACACCATGTTGAAATGTCTCCCTCCTGCTTTCCCTTTGTCCTGCAGCATTCACAGATTTTGTGCATTTGCTTCTTACTGGAGCTGAGCAAGCGATTAAGTTAATTTATTTATCACATTGTTTATTTTAAAATCTGCTGTGGAATTCATCTGATTAACTGTTCCCCAAATGCCATCCCATCAGAATCCATACCTTTAAAGGACATCAGAGTGATCCATCTGCCCCATGGCCACGCTCCTTCCTCAGAGCACAAAACTCCCATCTGTTTTACATGACTGCAAATCTACAGCAACTCCCATTGCTACAGTGTCCTTGAAAAGCAAGACATTTGAGGTTTATCATCCTTGCAGTTGATCCTCACCCATTTGAGGGGTTTTCTTTGGCTAAGGCTAGGCAGGGCCCCCCTCTGAAACACAACTCAGCCTCAGCCAGGTGCAGAGCTTGCAAATGTAACCTCTCAATTTATCAGGGAGCATTTCTACGTATGCGGTCTCATGCTCCTTTTTCCTGATATTCAGACTGAAAGCCTCCAACCAACTCCTTAGCCAGGCTTCTCAGGAGATTGTTTTTTCCAGGGGTCAGTTAGTTACTAGGAGACAATCAGAGACAATAGCTCAAGATTGCTGTGTCACAGCCCCTCTTGGAAATGGATGCTCCCCTCCTTCACACAGGTTGCTATGCGGTGTGAAGGTGACTCTCAAAACAAAAATTGCAATACAATGCAAAGCTCCCAAAATGGACTGTATGTTCATAGTTCAACACAGATCCTCACCTTCCCTCACTGAAGGCAAAAAGGTTTACAGCATAAGAGAGATACGGTGCTTTGGCGATGCAAGAAGCATAGTTTGAATTAGCATGATTATTACTGAAAATAAATGATAATACATGGGAATGGGAGTCAAGGGAAGTGAATTCTGTTTCCTACAGAAAGGGGTTAGTGTATGAGGCCATTTGTCTCAACCTCTTTGCCTGTGTACTGAAAAAAATGGCTCCACCTCTACAAAACATGATCTCCACAGCTGGAAAGGTCTATGCAAATGCTAATTACTAATATGTTTTTTGTTCTACTGGGTGTTGCTTTTATAGCTATGAAGGTGGTTTAAATGTGCTTTCCAAAGGTGAGGGAAAATAATGATCAACTACAATAACTCATATAGTGCTCTGTGAACTGTTGCACCAATATGGCTCTAGTTTGCCTCTAGCCCTGGACTGACAAATCACAGCACATGATGGTCACCTTTTCATAAGCAGCAGCTGCTTGAGATGCAGTTATGTGCTCAGGAATAAGGGTTGCTGGCCTCTATGGGAGAAGAACAAGGAGAAAAAGCAACCTGATCTTTGCTATATAGGCATCTATGATACCATAGATACCTGATGGTACCAATATCCAATTGTCACAATGAAGAAAACCCAGACAGGTAAAGCAGAAGAGTGAGCACAAAGGCACTTACATAAAGCCTTTAAAGGATACTAAAGGGTAAACTGTCTGCTTCCACTGTGTGCCATAAATATCAGCCAGATATCAGCAAGGCAAGTAGAGAAATCCAGGATTACTTTACATATTTCCTGTGGCTTCACTGACTGGAGTACTTCCTCTGCTGCCTTTCCTTTTGTGTGCCAGTCATCAATCACTGTCTTGGTTGGAGCAGGGGGTGAGAGCACTTGCCTTCGGGAAAGCTTGCTGCAACTATCTGTGCAATAGAGGCAGGGGCAAAGGGCTGCCCTTGGGAACAGATGGCTACAAAAACTAGCAGCATTTTAATATGCAGTTTCATGTCTCTGGAGCCTTGAAACAGAAGGTCCATCCCCATCCTAATAAAGCTGGCAATGCATGGTGCATCATACATCCAGGTGCTTCTGGGCAACAGAGGCACGAGGAGCTTGTGCCTCATTTAAGCTTGCATCTTGGTCTACTTTTCAGCCCTGGAAAATTCTAATTACATCTGGGTCCTACTCTAGGCTACACCGCACCAAATCCATGCCCTGCAGCAGCACCCCAGCACTGTCTGCTGATGCTATGGTCCACACCACAGCCTTTAAAGGAGGGCAACTGGGCAAGTGTGAGGTTCTTTCTTTCCATCCTTCATCATGCTGGAAGGGCACAGGAATGAGAGCAGGAATTCTTGCTAACAGCTGGTCGAATGTTGTCTAAACAGGTGCACCTGGTTAAGCACCACTTCCATGGATCCCACACACAGCCGGTGTCACAAATAACAGCATTTTGTCAGTGAGGCAGCCAGCTGCTGCTGGCAGGAGACTCAGAAATGCCAATTGTAATTACAGCTTTTATTTTGAAATACAGTCCAGACCTCATTCCCAATGAGATGCATCGTGCCACTAACAAAGCGAGCCTTGCCTGAGTCAAGTGCAAACATACTTGACTTTGAGAAACACCGGGTAGCCTATACCTTCATCTGCAAGTGATCACTCACATCCACCATCACAGTACAGAGTGTACACATGCTACACTACGGACTCTGAATCAGGATTAGGAAGGAGTCAGAAATCTCACTAACAGTCCAAAACTGTTCTTGCTGCAACAAACCGCTGCCAGGTTCTCTCTCTCATCTTCTCCCTAACCAATTTTGGAAGGTAACTCAAATTCTAATGGGATCAACTGAGAACCTGTCAGAAAATCAAAACATTTGCAAAGCAAGCATATGAAATTAATTAAGGGAAAGCTCATGGACTACTCTGGGCATAAGGACATAGATCAGTAAACTCTGAAAGTTCATTCAGGTAATGTGACATTAACCATGCAGGAACTAATTGTGTTGATGAAAGAAGCCAACATGATGAACTAGTGCAAGTGGCGTTATACTTGTTTGCTTAATGCACTTTACAAACATTAGCTAATGAATTCTTCATGAAGCAGAGAAATTGCTTCCAATTTTGTAATGGAATTACTATGCCAAATTTCAGGGGGTGAGACAGGTCAAAAGGCCTGCCCAATTTCACAAAACAGAGCAGCAGTAAAACAGGGGGCTACAGCTGATATTTGTGCTAAAGAAGTTGCAATGTGGTGCTTTGGTGGTAATTAATGAGATGACTGAGTAATGAGCATATGGCTGTGACAAGCCCTTATCTCTTAGTGGGTTAACAAATACGAGAGGTAAAAATCTGGGGAAGGAGGTTTGTCTCACTCAGGCTGCTGACGGCAACACAGCAGGAGACTTCCCTGAAGAGCCTGTAACTTAAATAGCTGGGTCACACAATGAGTCAGGGAGGAAGGAGACACAGAAAGTTTTGCTGGAGATGAACTCATATTCTAGATCAGTGGCAGAATTAGGAGTGGAACTCATCTTTCAAAATTCTCATTTCATGTGCTAACCTCTAGAGCAAATTTCCTTCCCAAGAATTCCCATCAACCCTGTTACCTCATTCTGCATAAAAATATTTTAAGCGTATATGTTTGGCATTGCTAAGATGTGTTCAATACTGAACTAGTTTTATAAGACAGTCTCCTATTTCTCACAGTAAGGTTAAATAAATGCATAGACAAGGAGAAGAGTCACTCACATCAATAACATGCCTTTGACAAGGGTATTCATTTCCAGGGCAGATAGCCACGGAAGGAAGACAAAGCAATTAAAACACATGCAAGTTTGAGAGTACTTGGCTCACAACTAGAAAGCCGTGGAGAGAATCAGGCAAATTGTAATCAAGAAATACCTACTGCAAAGCCCAATTATCATCCCAGTGGCTGATTACAAGCTCATTGAAGCTAATGTGGGTGACAGCAACAGATATTCCACCCACCCACCCCCAACAGCAGTCTTTTTGGAGAAGGGCTGCAAACTTCCTGAAAAGCACATCTGCTTTGACATTAAAGGGAGCACAGTCTCCAGCAAGGTAGCAAGGCTCTTAGAGAGTGTCAGGACCTCACAGAATGTTGCTCAGGATTGGTTGTGCTTCACAGTTCATGCCAAATTTCAAGGATTAAAGACTTCTGTTCCCTTTCAAGGCAGGGAAGACTGTTAACAACTTTTCTAAGCTACCTACACTACATCAGCTACACTCCTTCATCAAGAGAGAGGAGGAGTGTAACAACCTCCATTGTGGTCCTGAAGGTACACTATGCTCATGCATTCCATGCCTGCTGAGTGAGATACATTACACAACACATCGGCAGGTAGCCTGCATAGCAGGCCTTGCAGCTATGTCTGCTCACATGAGTGCTGCACACCATTGCTCTGTGCTGGAAGAAGCAAACTGAGTTTGCTGGGATAGTACGAATATGCATGTTTAATACATGCACGTGATCTTCAGTTCTAGCTGCAGCCCAAGGAGTCCACTTTGGAACGATCTTGCGTTCTAGGGATAGAAGAGGAGATACAAACGTTTTTTTTCTCCCAGCAGCTGCTAAACTATAGGTAGAAACCTGCCGTTTTGAAAAGAAAAAAAAAAAAAAAAAAAGGACCAGTCCTTTTGCCTCTACGTCTGTGTGGTTGCCAAGCTGCCCACCAGAGATTGTGAGCCACTCAGGGCTCTCAGCAGTATCCAGAGTTCTTTTGTCTGGTTTGCTGAAGGTTCAGACGCTTGCACACTTCACTGTCATGATAGATGCAAATATAATCAGTCTTTTAATATGTATATCATCTGTCATTAGTCATTGTCATTCTGTGCCATTTAAAGCAATATTTATGCTATAAGTTATTTTGCACCTACTTGTTGAGAATTGGTTTTACAGGGATCCTTGCACTTTGGCAATGAGTAGATTTGCTATACTTATTACTTTAATAGTTAGAAAAATGAACTTTATAACAAAGAGTGTGTTGGCACTCCATTCTGACTTGCCATGTGCTTTCACTCACAGTCGTTAGAGAGAACTGTGTGTTTAACGGTGGAACCATTTAGCTCCAGAAGCCGTGTTAAGGAACACACTATGTTCTCTAAATTGCTGGAGTTCACCTGTTGCCAGCTGATGTTTTGTCTATTCATTCCTCAATTCTGTGTTTGTAAAATATGTATTTTTTTTCTTCTCTCTATCTTGTCTACGTGGGTTTTAAAGTTTGCAGGGCTGGGGCTGTTTCTGCATTTTGCCCATGAAGGAGGGAGATGTCTTTCCCAGAGCTCAGGACTGCTAAGCATAATTGTAATATGTTAATACAATAACAAATAACATTTATTTTGCAGTGATTTCAAGAGCACCTGACTTATAATTTAGGTGTATGGAACGGTAAGGCTGATGTATTCCACTTTTTTTTTCTGATTTAGTGGGGAATTCTCTAAAATTCCATCATTACAACCCATGAGTGAACTCCTGCCACCTTGTCTGCAGTGGGGTTTCTATGTTGGCATGCTATTAAGAGAAATGGTCTTCCAAGCTTTTTTACTGACTCCTGGTGATCCTTTCTTACAGTCATCTTTCTCCAGACCTGCCTGCAATTTTGATCTGAAAAATAATGGAATTGCATTGGCTTCAATTAGGGGAAAAAAAAATCTACCCATCTGGGGCCTTATGTATTTTTCACACCTGAAAATACTTGGTAAATGGCAGTAAGCAAATGCAAGGGACATAGAAGCTAAGAGGAAGCCTCTGTAATTGAGGAGCAGTATAATGGGAAGAGGCTGAATAATAACAGCCTTTAATAATGAGACTGTAATTAGAGGTCAGTTGGAGAAAGGCTCAGTGTGTTCCACTGACTGGCTTCAAGGCATGCAGAAAAACAACCCTGGAGGTTTACCACGGAGTAATAGGAGTTGTAAATACCTTGTTTATCCAAAACACCATGCTGCTACACTATTAATACCAACGGCACTGCTGGCAGACAGTAGGTTTCAAAAAGTGGCATTGCTAATGCTCCACTGGGATATTGGCCCTGGCAATGGGGCTGATCTAAACAGATCATCTATCAGCAAAGGATATATATGGGTCTCTGTGGTATTGCTGATTTGCCAGAGGTTATATAAAAAGGAGACTTGCTGAGCCCTTTCAGAGCAGGAACTGGACTGTTTTCTGTCCGCGGTTGGAGCAATGGAGCTGCATCCCCGTGCCCACAGTAATGTTGGACACATGTTGAGACACACAGGAGACTGCACTTACCCAGTTATCCAGAACAACATCCAGAGTGTAATTTGGGTTTGGAATGAGTGCAGCCCCATCCTCTCCGGAGTGATGCATGGATAGGACTTACCTCTCCAGTTATTAATTGTGCACTTATTAAGCTACCCTGCTTGCTGTTCTGCCATCAGCTCAGATTTACAAAAGGGAATGGTCCCCTGCCAGATTCCTTGCAGAGAAATAATGGACTAGTAAGAAACAAAGTAAGAAAGTCCAACAATGTCTTTTACATCAGTACCAAAGAAGAATATCCCGGATGAATTTTTGATGAACTGCCCCCTTCTTGCACTGTCACTCCTCCTTAGGAAACAGCTTGTTTTATGCATATATAGATAGTTAACATACAACACTAAAGATTTCAGCCAGCTATTCAAGTAGAGGAGCACACTAATTTATTAATTTGGCTGTCGTTCATAATGAAAAATATTGCCTTGTTTCTGCCTGTTTTGGAAGACTGTGAGGTTCTCTGTTACAAAAAACAGCTCGGAGATGAGGTGGAACTTTACCCGACACAGAGTATGAACAAGTGTACTGGGGCACATCAAGGTTTTATTGCCATCTATGATGGGGATTTGCAGATTGGAACAGTGAAAATGAGCCAGTTAAATATTGGTGTACCACACTCATACCAGTTCTACTGGAGTGTGCAGAAATAAAGTGTTTAACACCCTTCCTGAGGGCTCTGCTGCATTGTTCCCTTTTTCTCTCATCAATAATAGAAGACTTGGTCACCCTTTCCTGCTGAGCTCAGAATGGTCAGATGATTTTTTTAGTGATAGCTTCTTCAAGGTTTTTTTTTTTTCAGAGCCATTACAAAACACACAACCAACACCACCAAATCTCATTGCAAGGTGAACTCACCACCCTGAAATCAAATTCTCACGGAAACTAAATGGCTGACCCAAAATCTCCAGAACATTGGATGAGCTTGCATGATAAACAACTTTTAATGGCTCTGCTGGCACCACTGAGCCTGTTAAATGTCATTGCTTTCCTAAATACCTTTGGGAGATGACTGCTTTATCTGTATACTTTGTTTTCCCCTTATTATTAGTGTCTGCAAAGTTGCCATCCTGGAAGCCATTGTGTAGGGACTGCAGATTGCTTCACGCTCATTTTCCTTTCTGTTCACATCAGCTATTCCTCATTATCCCATAGAATTTTTGCTTGGGACAATTGTAAACCAAGCTGCCTGTTGCATGGCAGGCTGAGCTGGCACAGATACCGCATTCCTCCTCTGGAAGGGCAGGGCACATCCTCATGGAGACGCATCTGCTGATCCCTGCTGACAAGCCTGATTAATGTCAACCCTAATCCAGGTTTGTTTTATAGTAAAATCCAAGTCACCAGCATCAACAATCTCTCCCTGCTCCCCTTTTGGGACTACCTCTTGCTTTGTTTTAAGCCAACAGAATATTTGCCCTATCCTCATGCTTTTATTACACAGCTCCATATTTGAGGTGGTGAGAACAACTTGCATTGTTAGTAAGAGCAAATAAAAGTAATGCCAGACTCATTGCTTTGTTAAACCACATGAGTAGCACTAAGCAGATAACCCAGCCCAGCGGTATATTCATTGTGACATAGCAAACCCCACATTGTTCTCTCTAAATATCACTGAAGTCTGTGGAAACAGGTCTAAACATAATTAGGAAGCATTGAAAGTGAAATGATTGGGGCGCTTGCATCCAGCTATTAGCCTGAAGCACAGGCTGTTGTGCACAGAACTCAAGGGTTCAAGCATTGACCAAAATAGTGGTAATACAGCGTTTCACTGGGTTTTGCTTTGTGGGTGACTGCTTTCCATAGTTAGAAATTGTGGCTCATTACGTTAACTGTACTTTCCTGGATTCTTTCATGGGGTGAATGGATGGCAAGAAATGGCTTGCAGAACAAAAAGCAGCATTGGAGCACATTATGTTTTAACTTTCACTCACATTAGAAAATACTTGTATTTCCTATGAGTTTCTTTAGTTTAATCATCTAGACCACATTTCCAGGATTTACAAGAAAGCTGGATGCCTGGAATGGGAAATGGTGAAAAGTTAGAAATTCTTGCACATTTGAAAAGGCAACGTGTATCCCTAGGTTCTGTTCTCCTAAGCAGTGACCAGATAGCCAATGCCATGAATGTCTCAGTTTTATCTTTGATTGCATTAGACTTTGACAGGTGCAAAAGGATTTTAATTAGGGTGTAAAAGCAACATATAAAAGGTAGGAAACTCTGTCAGCGTAGATAAAAAAAGTGGCCAGTGGCGACTTATTCCTTTTGGTTCCACAATGCAGGTTTATCTTCGGCCTCATGCTGCTTTTCTCTGCAAGGAAAATATCACTCTTAAGATACAGGCAGTCAAGAGTACTCCAAGATCCCAAGGAGATTTGGGGTTGCACAGAAAGCTGGTATTGCCAGGGCCCAGAGGCTTCCCATACTCTTCCTCCCTGCAGCAGCCCCCTCCCTGCTCCTCATGAATGCCCAACATCCTTTGCAGTCTCTCACAGGAGCTGATTGAACACTTTGCCAGCATTAATTCCTTGCCGGCACCTGCCTTTGCAGGGGTGGACCACGTGCTGTGCGGGCTCCCGTAGCCCCATAGCACACGCGCTGTTCTCTCTTATCAGCAGGTATTGCAGCTTAAATTCCCTCTCTGTGATGCCTTTGTTGTCGCTTTGATGTTGCAAGTTTACATTGTGTCCTTGTCACAGATAATATAGTTTCTTCTGTTTCTTTCTCTGTCACTGTCTCCCCCTCTGGCTCTTTTTTTCCTTCAGTTTTCTTTCTGCTCTCTATTGTGTAGATACAATAGCCCCTCTCAGTTCTCCGCAGACTCATTGTCCTGTAATTGCTCTCCTATCTCTAAGGAAAGGAAAATTCATTCTGATTTGATCACCTTATTTTTCTCCGTATAAATGATAAATGCTTCCATTAATCCATCTGTTTTCAGTGGTGTATCTGGGTGAAGCGTGAACAAAACCTCTTACATAACAGCATGTCAAATTACAAATTTCCCTGTAACCCATTCTCTTGGATACTGTCACTGTTAACACACCTACTTCCTTTATCTACTTAAACTAATGCTGACACTAAGCCTTTGAGACATCTTCCAGAGCAGGTCCCTCGGCTGCTAACAGGAACAGAAAATGTAGAAGCAGCTGCTGAGCAGGCCATTCTCTCCTAGGTGAAAGCCTTCTTCGAAGCCGGGGGAAAATTTTCCTAATGCTTTCTGAGAATGAGTTTTCAGCACAGGTGAAGACAGTGTGACAGCAGGGGAAGAACCCTATTCCTGAATGCCACAGCATCATCTGTCAGGTGCGGGTCTCTGGTCTGACCACAATGGGGTGGTCACAAAACTGAGCAGCAGCAGACGGCTCTGTTATCTCATCCTGCTGCATCACTTTGTGGACTATTATTCAATGTTTCCCCAGATACAATCCAGTCACAGTAAATTTCATAAAAACAATATTTTTGCAGCAGAAACTGTACTACAATAGAATCACTGTCATTAGAGCTGTTATTATCCCACGATCACTACCATGATAAAGCGTGCTCATTACACAAGCAGTAAACCCAGTCTGGGGAGAGCCAGGACTAAATCTGCCCTGTGGGGATTGGAATTTCAGGTTCTTTCTCTCCCACTTGTTTTTCTTCTTTTTATTAACAAGTAGAAAGAAACCACTGTTGCTGCTTGTCACATCTTAGCTGGTATGAAAACCTTGCAGAGCTTCATCAAGCTGTGTAGTCAAGTGGATGAATGTAAGCATATAAACTAGGCCATATCAGTACAAAGCAACAGTCCATGTAGCTGAATGCCTGCCTCTGTAGAAAGGGTCTCAGACTAGGGCAAATACAGAGTGAGACTTTGCCCAGGGCCCAGCATCTCACCTCCTTTACTTCCTGCCTTCCAGGCGATATACTTGTGTTGGACAGGTGAAGGGATTTTTGATGAGTCAGAAAATGATTAGACCTTGATGAGTTTTCCCTCCATTAATTTGTCTAGGCACTCTTCACACCCACATAAGCAGCCCTCAAATACAACAAGTGTTGTTCAGATAAAACAGCACATGCCAAGGGATGGTTTGAGATCCTGGGGAGAGAGGCTGCAGAACAGGCACCTGTGTGCAATGCAGACCCACTGAGCCAGGCCTCCCCTCCACTCTGGTGCCTGCCGACACCACTTCCCATAAAAAGCTAAAAGGGCAGCAAAATTTCAGCATCACAGATAAAACACTCTCGAGTTTTACAAGCAGAGAAAATATTTTATTGGCACAGACTCTTTTTTACTAACCTGGCATAAAAGCTATCAAACTGTATAAATAAACCTGGGGAATGATCTCCTCCCTCAGCCAGGACTCTCACTGGGACCTGAATGGATTCATTTAATGCGAGTTATAAATTTCTGATAAAGGATATTTCAACTCCAAATTGCGTATTTAATGATGCTTTTGCTGCAGTGCTCCTCCACCTCTACAGAGCAAGACTGCGTGCTCAACGGGGCTATATCAGTTGGACTCTGGCCTGGGCTCTGCCGTGTTAACCACCCTGCACCTCCGCTGTCCCTCTCCGCACCTCAGCACTCTGCTAGAGCTGTACAGGGCTCGCTCACCATTCCTGCCCTGGTGGCAGAAGCACACTGCAGTATGTGTTCCTCACCTGCCCCGTGCAGGGTCTGCCCTGTTGATTTGAACTGCGAGGTGTTTGGGACCAGAACTCACCCAGACTCACTTTTGCAAACTGCTCAGATAGGCTTAAATGCTGATGAATGATGCTGTCCCCCAGGGAACACAGCAGTGACAACTGTGCAGTGTGTGCGTCTTGCATCGGAGCAGCGTCTAGGCTGCCTCTGGCCTGTGATCTTAGACCGAATGCATACCAAGGCATGGGCTGCTACTGTGCTGGACACAGTTCCAGTTCCCACCTGTACCTTCCCACTTCATTTAAATACAAATTCAGAAATGGAACACCATGAGGAGAAAGGAGGGAGAGGGAGGGAAGGAGGGGGAGACAGACAGAAAAGTCCTTGCTGGTGCCTATGCCTAGCAAATGAGAACACAAGGGTACCAAATAAATATAGGTCACTTTGGCAAGAAGGCAGCTAGGGAAGCTTTCAAAGCAAGATAAGTATCGGTGATGTAGGCAGCACAACTGATTGATGCGATTACGCCTCTCTCCAGCTCCGGATCTATCCCTTTTTTCCTTTATGCAAAAGCTCTATTAAATGCTACAGAAAAGTAAAACCGGAACATGGACAGAGGCGACATACAGGAAAGTAACAACATTTGCCTGAATTCTCAGTTCAGCTAAAAGGAAGATGGTGGTAGAGGGAGAAGTAATAAACATGCTGCTGTTCAGAAGAATCGAGCCCTAAGCTGTGTGCTTCTTCTCAGGCAAAATAGGGGCAAGGCAACAGCAGCGCACCCTTTCTACCTTTGGGATGCGAGTTTGCTCCCAGCAGGAGAAACAGCCTTAAATTCATAGTGGGGAGATTCCCATCATCCTCATGCATCCCCTCAGCCTGGGCAAAGGCAAGATGGCTGAGCTCCCAGCACACAGGGGCTGCTCAGGTCTACACTCAGCCATGGAACAGCAAGGACTGCCTGCCCCCCTGGAGCCAATTAATTTTCCAGTTTTGTGTGTATCTCTAGCATTCCCAGGCTGTCTTTCACCAAAAGGCATTCAGCTCTCCGAACAAATCAAGTGTAACAGACCTGGGAGCACCCAGCCTTTAGAAAATGGTCTTCAAATGCTCCCTTGCTCCCATTCAACAGTCCTTTCCCCAGAGGCCATCCTGGGTCTCCCTTTCTCCTTAGCCACCAAAAGCAGCCCTGCCCTGCCTAGGAAAGCAAAATCAAAAGAGCTGTTCATTTGACAGAGCGCTTGCTTGAAACCAAGCAGGATTTTGCATTTAGGAATTAATGTTTTGGAACACAATATTATGGGATTGATTTTAAATAGATGTTTCCCTTCTCATTCGTAATAAAGTGAACGATGGTAAGAAAGCCAGAGGAAATGATATAAACCCAGCCTGCCTATTGCTTTGGAAATGTCTTTAAATATTTCCCTCCCACAGTCAGTGCTGGATCACGAGTAGCAAATGACAGACAGAATAGAGCAGATGAATATCTATTTATGCAGGAAAATTAAATGTATGAAGAGTTATTTTCAGAACAAATGTATTTTGACAGGTATCTAATTTCATTCTGTTGATAAAATGTACTTTTGTCAAGTACTTTCTTGCATTCTGGAGTTGATGGCTGGTTTGGTTTTTTTAGTTTGCAGTCTTTCTCTATGGTTAAAAAAAACAAACCTGAAAAATTACATTTGTCAAACATCACAAAGCAATTTAATTTTTTGTCATCACAAACGTGTTTAAAAGAAAAAAAGAAATCAAATACCCAGGCACTATTTATTCAGCACAAAACCCCAAACTAGCAGGGAGTTGTGGTAAGACACAAACATATAGGGAAGGACCCAATTGTAACCAGACAATGAACAAGACCCCACAAATCTCTTCACAACTTTGCAGTCAAAACAAAAGGGAGAAGAAATATGGATGTTGAGCGCTACTGCCAACCTCAAATAGCAGTAAAGCTAGAATCAGCGTTCAGCTCTGCTGTCAACCTAGTATAGAGACTGGTATATGCCTGCATCACTGTTTTCCCTCCCCTCCTCTGCCTGTTGGGACTGTAGAGTCTTGGGTGCACCGACTGCATCTTTTCATGCTAACGTGCATCACTCCGCAGCATGGCATGCTCCACTAATGCAAATGATTCCATAATGCAAATAACAGGGGCAGCTCAACTATTATCATAATTGCTTTTATTATTGTTGTGCTTAAAGTGAGAAAATGGTATTCTCACTGCATAGAATATTTTCTGTGTCTACTTTCCTTTGAGATTTTTCTTTTAAGAATATCATAATCCCACAAACATACCTATATTTGGAGGACATGTACTGTTTCTCATCACTAACCAATTATAAAGTCCAAGAAACACCAACACCTTTCAGCAAGAGAAGAAAAAGCACAGTTTCTGACCTCACTTTTATTTGTAAACAACAGTGAACAGAACAGTTGAGCAAACACACCGCAGTCTTCTCCCCTGTGGGAAATGAAGATAGGAAGAGGGGACAATTATTCTGTTGTTCAATGCAATGCTGGTGGGCACTCAGATATTCTGCTAATAGGTCTCAAGTAGAGACAACATTCAGCAGATCAGGCCACAAGCAGAGTCCCTGGGTGCTGCCATCCTCTACAGTTAGGCCTAGAGCACTGGTGAAGAGGAGATTATTTTCTGCCACTCTCCTCTCCCTGAGCTTGGAAGAAACTCAGGAATGTTATAGATAGTGGACAAATACCAAAGAAAAAAGAAACCTGCTTCTTTTCTAACTTGTTCTCTGTTAAGACTTAAGCTAGCAGCTGTTCACTGAATGTTGCAAATCTCTTACTATCAATAACTGATTATCTTGATCCTAGCAACGCTAATGTCTCAGACTGAATTTCAGTCTGTGTTTAATATGTCTCTTTACTGTGGTTATTTCACTGACGATGCATGAGAATTTCATGGCTTTTCAGAAGCAGGGCAAGGTAGCATGGGTGGATTTACTGCCAGTGAAATATTGGCATAAGGAAGTTCAATTTTGTGAGTGAGGCTGTGGACTGCTGGTCTGGAACTTTGTGGAAGAATGATCACCTGGAAAACAGTCTTCCCTCAAAGTTAATAAAAAAATTATTATTGTAATAAAAGTTAATGACTAAATATCATCTGCCATAAAAAATGGCAGAAGTAGTGGTGGAAAACTGTGGTTTGGGGAAGGAAACTCAGAACTCACATCTACCACAACAGCACTTCAAAGGAGAGACAACATTTCGTCCTGTATCAACAGGAGACTGAGCTCTTGAACCTGGGCACCCCAAGCAATTTGTTTTGGTTGGCACTTCTACCCTGAGTCTTCAGATGGAAGAACAAGGCACGGAAAGATAAAGCACCTCATTAGAGGTTGCCTAACAGGTGAAACATAGGGTCTGGCTGGGGGCGAAGGCATCCACATCTGCAAGACCTACCCAGCAGCACAGCTTCTCCTCACATGCGGGACACAGGGCAGGAACCTCACCATTTTTCCTGAAGCAAGGAGAGTGGGAGCCTGTCCTCTACGTAGTGGGATAAACATGAGCACTCCCTGTTACAGGTGTTATCTAAAAGTACGATCTTCGGTCAGAATTGATCCATGGCCTATGACTTCAGAGGACTGCCTGAAGAAGCTTAAATTCCTTGACTTCAAGGGAATATTGGGTTAACTGTGAATAGGCCTAATATTCAGAGCCAGTCCTGAGCAAATAAGCTGGCAGAAAAGGAAGTGGGGGGATGCAGAAGAGAATTTGCTTGCAGGCAGGTAGCAGAACCAGCAGTAGCAGCGGTATTCTGACTGTCAGTCCTGCCACATAACCTCACAGCTGTCCTAAGCTGCCTTTTGTCTTGAACTCCATTCTTGTGACGTAAAAGAGGTTGGATTTTTTGCTGAAGTCCATCCTTTGCAACCTGGGGCATTGGGGGCAGAGGATAACACCTCTCCCACCCCCTTCTTCAGGGCTACCTTAGAGCTAACTCCACAAGCGCTCACAACAGCAATGCAACTGACTGGCTTGTTCCTGCTCAGAGGCTGGGAAGCTTTATTCCAGGCCTGTCAGTGCTGGGGCTTTCACTGAGCAGAAAGCCACCAAAGGGAATTAGTGTGTTGCTGCTGACTCAACCCTTCCATGGGACGAAGTGAAGGATGCCATAGGAGGACGATACCTCAGTAATGCTACAGGGCAGTGCATTTGGGGCACACATCTCACTATACCCCCATCCCAGGGGCCCTTCAGAGAGCCTGCTACTCAGCCGGGGCTGCCCTGTAATGCCTGGTGATGAACTGCAAGTGTGCTACTAACAGGTTTTATAGATTAGAAGGCATTTAATGAACTATGAGTGCAGTGCATTGAGAAAGACAAAGGGGACTGCTCTCCAGATGCTGTCTGAATTTTTTCTAGCCTTTGCCCAGGAAAATCAATGGGTGCATTTCCCAGGCTCACCTCTAGCCAACGTCTTGCACCCAAGCTCACATTCATAGTGGCTCTCCTGTTGTACCTCAGCAGCTTTTGCTTATTTCCCAGCCCAATGCTGTGCTTGCCTGCTTGGTTCTTAAGCACCTGCAAACTACCCTAGTCAAAGAGCAGTTTCCCTGCTTGGGGTTTCTCAAGGAAACTGAAGCTAACAGGGTTCAACTGGACATACGCAAGCAATAGCCCCTGCCTCGAACCTGCCCCTGCAGATTTTCCTATGTCAACCAGGAGGGAACTTTGCCTGGGGAGAGAGGGAAGGCAGCTCCAGCAGGTGAGAGCATGGGATGGCTGCTGCATGATAATGGCGTTGCTTAGCAACATCTGCACCTGCAGTTCATTTAATTAGGATGTTTCTGAGCATCTGATGAGGCTGAGCTTGAAAGGACTCCTACCAGCAGGGAGTGACCATGCTGTGGTCCTGGTCAGGCATCTGCTCTACCCCATCAACTTCAGCCTCCACAGTTTGAGGTGAAGCAACAGGGGACCAGCATACAGCTCCGCTGCCCAAATCTGGGCTCACGCAAAGCGCCATGCCCCTATGGCTAGATAGCAGCCAAGGCTGCTCATCACTGCCTCCTGTTCAGCTCTGCATCTGGAGAACCACTTCAGGCTTTTTCTTTTCCCTGGAGGGTAATTACTGCTCTCCACTACAGAGCTAACTTCCCAATATAATTTTTAAAGCAAAGGAGAATAAAATCCATGAGCTAGTATAAACCTAGCCAGCAAATCTGGCTGGTTAAACTAGCCCTATCAACCACAGTTCTTATCTTTCAACAGGTTTTGGGATCCCCTTAGAGGCTATGGCTGAAGGATACACATCCTTATTTTAGCATGCTATCAGCACATCCGCACTACCAACAGAAACATGCTCACTTCATCCACGTGCCCATGAAACACTCCAGATGGACAGTCAGTCACTCCTACTCCTCAGGAACGATCCAGATTACTCTCCCCTTCTGGGTTTAATGCTTAATCCCAAACATTTATCATATTCTGCTCCAAGCCTCCTACTTCTGTCTATGTTGGTTCTTCCTGAAAGCTGCTTTTTCTTTAAAATCTCTTTAATTATCTCTTCTGCAGTAGCGCATCCAGCTGGTACCTTCTGTTATGTTATCCTGTGGATTGTGCATCCCTCCAACTAAAAGCATTAGACCTCTGGAGCAAGAACTCTCCCCTTCCTTGTGCAGTGAGAAAGCATAATTACGACATCTTTTAAAACACAATGTGCCTTGAGCTGCATTCTGGCACGTACCTCATTTCAGAAAGATGCAAAGGAGACTTCTCTATTCTGAGTATCATGTGAGAGAGCTATCATGTGAAGAGCTGACCTAACTACCCACCTTCCGCCCCAGCCAAGTTTGCAGACTGGAGACCAGGAAAAGGAAGATCTGCAGGGTTTCACGTTTTGTGCTTTTTCAGGAAGACCTTATTTTTAACTCATTCCCATCTCTGATTTTCCACAGGTTTTTTTGTTTTCATTTGGAGTTTGCCTTTGGGGACATTTCCCCCAGGGGAAGCGATAAGAGTCTGATAGTGGTAAGACTAGATGGTATTTATTTCTGACAGGTTCAATTGCTCTGACCCTGCAGGAGCAGCTACAGTCTTAGGCAAGGGCATGCTTCTCTCTCCTTTACCAGGACTAGTAACATAGATCAAATTTGCTATTCTGCTGACAGGACAACGTAGCTCCATGTAGCTACTGTCTGGTGGGGTTCCCAGCAGTTTTATTGCTGTTCTGTCCAGATCCCCTTAATGCAAATCCTTCCAGTCTAGAAAGCAGTGAAACCCAACCCTTTTGTGAAACAATAACTGCAGAAAATAACCAGTCTTCGGAACACAAGCTGCAAAAGTGAACCCACAGCATACTGGAACAGATTTGGGGTATTGATCCCACGCTTGCCCGAATGTGGAGAGGCACCCAGCATTTCTATTGCGTTTTCTTTCCAGCCTGTATCAGAAGAAAAGGTCTGTACAAGGTGCTTCTCTGGGAGTTGCTATGGTTACAGCACAATGTTGCATAGCAACAAGCTAAGCTGAACATCACCGAGGCATTTTTCCTTTCTAAATTCTTTTCCCTTGTGTATTTGTCCAAATGAGTTAGATTTATCTTCAGCCCCAGCATAAACACACAGCAGGGAACATCTACCTATTGATTTTGTAGTAAGACAATCTCTATGAGTAGTGTGACAGAATCAGGTGCGTGCTCCAGGCACCAGGAAAAGCACCGGGGCTGCCCTGCTGCCTCTGCCTAGGTACAGCACATGAGGGCAGGGCGGGTGGGAGACGCTGGCACAGCCTCAGGGTAATTTCGTGGGGATGGCCACGCTTCTGCAAATACAGATTGGAGATCCTGCATGCCACACTGGGCTGTAACAGAGCCAGGTCCCAGCTGAAGAACCACATTTACACCTCCAAGTAAATATTTAGGAGCCAGTTCTTGCTGCGCTCCCTGAGGCTTGCTCGACTTCAGCAGCCTGCTGACACCAGGGGCCATGGAGGGGGCACCCTGTGCAGAGCCAGGGAAGCAATGCTAATAGCCCCAGCACAAAAAGGCATCCAACACCTCCAAAGCACTTTCTTTCAAACCCAGAAATTTTTCCCTTATGCCTTTCAGGCTTTTCAGCATTACCATTTCTGGCAAAGAAAATATCTGTTCTCCTTCTGGTCTGAGAGGTAACTGGCAAGTGTGGCTGACATTCAGGAATGCGGTTCAGACCTCACTGTGCCAAGGGAGAAATTTGTTTTCTCACTAAGGCTTGTACCCACACTGTTGCTTGCTCTGACATTGATACACGTCCGCACAGTGAGCCACACATGTTCAAGCCCCCCTCCCACCTGTGTACCACCCAGTACCGTGCTTCTTGCTACTTCATGTGCCCTCCAGTACATCCATCAGTGTAGTGGTATGCACATTTGCACTCCTGCAATCAGACGCACAAGTATGTATGTATTCCTGCCTGCATTTATTCATCTGTATACACACCTCTTGTAGCCTTTCACTGCAAGGCTGCTGTCAACTACAACTCCCTGCCATTTCCAGGGTGACATAAACACTTTGGAAGCATGCTACAGAGGCACATCCCAGCTCAGTCACTTGCTATCTTAGTCAAGAAGCTACTGTGGGAGGAATTTTTATTCCATTCTCCTCTTATTACTACTTCTGTGAGGGGCTGTCTAACCAAATATAACTCGAGAGTAATGGTGAGCCTGGCATTTACAGAGATTATTTCCTTTCCCATCCAAGGCCTCACCTCTGTTGACCCCCAGCCCTCTACCCTCAGTCAGTGTTACGCTCCAGTTTCCCCATATTGTCTGTTTACTGTATTGGCTCTTTCCATCTGCTTTCTGTTCTCTGAAAAAAAGGAGGATAAGGCTTTCTTCTGGAAGCCCTGACAGGGAGAATCAGATGTTTTTCTTCATGTGCTGTTGGTGTGAGGGGCCACGTAAGGGCTGAAGTTCTGGGGTCCGGTTCTTTATTCTTTATGATTCATGTCCAGCTAGAAACCATACCCTTCCAGAGAGGCACATGGCTGCCACTGCACACATCTGTGCAGGCGTACTGGCTGTGCAGGGTACTGAAAGACTGCCAGCACAAATCTGCCTGACTTTACAAGGTCCCTGAACAGTCAGGCATGGGGAAAAAAACCGAACAAAACAATCACAAACAAACAACAACAAAAAAAAACCACCCCACAGAGTCACAAAAGAAAAGTCCCTTCTCAGATATACCTTCAGCTGCACAGCAGAAATATTTTTTCCTCTTTCTTTTCTTACCAAACACAGAACTAAGGCACAAAACAGTCTGGCTAGCACTCCCTAAAGGAGCTTGTGAACTTTGGATAACTCACACTCCTCTCTGGGTCTCCAAAGGATGTTCATAGATTAAGACTTGAGTTTCCAGGGCTCTCAGCACACTGGGCCAAGACTCCTGGTCTGCGCTGCAAAGACAAACACTAGAAAGGCTGCTGCATAAGACCTTGGGTTCAGCTGATCAAAAATGACAAGAAAGGCTTTGCAAGAGGGAAAGCATCAAAAAGGAATGAGGTAAAACAGGCTGGAGCTGGAGGGCTGAGGGATCCCACTGAGACTGGGTAAAAGTTAGATGTTTGGGTTTGGTAAGCACTCCTTGCTTTGGAAGTGAAAGATTCAGGTCTTGTGTGAGGTCAGGTCTTTCACTTACCCTGACTTCACAACCAAGTGCAGGATAACACACCAAGCACCACCAAAGAGTCAATTGCATTTCAGCAATGGTGAACAATCGCACTGACACCTTTCTCCATCCACTACTGCAAACCCAGGCAGGCTGCTCACAAGCCAACAAACACCAGTGACAGTCGCTATCATCAGTTTCTCTGGGCCCAGAATTATTCAAATACTCAGATGAGCTGTGTTATTTCTCATTATTGCTCTGCCACTCTGACTACAGTGTGCCTCAGAGATCAGAATCTCTGTGCAAGATGCTGTACAAACCCACAGTCAAACAACAATCCCTGTGGAAGGGATAAGCAGAGTAAGGGCATCCTAGGTGACACTAAAGCAATTACAAACAGCAGAATAAGCTATGACCGCAAGCCTATGTATGTATTTCACCAGCAGTTCTGCAATGGGGGTCAGGCAATTTGGGAAATGCAGCGTGATTTTCTTTGCAAAGCCCGAGGGGATCCTTGGTAGCATAACCTGCTGTCTGAGCAGTGGATATAATTATTACAATATGAGCTGTGCTAATGCAGCAGCCACGACTGTGTTGGACCCAACATTAATTGCTTCCAGTGTTATTTTTAATATGTATTCATCATGCTTGCCTTTGTTGTGTGGCAGCTCCTGACAGATCTGGTTTCTGTTGCAGTGACCTAGCAGGCAGGAAAGGAATTGCATCTCACTGGAAGTAAGGACAGCTTAATGAATACAGTCACCAGGATTTGACTCAGCTAGGTGGTGAGCCAGCGCCAGTCGCAGCATGTGCTCCCCCCTCTGTTTTAGTGCAGTGTCGCTCGCATGTTTGAATGCTTTCCATAGAGAAAAGGAAGATGTCAGGAGAGTTTAATAACATAGGGCTGCATCAATGTCAGCTATGTCTGCACAGTGCACTTCCCATGTCTGCAGCTGGCACTCAAGTTGTTCCAGCATCAGAAACTTGGAGATCTTTTTGTTACCATCTGGGGTCTGTTGTAATAGACTTGGCACTTAACTTGCTTCTTGCAAGTAAGGTCAGCTACCTGCTGGCCCCTAGGACTTGAGGAGCCCAATGGCTTTTTTTGTGGCCCTGACGTCTGGCACAAGATCAGGCTCTTGGCCATGAGATGGGCAAAGAAGAATGTCATACCTGTGCCATGTCCTGTGTCATACCATCTCCTTGCATGCTCCTTCCCTTGACTTTCTCCATTGCTGAAGCTGGATGAAGACTCCAGGAAATCCCTTATTATACTAGCTGAGAAGCTGTGACCACTGAGGCTAGAAACCAGTATGTTTCTAATTACTGGAGCTGAGAATTTCCTCAGGAACCTCTGTTTTGGTATCACAAATCTGTGTGAGCAAGGACTGGGCTATGTGACTCCCAGCTGCCCCATCCCAACCCTCTCAGTGGAGATGTTACCTGGTTTTGAATGCTGCTATTCATTTTTAAGCAGTGAAAGGACACAGGAACTAATCAAGGGTGGAAGGAAAACACCTGAACATTTAGCAAGCAGTGACCTTGCTTGGAGGTTTATTTAAACAGTAGCAAAGATTTACCAAGTAATAACAATTCTGACATGTTCAAAACAACATGGATAAAAATACTTGGAGCTGACCGTCCCCTTGTCAGGTGAGTCTTTGATATCCTAAATTCCCTTCTTACTGAGACAATTCAGTTGCTTGACAGCCCTGGGGCTCTGAGCGAGGATCATCCAAGACACCAGCCTCTTTGCTATGCCAATGACACCTCCATTGCTTCCTCTGACAGATCATTTTCCATATTTAAAAAACAAAACAACAAGACAAACAAATTGCTCCAATCCAACAAACCGGTGGCAAGGAAACAGTTTGCATTAAATACTTATTTGTAACTAAGTAAATCTCCTGGGATTAGGGGCTATTCTTGCCAATATGAGAAGTTTATTTGTAATTTTCCATCCTCACAGGGAGTGAGCTGCATTAAGACTGAACTACAGCTATTGTTTAGTACTTCCAGTCCCCCATCTTCACATTAAATCACAGCCTCTAGAAATCAGTAGTGCCTATATCTCACAATGACACAGAGTAGCTGAGATTTTGAGCAATGCACAAAGCTCTGTGATATTATTAGAGCCCTCGGATGTGCTTGGATTCAGTGGGCTACAACGAAGCTCCAGCCAAGCAGAGTCACTTGGGTGGAGCAAACAAACCACCATGCCATTCAGTTATAGCAGATTGCACAAAGCAGCAGAAAAGGGCAAGCAAAAAAAGAGCAAACACCAAGCTGTCTTTTTCTGAGGGCTGTGGTAAAACTCCAGTCTGAGTAGCCGTGCACAATCATTGCTTAAGTAACAATTAGTGGGACTTTTGGGAGAGTTCAGAGAGTTCATTTCTAAGGGACTGATGTGGATGATTACAGCCAGGGGACCACGTCTCCAGCTTGAAGAGTAAGATACGGCTACTTGCAGAGTGAGCTTTCCCTAGGGAAATGACTCTCAGTTTGGGAGCTGTCACCTTCCTGAAAAGAAGAGGCTGGGAAGGAGGGAAAGGGAGGAGGAAGCAAGAATCATCCTTATCTGCTTCCCTCCTCTTCAGTGAATGTCCAGCAACAACCACTTTCCCTGCAAAAGCTGTCTACCTTCTCTTTTGATAAGATCTACGGTCAGACCAAAGGAAGCAGGCCTGGTGCCAAGAAGTCAAACAAATCCCCTGCAAGCCCCACATACCGGCGGTGACATTTCAAATGAGAATGTGAGGGCAGAAGCATCCAGGAAGATTATTTCCTGAGGTAGTACAGCTCTCTACTTTGATCTCTAATAATAAGCCTGTGCTCTTTAGTGTTTGTCTCCAAAATGGACTAATTCAGGAGAGGTAAATATGTCAACTAAATTACTAAACATGTTAAATATCCGTTGTCTTTTTAAGTTCAGGTTTCATAACCAATAGAAAGCGTGATGCATAATCCCAAGAGCTGAGCAGGATTTGTGAGACTGCAGAATGCCATATTAAACTCAAAGCTCCTGGGCCAATGATTGCAAGTCCATTTTGCAGTAATGAATTGTTTGTTATAGAACACATCATAGAGCAGATGTCTTATCAGTAGCTGCACCAGAGACTGCAGTACTCTGAGAGGCCCAAAAATCATTCCTAGATTATGGTACAAAATTATGAGGAGTGAGATGCGAGTGTTCAATCTCAATAAGAGCAACGTTTCTGTTCAGTTCCACACATTAATAGACAGTGTTATCAAGAAATCAATTGGCACAGCTTTCACTGCCTTGTATATCAGACTATAAACACTTTATACAAAGGCTTGGCTAAGTTAGAGCTCAGAGAACCAGCCCCAGGGCTCAGAGAGAGGAGAGAAGGGCATTTGTCTTCAGCAAACAGAGTGCTTGCTGGAGACCATGCTCTCCTGGCCTTGTTTGTATCATCTCTCAGGGCTCCCACTGTGCAACAAGGAGGGACTGATACAGGTAGCAAGTGACAAAGCATTCACTTAGGAGCTGAGAGTCAAGATGCAATGAAGTAAACAGATGCAAAAGAGCTGCTGACATTTTCTTGCAAATTCACATGCTCCAGCTCCTTAATAATGCACACAGCTGCACACAAAGTATACCTTTAATTTACACACTAGAACAAACTAACAGTAACTGATACATGACAATGAGTCATTAGTAAACCCTCCCTAAACAATTTTCTCATGGATTGGGTGTCTTTTGCTTTATGATTTCCCCACCTCCATGGGGAGTCCTGCAGGACTCCTGTTGTGCAGACCTTCCCAAGAGCGTACTTGGCTGCTCTGAGTTCCCAGTACCACCTCCCCACAGACGAACCCAGACTCTTCGCTTCGCTTCTCCCCCTGCAGACTGAAATTCAGCTCCCTTCCTCTGCCTCTGTTCTTAGAGGAAGGGTGAGTGCAGCTTCACACAAGCGCTCAGACCACAGTAGGTGCAACAATGCTCAAGCGCACACTTATGCCCACCACAAAGAGATCTAATACCTGAGTGGGGAGCACAGCACTGGATTCACTTCCTACCTCTGCCACGGGCCTCCCGCATGACCTAAAGACAGCCATGTACATACTAACACCCCCAGCCCGCTGCCCCTTCCAGCCCTACCCTGTCTGGTGGGCTCAGCCAGCACTTACTCCACTGAGATCATGCATTCATATGCATATTTACACTGCCTCACACAGGGATGACCCACAGGTCAGCCGTGGTTTCTGAGCAATCCTGTCCTGGTTTTAAAAAAAAAAATAAAAAGTAAATCAGCTCACAGCAGCCTTCTCCCAGTAGCGGAGCATTGGAGAGCAGTCATCTCTAGGGGCCAGGGGGAGGAAGACATTTGGCCTTCTGTCTGATTTCTGGCGCACATGTGGCTCTGGTATTAAGATATAACCACACCTTACAGCTTCAGGAGCACCAGGGGCTTTGGAGAGGGGGGGAAAAAACATGGTCCCCATTTGCCTTGCAGAAGTCCAGCAATGCGGAAAGAAATTAGGTTTTTGGGCCAGCTTAGCTTTTATTGACTGAGTATTGATCTTCCTTACCTCTGTTGCCCTTCCACACCCACCTCTAGAGACCCTCTTGGGGAGCCAGGCCAGATTGGTACTTCTTCCAAGATGCAGCTGCCACAGAAAGGGGCACGTTTCTGCTGCACACACTGCAGGAGGTAGGCAGGCAGGCCTGGGCTGCATCCCAGGACTGCTGTGCAAACACCAAGCCATTTTGTTCTATAACAAGTTGGAAACCCTGGAGACTTTCACCAGAAATGGCACTAATACAACATTCATGCTTTGTATTCTTATTATTTACACAGAGATATCACTCAAGCACATTCTATCATATTTCTGTTTCAAATCCTTTCCTGCTCCTCAGACCCAGGGGAGCTGGGCTTCATTCACGTTTAGCAGGGACAAGAGAGAAAACACACCCACTGTGTTTGCTTGATTTGGTCCTGTCTTGTGTTCCCAGCCTCGCATTCCCAAGCCCAACGAACACCACATTAGACAGAGAGGAGAGCAAAGGAGATGTTTTTCATTCCAGAATTCCCAAAATCCCCACTCGGTGACTGCAGCATCCCAGAGCAGCTCACCATCCCAGGTGCTGTGGATACAGCACCCTACAGTGCTAACTCCCCCATGCAATTAACTCTTCCCTTGCACCACTGCAGAGCTCATCTCCTTGCTCTGCTACAGCTATTTGCTTTCCTTCGGCTATGTCAGAAGCAGGATAGCAGCATGAGCCCTCCACCCCTTCATCTATTTTGGGTGTTTCTGTCGCATCTAATGCTGTTGCACAACAGCTGCTCTATTGCAAGTATCAACCTGGGCTATTTTTAGCTGTGTTACAGTGAAAGGAAGCTTAAAGGAGGCAACTGTTTTCATTACAGTCTCAAGAGCAATTCCCAGACATTAGCCATTGTCTACATCAATTCTTTTATTAATTTGAGTGTAATATTCAGAGCAGGAAATATTTATACATCCACTCTTAGGCTTCATGCTATCCTCAGCTTAGTTAGATCCATTTAATTACCTCCATTAATAAGCAATAAGGCTCTTAAGAGTAACAATTTCTTTCTGCTGATCATTTCTCAGGCTCCAAGACAGAAAATGCTTTTAACTGGTAGGACTGGGGGGGGGTAAAAAGCTTTCCAAAGCCGTGGATCATGGAGGAAATTGCAAGCAACTTTAATGACTAGGATATTTTTAATGCAAATTCTGATACACTTTGCTGGTTTATTTGCACTGGCTACTTACAAGAAATTTACATAATCAAACTCACAGCCTATTACTGTAGGTAAATTGTAATGAAGGCTGACCAACATCACCAGAGCATGTGCATTAACAACAGGAGTCCATCTCAACTATTGACAAAGAAGAAAAGGTACAAAGATGCAGTCTGTGGGACTGACTGTCTCCCCTAAGCACAGGTCAGTCTTGGCATCAGTTTCTTTCTGAGCTGATTTAAAGGACAAGTAGCTCTAAAAAGCCCTGTGAAACGTGTCTCAAACAGCAAGGCAAAAGTAGCTTTACAGAGATGCAGCCAAGTACTTTTTATCTCTTAGATGTGCTCATTTTTGAGCTTTTTGATTCTGTGATTTTATTTTTCTTTGCCTATTTTTCAGATATGCTGATAAAAAGAACTAACCTGTTCAATTTCCTGACTGATGAGTGAAGCCTTGCAGACAGCATAAAACCCCTAAACCATCCACTTACCAGCCATGTCTGTGCTGCATACAAGGGCTGATCCAGGCGCTCTTAGATGCAACAGTCAGGTTTCCTAAGCAAAGCCAGGGCAGTGGCTCCCTAGCAATAAATGCAGATGCTGATCACTTCCAGCTGAACCAAGGGTTGCATTTGATGATATTGTGTTTCAGCTGTTTTGAGGTCAGTTTTAGACACTAATTTAAAAAAAAAGGGGGGGCGGAAGAGGAAGAAAAAAAAAAAAAGAAAAACCTTCCCATACTTGTTTCACCAGGAAGAAAAAAGGGAAGGTTTGGGGTTTTTTCAGATCATGCTAAGTGAGCTATCAGGAGGTCAAGCGTATCTTGAAATGCACATGTATTGAGGAGAGAGCTTTGCATGCTGCTGAGCTGGAGAAATGCACATCCAGTGGTGGAGCAGGTGACTTGATAGGGTTGACCTTCCTCCCAGCTGCTGAAATGTGTTGTTACTCCTAAGGATCTAAAGTCATATCTGCTGCAGAATCACTGACAGCATTGTAGATTTCCTACTTTTCCCTTTTTGCTACTACTGGTTCCTTCTGTAGACACTTGCCTGACCCCTCTTCTTCCAGACTACTTGAATGAGAGCTTAATGCCTTTGCTATTCTTCTGCCACCTGTTAAAAAGGTCCCACTTCTTCAACTCTTCCAGGCAGAGTGATCAAAGTCTGACTCAAACGTCTGGCACACAAGTCATAATAATACCCCGGGAGATTTTATCCACAGTACTAAAACCAGAAGGACCAAGATAAAAAATGCTACTGAAAATGTTTTGTAAGAGAAATCTGTCAAAAGAAGAATCCCATCCTGCTAGTCCAAACCTGGACAGACAAGCCTTTAGAGGGTTCTTGTCAGAAGGAAGTTACCTAAGACATTTGCTGTTATACAATACCTACTTGTTTTTAAATTATAATGGTACCAGAAATGGTTGATCTACAGCCTGTACATTCTCTGGAAAATGTTTTTAATGTAATGAGACAAGAAATGTTTCAAGATGTTGGTGTAAAATTCATGAATATTTTTGAGGCACAGGCTGAGCAAAAATAAGAGAGCCCAATCGCTTTCAAGTCAATTTAAAAATATACTGCTTTTCATAGCAAGAAAAGAGTTCCTGGCATGGAATCTGCAGCAAAGACTCACTCTCTGTGTTGGAGGCCATTTTAAACAGGACCATAGAAACCCAGAACTGAAAATTCTCATAGAAGAAAAGGGCACAATTCATCCCTCTTCTGAAGCTAAGAAAACACAAAATATTGGACTCAATTAGATTTCTAGGCCATGTTCCTGCCCGTACAAATACTGCTTAAAAATGTAGTTAGTGCTGTTTCTCTTGTACCTGAATGGTAACCTCCAGCAATCTCAAACTCCTGCCAAGCGCACAGGCACACACCACCAATACAAAATTTTTTTGAAGAAACTGGAATCTCCTGTGTGCTCCTGAAAGAGCATCAGAGCTCTTGGGCGAGTGAGCTTCCCTAGCAGAAAAGCTGCAGAGTCTGCCTTTGCCGATACATTCATGAGGAGTAATGGCAGAGACAATGCCCTGGTGATGTTCTGGCTAGCCCTGAAATACCAAAGCTGGGGGGGGGAGGGTAGCTGGGCTCCCAGGCTCACATGTGTGTCAGCAAATTCAGAGTGGCTGTCAGGAGAAGGAAAACCTACCCTGCTTCAGGTAAGATTTTTAGAGACAAAATAATTGCAAGACTTAAGACTTTGTACCTCTTGCAACAAATGTCATGGGAAAAATGCATGTGCTTGCTAGTCATTGGAAAAATTCACGCTCAGCTGCAAAGAGTTCATCAAAAGCCGCTGAAGCAATTGCTCCTTGATTTGTTGCCCTATGTTTTCATTTAGTTTTCCCAACAACAGCAGCACTGAATATCAGAGTCACTGGCCCATGAAGAAATACCAAATAGTAAGGAAGAGGAGGATATATTCCCCCAGCTAGTGGAGCTACTGAACTGAGAAACCCACGCTATGGAAGGTAAATGCAGGACAGTATAAGAACCAGTACAGTCTAATCACTAACGTGACTCAGCAGCCCCATCCTTGCCTCTTTGTATCTCACATAAACTGCCCACTTCAAAAGCACTCCTGCTCTGGGCCACAGTTGCTGTTCATGTGGAACCCACAGCCGACTCAGGCAGCACTCCTTAGCACAGTGCCCTCCAAGCAGGCAGGGGCTGTGCCTCTGCCGCACAGGCAGAAAACGGAGGCAGACCAAGGCTAAGGGATTCGACCAAGTTCATGCAGGATATCCGTGTCAGAGCAAGGAACTGAAGTAACGGTCCCAAATTGCCCGTTCCCCATCATACTAGCAAAGCCCTCTTTCTTGACCGCCTATACCTTTCCCCTGGCTGTTCCTTTCCCTAATGGTGAATTGTACGCTGAAAGTTTGTTCAAACATCTGCAGACAACCTGTCGCTTTATTTTCCTTCTTTCCAATTTATTAATCTCAATTCTGTCCCTTTAAGGCTCCTGCCCAAAGCATACGAGAAGAGCAAAAAATAACAGCCTTTCTTCCCTTCATATTAAAGTTTCAAAGCCGGCTGCAGAATTGCTGCAGCAAAGCTGTAAATTATGCATGAGAGACAACCCTTGCAGCCCACCCCCATCAGAGCAGGAGGAGGCGGGGGAGCATGGCTTTGCCGCTGCTGTTGAGTGGTCCTGGCTGCTTGCTGCTGCAAGGTACAGTCGCACAAAAAACCACGCCATGCATCTCTGAGAGCCCCCTCTTTCCAGTCTTCTCCGTGCTACTTGGGACCCACCAAATCCCTTGCTTAGGAGCTACTAGAAACTCCGGCCATTGGATGTGGGTTGTCACAGCCTGGAGGGGGCCGATTTACACAAGCAGTGGGAGGAACACCTCTCTCATCCTCATGAGCTCCACAGCCCTGTAGACAGGGAAGAGGGTGGAAGGGAGAAGGGCTGCCTTCCCCTTGACATCGGTAAGAAAGTGCGACGTAGGTTTTCCTCCGATCAATACCCCAAAATGGAGCGAGAACGGGGCTTGCTTCAGCCGTCACTGAGAGGATGCTCAGACTCCCGGCCCAGCAGCTGGCAAAACGCGCCGCTCCCTGGGCTGAGCTAGGTGCAAGGCTGAGCAGGGTCCCGATGTGGGCTGCCACGAAGCCGCGCTCGCCGCCCTCCCTTCCCCGCCCCCGGGGACCGCCGGCTCCCTGCCCCTCCGCCCCGGCTGGCGGCCCGGCCGCGCACTGCCTGGTCAAGGATTGCCATCTGCTGGCACGGAGGGGAAAGCCCGCCACCGCCCTCCGCTTGGGCCGCCTGGAGAAGGCAGCTTGCCCTGGAAGCAGAGCTGTGGACAGGGAGAGATCATAGAGTCATCGAATGGTTTGAGTTGGAAGTCACCTTCAAAGATCGCCTGGTCCAACCCCCAAAGATGGAGGCCTCCGCCAAGTGCTGGAATGGCAGTGGCCCCCAGTTCTGCCAGCTCCACAAGCCCTCAGATGGCGCTCCCAGGCACCCAGCCCACCGCCAGCCTGCCCTCGCATCCCGGCACCTGGCCTTTATTTACCTGGTGCTAGCCATTTGCCAGGTCTCCCTAGGGCAATCAGTGCAGGCAGTAATTAACAGCGCACGCTCCAAAGAGAAAAAATCAAAGAGTGTGTGCAGGTGTAATTTAAGCGGAAACAGAGCAGATGATTGCAAGTCAAGGAGCAAATGCGCACTGCAAAGCCTTTCAGCCACAGTCCAGGTTTAGGTTTCTTTGATGCAGCACGCCTAAGAAATGTAAACGCTGTAGCTGTTCATTACTTTCCCCCAGGTCCAGGTGGGATGCTTTTGTCTTCAACTGAAGTCTGTGCAGCTTCATCCCCAGCCTGCACACCCCAGCCCCCCTCTCCTCCCTCAGGGTTCAAGAGAGACCAGGCACACAGCCTTCTCCCTCCTTCGCTTTAGCAACTTCCTCTTGCTTTCTGCCCTCCAGCATCTCTGCTGCACTTTCCTGGCCATGCAATACCAACCAGAAGCCCAAGGCCTCTGTGCATGACAGCCTTTGCCGATATAAGCAAACTCTTAGGACCTGGGATGTCTGTGCTTCCTTTGGTAGGAAAATTGGAGGGCCCTGAGCTCATACAGAATCAATCCCATCCACAAAAGCAGAGGGAGAGAAGTAAACCAATTTTTCTTTCCATCAGTGGATCCCAAAGCATTTGAGATGCCTGAGGGAGCTGGGTTCACCTCTATTTTACAAAAGGGGAAACTGAGGCCCGGAGTGAGGCAGGGTGGACCTGGGGGCTGCTCCCAGCTCATACTGGAACACCAAGACTCCCTCATCCCCCACTGCTCTGAGCCCCTCTGGGCTCCTCACCCTGCAAACCATTAGCCAAGAGAGCAGAGAACAGCCTGTCCTGTCTCTGGGCCCAGAGCTGTCTGTGAACCATCAGGTCCAAGGAAATACTGAATGCGCCTGTTCACCCTGGTGAGCAAGTTGCCATGGTGATTCTTCTGCAGCATAGATACAGAGGGGCAGTGAAAACGACTGTAATTAATTTAAGGCATTAAGAACAACTAGCATTTATTAAACAAAGTTTATTGGAAGAAGCACAAAGCAAACAAATCAGATTCTTAACCCATAAAATAATGAAATCTGTTCTTTCTAATGCCGATAATGCTCAGTGGACAAAATAGTCCACAGGAAGGTTAAACTGTATTACCAACCATATACAAACAGCAAATCTCATTCCTCAGCATAACAATTTATCGCCTGTTCATCTGAAACGAAAACTATGGCCTATTAATCCATTTTATCCAGAACATGCATTTCTGAAGATTAAGAGGTCGAGAGGAGTAAGTTAGTCATGGATAAAATGCCTTTGTTCATGGCCACTGTGGTCAGGACTGATAGAGAGCTACCGGAGAGCAGGAAATCTGTCTGTTGTTCTATCGGTCATCAGTAACTATTAAAGGCGATGGTCTAGAGGTGCCCTCCAGCACAGAAGTCCTTAAGACGCTAACAGTCTGGCAGCAGCACTACGTATACTCTAAGCTTTTGCATTCATCTTTAAATATTCACTACTGCTGTTGCCAAAAGCAGGGCGTGGGACCCAGTGCAGTAATTCTAAGCATTGCCTATCCATCCCCCTGTCTTTATGCTGGGTTTAAAAGCATCATTTCCTTGCATAAGCTGTGATAATGAAGTGTGTGTCATGCTCACTTTTAGTGGGTCACCTCAAAGAGATTAACAGCCTCCTCATGCTGCAAGCACTTGGAATGGCTCCTGCTTAAACATGCTATTGACCTGTGCAAAGAGAAGTTCCAGAAGTCAGGCCTGCTCTGCAGGGATCATTACATGACCATCAAACCTAACACAGTGCTTCAACCCAAAACCAGAGCTGGAATGGCTCATCTTCACTGCACTACACAAATGTGGTGGCTCTACAACCCACAGCCCCTGACGAGCCAGAGGGATAGATATTTCACAGGAAAGGGCTGCACTTTACACTGCAGTACAGGATGTGCTCAGCTGAACAGCAGCTCTTCTTTGGAGCACTTTCCAGTGGACGTGTTTTTGCAGCTGTGCCTAGCAAGCAAAGCACCTTGAGTGTACAGCGGGCAGCAAACAACCCTAGCAACACTGTTGAAAAGATTTGTCCTGTTTTATTCCCCAAATCCTCTTCTTAGGGTGTCTCTGGGTTTCACAAACGTCACTGACAAGCATGGGGAAATTTCCCCATTACTATGATGCCACAAAAGCAGAAATTCAAGTGTCCGGTCCCATCATGGGATGGTGTAAAATGGAATTTAATTAGGTCACTCCTGGGATACATTTAACACAGATGTCCAGATTCAGGAGATTACAGATTTATTGGGCATTGATTAAATGAAAAATCAAATAAGAGCTAGGAGAGTCACAGATGACTGCTGCAGCCGTTTGCCAGCTCTCCCTGAGGGCATCTGAGGCAGGCTATAATTAATATTACACAGTCCTGACAGGCAAAATGAAAGTTCTGGCCAGGCCAGGATGTAATTTAGCATCTATTTATTCTCCGGCATAATTTATTAACTTGAACAAACATAGTGCAGGCAGATTCGTAGCTAATACGTTATGATTTCTCTGTAAAGGGCGTCAGGAGCACGCTACGCGTGCCACTGTTCTCTCTCCCCAGACATGGCAGAACGCTCCACCACAAACAAACAGAGACTCCATCTGAAAATCCAAGTCTGAGGAGAACTTCACAAACAGATCTGCCAACTGTTCTCTGGGGGCAGGGAACACTGGCTCACGCCACCACCGTCCCATCAGTCCCTGGGAAGATACACCAGCACCAAGTGCGCTCCTGCAGCAGCAAACCTGGGCCCTGCTGCTAAAATAAATGCTTTAGCAAACCCCTGCATTCATGCCCTTGGATTAGTGCCTGCTTTTAACACTGTTAGCGGCAGGAAATTCTGGCTCCAATTAAACCAATGGCAAAAGTCCCATCGACTCCAATGAGCCAGAATTTCAGCCTGGTTCCCATAACTTTGTGCTGCAGCATATATAGCTCTGTCCAAAACCAGTTCTGTTGATCTCAGTACAGCCTTTGTGGAGCACCATCCATAATGAATATGGGCTTCAGAGACTGACCTTCCAGAAAGCTGGTATAACTAACTAGAAATACCTAGGCATAGATGTACAGGAAGAAGGCAGCAATTTCTAGTCAGCTTTCAGGTTCCAGCACTCAGCTGTCCTGTACATTTGGGACAGATGCTATTTCTTCTATGATGTTTGATCAGCCTGTAGCATTACAGAGGCATGAACTAGTTTGAGTCCTGCACTATCAAGTACTTTTAAAAAATGAGAAGTTAGTGATGCACCTCCCTTGGAATTCATAGCTGCACGCTTCCTTTTGGTCGATATTTTCTCCTGAAGGAAGATAGGTGAGGCTTTACCAGAGGGCATGGAGTTTTTTCCATTTAAAGCAGGTCTAGTTACTTCTCCTCACTCCAAAGACATTACCAAAAATGGAGAGAGCTGTAAGGAGGAGATGAAAATAGTAAAAAGTGTGAAAAAATGAGGACTGGCATTGCCTGCGCCTGTGATGGCCCCATGCTTTGTCTCCAACAGCCAAGTATTTCAGTAGCAGCATTCACTGTAAAGCAGGGCCATACTAATGTGGTTAAAGGAGATGAAACACCTTGAGACTAGCAAGAGGCCAAGGAGCTACGTTTCTGACTGATTGGAGCCATGAGTCACAGGGCACTGAAAGCCTGTGGTTGGCAGCAGCTGCCTTGTCCCAGATGAAGCAGATTGAAAAATCCTAAATTAGTTCTACCAAAAAAGGGGAGGACAGTTTCTCAAGGGAGCTTGAGGGGTGGAAAATGTCCACTGGAAAGTAGAAAGAAATAACCTGAGATTTGGTTGTTATTTCTGAAAACCAGACTCTCCTCTTTCTTTACAGCAGAAAGGTCAGTCACAAAAATCAAATTCTTCTGGCAAGAGGCATACAGTTAGCTGGCAAAAGAAAACAACCAACCCCAAACAAACAAACAAAAACCCCCACCCACTAACGTCTGCTTTGCTTTTACTTTCTTAAAACAATTCTTTATCCCTTCCTCCAGCTCTACAAAAAATATCCCCTCCTTTCAGAGTCTCGACTGAGGCCCAGATTGCAGGCAGCCCCTACCCTGGGTTTATCAGGTGGCTTGTTCCCATTGTCATTGACAAGGCTGTTTATAATCCTATTAATCAGGCTGTGGGCCATGCCAGGAGACACAGCGACTCTATTTGTTACTGTGCCTGCGGAAAGGTAATACCAGCAACACACAGAATACTGATTCTGAACAGCTTCTAATCTCTGAGTTGAAATGATTGCTTAAAGTTAAGCCCGTCTGTTGAGTGTAGTGACACCAAACTTCAGAGCACTGGGCAGTGCCCTAGCGATGGCTAGTCTGACAGTTTAGCTTCCAGAACTTCTGGATCAGCTACTAAACCTAGAGTCTGAAACTTAACGTGTTTTGTATGAGAGAATGAGCAGCAAGAAAAGGAGAAAATACATGTGGCCACATCCATCCCCCAGTGATCTCTCTCAGTCTGAAATCAGGCATTCTGGAAAGAGTTGGGGAGTCAGAAGGTGGAAGGTTTAATCACATGGAGTTTATGCAAGGCTGCCTGTCTCTTCCAGGTTGAAGGCAGGAGCAGCCATAGAGTCAGAAAACATTGGTCTCTTTTTCCAAGATGAAACCTTGACTCCTGTAGTTTAGGGCTGTCTTGAAAATTTACATCAGACTTGGGCTGACAACCCAACCCAGGTCCTGTCTCCAGGAATGAACACCCAATAAAACTGTCAGGGTGTTTACCATGCAGCTCTGAGGAAACCTAACTTTGTCAAAAGCTTTCTCTGCATTGTATAATTTCCATCAGAAAACAGTTTGAACTAAGAGGAAGGTGCATCATCGTAGGCGCTGTCAGGAAAAGGCTGCCACTGTGGCAGCCTGCCAACCTGTGACTGGTGCACAAGACAGAGCGGACCCACTCTCATCCATCCATCACAGACAGCAGATATCAGAATTTGTTTCTCCCCTAATATTTAAGACTGCTGCTTAAAAATTACCTCTCTTTTTTCAAACACCCTGGATTTTGTGTTGGTTATTTCCTTTAACAATAGAAGTTGGCAGCCAGGGAAGAGTAAGGAGTTTTGTCCTGTCTTCCTTCTGGCCATGAAGCCCAGGAGAGCATGCTGGGAAGAACAAATTGGGATGTTCACAGGGGATACTCAGTGGGTCTGGAGAAGAGATCAGCCCAGGAGACTTCCATCAGCTTGGGACTCTGCACATCCCAGCTTTGCTGGTAGCTCCCCCCCACAGACAATTCCTGATGTCTGTTAGTCTCCACACTGCAATTCCTTCTCCTCCACAGCTTAAAAGAAGTAAAAGAAAACTTCCTTTGGCTAGAAGATTCTGAGGGAAAGTTTCGTGTGATGTCATCTCATCTGCCCATATATCAGTTGTATCTCTCCTGTCTCCTCATCATAGCAAACAGGCATTCAGAGGCATTTCGTTCAACAAGAACTGACCCCAAGCTGCAATAGACTTTGCTGCTCCATTATGAGACTATGCAGATGGAAAAGAGAACCACAAAAGAACTTCTTATCACACTCCATTTAGGAAAGTGATTTCCCCTCCATTATCAAAAATAATTGCTTGCCATCCGAGTCAAACAGTGCGGTTTCAGCTGCATCTTGCACAGAGGGCTTGAAAGGCAAGCTCATATGTGACACTCAGCCATCAATCATTTCTGAAGGACATGCTTTTCTGCACCAAAGGTGCATGCAAACCAGTGCAGATGTATCCTCTCATTTGTGCGGTCTTCTCTTTATATTTCCCCTTCCCCTGTTTCTGCACCAAACATGCTTTCCATGAGGTGGATGTGAAACTGCCCTTAAAGAAACCCTGTCCCGTGTCTTAAAAAAATCTAATTTGTGTATCTCAGTGTCAGTCTCTCGGGTCAATCAGCTGCAGACGAAGACCCCTCTAGCACCCAGGGGACTGCAGCACAGTATCGCCTCATAGAAGTCCTTGGGTTTGCTATTAGACACAGAGCTGTATATCACAGCTGGACAGTTATTGGCTTTGCACTTCCTGCTGTTGTTGTTTATCCAGTTCATTAACCATTTTCCTGAAAATACAATTATCTCTGGCAAAACTTTAATTGCTTTAAGGTTAAAAAAAAAAGCCACAAACCCTTACGGCGGAAAAAGTTCTGGGATTTTTCTTCCTTTGTTTGCTTGATTTCACTAAGTACGTGTCTATTCCCACACCCCAGGAGTTTTGTGATGCCTGAAATCTGGGTCAGTTGCTTGCAGGTTTTTCCTGGTGATGTGTAAAGTCTTTGGAACTGGTTTTATATTTGCATTGAATCCTTCCTCCAGTTTCTCTTTGATCTCATCTGTTGTTTTATCTTCAGTGTTGTCAGCAAGATCATCTGTATCCTTCACCGTCAACTCACTCCAGACTGTAGTTTCTTACTCACTGGGGCTTAATTCCTCCATTGATTGCAGTGAGATAAAACAAAAAGATCTGGAGTAACAGAATCTGTGGCGGTTGCACTGACTCTGCCCACTGGTCACAGGAGAACATTCTTTGTGCCAAAAACTTCCTTAGGAAAGTAACTTTCTATTAAAAATAAATAAAAATAAGGTTCGCATAGGTCATCACAAACTTCAGCTATTTTGACTCATTTGTCCTCTTAATGTTCTGCAATTAGCCATTTGTCCTCTTTATATTCTGTAATTACAAAAAAAAAACCACTATTGACTTTGTAATACTTAACCTACATTAAAATGACATCTTCTTCCCTCTGCTCATTACTCTAGCCTGAAATAATAACCAGTGTGCTAAAATGGGAAAATCCATGTGTGATGAGCAGAGCTCTGAAAGGAGCTAATTAACAGTCTTCAAAAGTGCAGAAATACAACTAAAAACTATGACGACAGCAGAGGAAAACAGAAAAAAATTCTTGTGACCTTTGAGTATACGCCATTAGCAGGGACAGGAGGGAGCTGTTCTCATTTCTGCTAAAGGCTCTCAGGATGACCTTGGTCATGTTACCTAATCCATTTCTCCTACTAACTTTAGACTCCTAACCAAGGCAAGCAGGATAGGCCTGGTCAATATATTTCCATGAGGGTAACTAACTTCACTGAAGATACAAAAAATCATCTCGCTCCATTTATTTAATATGGAGGACAAAACAGTGCTCTTTAGAGAAGTGGAGAAGAGCCTCAGATTCCTCTTCGTAAAATGAGGATAAAAAGATCTCCTTCCCAGGTTTTGATTTAGCATGTTCCTTCAGTACCATCTTTGTTTCCAAGCTGCAACTTCTAAGGCAGCTTGTGACCACAATCATTAGCCTAAGACCATTGCTGGATTTAGGGGTAAACAGAGAAGAGGGAGCCAAGAGACAAATGAACAAGATAAGGAACAAAGGACAGAGATCCTGAAGTAGCCAGTCCTTAAGAGGTTAAACTGAATGACGCATTCACCGTGTTGTACAGAGGAACAATTTTCCTCCAGCTGAATGCATTAAAAGGACAAACCACACAGCAAGGAAGTTGAGCTGCCCCAGGGAAGTATGCAGGAAAAAAAAAAAAAAGTACCTTTCTGAGTTGTGAGAAAAATCTGTATGTGGTCACTGGTGAAGGCAGGTCAGAAATCTCCTAATCCTGGTGGGGCACCCATAAAAGATAGATGGAAGCTGCTGATGTTCACATAACCAACAGACATAGGGAAGAGGAGACCGGTTATGGCACTGCTACTGGTGTCCTCTGCAGTTCATCTGTCCTTTTTCAAGTGCAGAGTCAGCACTCAGCACTCACAGTCAGGCTTCAGATAGCCTAGTGCCCAGAGCCTCTGTAGAGACAGACGTGCCTATATTTTTTTTAAAGTTGCACAAGGATTTTAGTGCCTAAATAGGATCCCAAACTGTTTGTGAAACCCTTTAACGACTAGAGGAACTCAAAGCCTTTCTCCTGTTCCTTCAGAGTACAACAGCAGCAATGATGCTCTATTCCTTCCATTACTGTACATCACACACACACACTGAAGGGACAGCAACTAATACAGCATGCCTTTAATCTCAGTAACAGCCTTAGGCAAACAACAAGTGTCCAAGTAAGAGTGTTTAACAATCATGGTGAAGCCAGGTTATATTTTTACTGCTGAAATGTGATAGGCTTCATTATCACACCAGGATTTCGCACATCTCCAATAACTACTTTGTCTGAAACAACTGCTGAATAGCCAAACGTGGGTTATAATAGCCAAGCTTATGAGGGGATCTCAACATTATTCCTTTGAAGCACTAAGTTCACCTCTGTTAATTTCACCAGGTGTTTTGTTCTCAGAGCTGCCATCAGCCAGGCAGGAGACAGCCTGTCTTGCATGTTTGCTGTACTTTTTTTTTTTTTTTTCTTCCTTACTGTGCTATTCCCTTACCCAAAGATAAATATCATCTGCCTGAAAATTCCTGTTTGTTCCTGGAAACATCCTTAATCCCAGGAGTTCACACACCATAAGTCACACCAGGAGATTTAAGAAAAAAAAAAAAACCACACGCACAAACAAACTTGATCAGTTTAAGTTAATTGTATTTGTTTTTTGGTTTCCAGTCCTGAAAGTTGCATTCTCTGCTCTTCTCTGTTGTCATAAGGGTTAGAAACCTTTTAAATCCCTGTATTTTCAGCAATGACTTGCAAAGCAAGAGATGCAACGCACAAATATTGCAAGGCTTCAAAGAAATTCACAAGGTGTTGGTAAGCCACCTGCCCGTGTGTGGAATACTGAAACAGCTCTGACAACAGCCAAAATCTATATATACACCTTTTCCACATTTGAAAAAGGAAGGGACATCTCTCCGCCAGAAAGTAACATAAGCCTTTTTCAAATTATTATCTGGAACTTTACTGAAAATTGCCAAATGATTTTGCATTTCTTTTCTCCTCAGTGAGAGCTGGGGGATCAGACACCACTAAGGCAGGCAAATAACACCTATCCCAGAACATTACCGGCACAGACATGCTGGGGAACAGAAATGGCTCCTGCCTTGCTCAGGGTTCCACGCTGCCCAGAGGAACAACCTGGAAGCTGTACCCTGGCTCATCCCCAGGGCCTGGCTGAAGCGTACCAGCCTCTGCCACTTGCTGGAATGACAACAGCCAGCAAAGCCGGGTTACCCCTTCCTCCCCTGGAAAAGTACCTCTAATAAAGAAGCACCATTTTATTATGTAATTAAATATGTGCAAGTGGATAGAGAGCTGAAAAGACAGTCTGTTATCTGCAGAATTATCTGCTTAGCCACAGACAGTGACAGCCCCTGTTCCAAGGCACTCATGTGCGAATTAGGCAGCCCAGCAATGGGAAATCACCTTCATGGGGTAACAGTCCTTTTGCTGAGCTGGTTTGCGCTCACAGCCACTCACTCCAGAAGCCAGGCGGTCTCCTCCTCCATACCTCTTCCCCATCTTGTCTCTGATACTGCATCCAGCTCTGCAACAAGAGTCAGCTCCACGCAATGCAAATTATGGAGGCAGAAAAACTGCATCCCTTCACACCTGGGCCTCTGACAACATAATTGGACATTTGCTCACTTGTACTCATTTTGTATTTTCTTTCTCCTTTGCAGAAGGGGCAATGCTGTTAGGTGTACTGTGATTAAATGCAGCCAAGCTGGCTGTTACATGACATGTACCATAATTAGGAATAAGCAAAGCTACGATTGTTAAATCAGGCTGATGCAAAAGCTGGAGAACTCGCCTGGCAACTGGCAGGCAGATCCCATGGCAGGGATTCTCCCACCTGTTTCTGTAGCAGGTCGTCTTCAGCAGCAGAGTGGTCCTTTCTGGCACTAACTCTGTCTATGCGGTCTGAAAAAAGAAATCAGTGGGTGGGCTTAAATACATATTTACCCTGGTAGGAATGCAACCTGCTGTGCTTCATGCCAGACCAAAAGTCTTTACCATTCTCTATCACATTTTCAGACCATTTACCTCAAATTCCAGATCTAAGAAGCTTGAAAAGGTTTGGTGAGACAGAATGGAGCTAGCTAAGGTATAAAATGATATAGATGTTAATTTAAGGGCCTTATCTCCTGTAAAGATAGGCTAAACGCTGCAAGAAACCAGCTAGCTCCATTATGTGCTACTAAGGAGAGAAATACCCCGATTTAGTCTTCCAGGTCTGAACATGCTCTTGCCTGGTGAGTGAACCTTTACTCTCTCATGTCAAAATCAGACGTAGGTGCAAGCAGGAGCGGAGAGGGCAGAGGGGAAGATATAGCCCTCTGCTGGCATCAGACTGCTTTATGGAACAGTTATGAAGAATAATCTGATTCCATGCAGCAGTTCTTATTAGAATGGGGAAAGGAAAAAGGAGCAAATTTTAAAATAAAGACAGCGCTGATATTTTCTCACTTCCCTCAAAGAAGGGAAGGCTGTTATCATCCTGACTTCAGCTGGAGGAGGCAGGGGGTCTCCCAAGTCATGGCTGTCAAACTGTGAAATTACCTCCTGCTGCCCATTTTGTGCAGATGTTTTTTCTCAAGGCAAGGTGAAAGAGGTTAAAGGCTAGTAATTGCTTAAAGGCCTTTCATGCCAAGGCAGGAGGAGTATGACTGGGGTAGGTGGCACCTGTTGCATAGACCCGATGTTGCTGATGGAAAAGCATCAATCTGCCTTTGGGCCATGTTGGCACTAAAATAGCAAACCTTTCCTTCACATCACTCCACCTGTCCCCTCCCCAAACTGAATGGCTGCAGGGGGAAACACTTCAGAGCTTGGTTTAATATTTTAAGAACTTGCTGATCGAAATCAATGATTACTTTTCCTAAGTAAAGGCTCAAGGAAAGGAGGCTCATGCCCATCCCTCAGGCTGTGCTCAGAGGTTACCAGCAGCACAGCTCTGAGCAGCCTCTTATATTTATTGGCCTCTTTCAGGGAGAGCTGAAAACTTCCAGGTTTCAGCAGCACATGGCTCCCCTTTCACATTCCCATGGTGCACCCAGGCTAAGGCTATCTTACCTTTGTACACCTAGCTAGGTTTTGGGAAGGTGGCAGGGACAATCCCCTGTCAGTGAAGAGCAGCATCCCACAACATGCCACCACTCATACCACTGCTGGTCTAGGGTAGAAGACACTGCAATGCATATGCTCGAGAGTAAGCCCAACACAAATGGAGCATGACACAGCCCAGCTCCTGAGCTTGGACATGTATACACAAGCATTTGCTCATTTTCCTTGGGGGACTTGAGAAATCCTCACGATGGAAGTGATTACAATAGATGTATTTCCAGGAAAATCTTCTAGCACATCAAATTGATCTTTACCAATGAAAAAGCCAATTAGGGCTGAAATATCTCCAAATCCTTCTGGCTCTCCTCTGCTCTTTTTAAGCACAGGTCTTCCTGCCTCCCTGATTTCTCGACGAAGTTACCATATAAAGTTACCACAGAGAAGACTTGGTTGAAGAAGGGGCAGGTTTTTTTGTATTTAGAACAAAAAAAGGTATGTTTGACAGGTGTGATGAAAACATTTATCAGCAACCTACTTACCTGAGAACAAGGTAAATGTGTCCTCATATCATAGTAATATGTGAACACACAGACCGTACCCTGCATTTGGCAGCATTACAAGGCACGCAATTAGTCAGCACAGCCAAAGATTGTTCAACATGCCAGTAAGTCTTTTGTGGGCAGATAAGAAAGAAATGCATGCCAAGGAGCAACACAAAAGCTTGTTGAGACAGGACCAAATATGATGTCTCTAATGAAATGGGCTTTTGCCAACTTCCACCCCCTCAGGTTCTCATTCAGATATACACTGCTTCAAGCTGCATCTGGGCAGATGAATCGGGCTGCACAGCTCGATAGGAACAGTGGTTACCAGCAATGTACTCATTTTTAAATGATGTAATTTATTTCAATGACAAATGCCTGATAATTTTCAGCAGCTGAAGCAAATTCTACAATTCCCTACAACAGAAGCAGCCAACCATCCCTGCACTGGGGCAATAGCACTCAACGGGCATGAAGGGAAACTCACCACAGCAGCCCAGGCAAAAAATGCAGTTAGGCTTGTTAATAGATGTATGGACAGCTGACTTAAGATGAATTTTTTTGGACAGTCCAAAAGCGTCCACTGGACTCACACAGGATGTTTGCTCCTGACTTTGTCACTAGGAGGCTATGTTCTTCGTTATTGGATGCGAGTCCTCTTCCACTCATCTTTTCTAGTGAGACTGCAAGGTCTCCAGGGCATAAAGTTCCTCCTACGATGAGTTTGTGCATGAGTAAAAAAAAAAAAATCAGTCTGATGCTTTTCTTGACCTGGTACATAAAAGGAGGTATCTCAACTAACAAAAACAAAATTAGTGTTCCTGAAGAAAGAAGGTGGTGCCACACAAGAGCACGAGGTCTGGCCCCAGGTACCAAAGGGACCACAAGCTGAGCTGAACTGATCCTGATTATACCCACTTAGTGGTAGGAGAGTGCTGTGCCTTTGCATTAGTCTGCATCTGGGGAGCTTCACCACCAATTGTATGTGCTTCATTGCTGCAGACCTGATAACAACAACAATAATAATTATAATTTATAAGGGTCTTCGCATTTTCAGAGCTCTTTGCAACCATTTAGAGCATTTTTAGATGGAGGCTATTCCTCCAGCACACAACTGCCAACATGAGATGTATCTGCAAGCAGCTCTTTAATTTCATCTATATGAATGTGTTCCCACCTTCTTATTTCGTAAGAGTGAGAAAGAAGAAAGGTGGCAAACAGGTTCAGATACAGCTGAGATGAGACCATACATTGCTTTTTAATGTTTTTCTGTGGGCTCCTCTCTAGTGTTCTGTGCTCACTGACTAACCATTAAGGTTCTTTTAGAGTAAATCAATGCCCTTGCAATGTATTTAGCTGAAGAAATCTGAACAATTCCTCTTGAAGCTGTTGCAAGAAACAGGAGCTAAGCCAGGCTATTTTATGGGAACAGGGGTTGGCTCACATCTCAGTACAAGTGCAGAAAAATGCTGATTTCAGCCCTTTCCTGCATTAGGAAAGAGTCTTGAACCAATCAAAAAATATCTACATTCAAGCAGCATCTTCCTCTGTGCACATGCGCTGCTCTGCACACAAGCTCTCCTCATACTCCTCCTCTTCTACACTTGCCACAGAGGCTATCGACTATTTTATGCTTCCATTATGGCCTCCTGCATACAGGAAAAGCCACACTTCTCTCCTCTGGTAGCTCCTGAGAGTACCCGGCTTGGCACTGAATCTGCAGTGGCATCTCATAGCCAGAGCACCTGGCAGGAGCCTGCCTGGATGTGCAGAAATTGAGAAGGAAGGAGTCACAGGATTTGCAAAGGACTTGACAGCAGAAAGCTTGCCACTTTGACTCCATGCCTTGTTTTCCTCCCGGTCAGGCATCACGCCAGCTATTCCCTTCCACAAACATTCTCCCCTTTCTCTGTCCTGCATGATTTATATGGCATTTAAATAATAAATTGCATGGACGTTGTGGAATTTATAGCACTCAAAGTAGGTCATTAAATCAATCACTATGTAATTCATATAAATGAACTTGGATCTTGGCGGTGGGAGGATTCCATTGCAAAAATCAATCCGCAGAGTTTATAAAATTGAAGGATTGGCAGAGATTTGCAATATTTAAGTATTGTGTATATTTAGAGTAAGACTAGGAGAGTGATTTATGTAGGATGACACCTTGGTTACCATTCGTGCAGCTGGTTGTCTCTGACTCTGTCCCCCAGCCTTGCCTCTGAAGGATTCTCATCTGGGGAAATCATTGCCCTCTGAGGGAAACAAAACCTTCCTCCCTAAATCCTCCAGCAGGAATCTTACAGTAGCCCTTCTTAGAGCTCTACAGAAACAGCAAGGCACAGTAATTTAGTATTTTGTCAGAGTGCTAAGCCCGGGGCGTGACCCCACTGTGAGCCCATAGAGTGATAAGCTCCAGCAGACAGCACTGAAAAGTCTTAATGCAAACAAACCCACTATCCTCAGAAACGGGTCAGTGCAAGTACCGGGGTAGGCAGTAGAGACAAGATGCCTGTGAGGACAGAGAAAACAAAGTCACAGTATCTTCAGGACAGAAGTTGCACTTAAACAAAACTTCCAAGAAGCAAGCTTGCATCTAGCAGCAGCTTAGTAATGATTACAGAAACATGAAGAAATGGCAAGAGTTAAAATTTAAATAAACATGTCTATGAGAAAGAGCTGATTTACCTGCAAATCCCTGGGCCAAAGCAAACAGAAAAGAAAACCTGGGACAAGGCAAGCTCTTTACTTTCCACTAGGACATGACAGCAAGTCAGACAGATTTGCATCCCAGAGAACTAACAGCATCCAGTACTTGCGCACTGAACAACCAGGCTGTGAGAGGCTTAACTAAAGCCCGTTATGTTATATTAATATAATTCTTGGTATATAATTAACTCTGGTCCCTCTTCACCTTTGATAAATTGAGCACTGGTGCTCACATGTGGTCTCCAAATAGTACTGTTTATTAGTTTGTCATTCCTGGATGCTGCTATTTCAGAGGAGATGCTAAATCTTACCCACAGGCAGAAGGATCAGCCACAGCCAGCTCTGACTGGCCAGAGCTGCTGAACTGGAGCAAATAGACTGATCACAGTGTGCCAGCCAAAAAGCAGGAGAGAGACCAGGTCAAGTCTTTCAGCTAGGGAATCCCACAACCCCCAAAATCAGTGAAAGACAGGAGTCCCTTCTCTAATTATTCACCAGGTTTCAAAGTGGCAAAAGTGTCCTTCTCATGTGAAGTCAGCTCAGGTCCTTCTCTTGTGCAAAATGTGGAGGTATTTTATTTTTTTTAATTGGCTTTAGGCTCTGTGGTGTTCTTCCTGAGCCAGATCTCCTTTTTATTCATGGTTGTTACTGTTGAGGTTAACTGCCAACTGTCTTTGCTGTGCTTAAAGATGCTCAGAGCTTAGCTGAAAGTTGGCTGTGCACTTAAAGTATAGGACTGGCAATTGGGAAACAATTCTTGGCTCTGCTATATACCCCCTTTATGGCCATGGCACATCAATTAATCCATCTACCCCGTGCTTCCACCTCTGCAAAAGAAGGTGAGAATAGAAGTCTTCTCTGCCTTTGTATCTCTTTTACTCAGATGGAAATACTTAAAGGAAAAGACAAGCCTTACTTCTCTCAGGACAGCAACTAACACAATGACTTCAGGAGAAACTTTTCGTGTTTACCATAATAATACAAGTAGGTGATGATAAAGGGCAAACTGAATAACTTCACTTCCTCTGATCGGGACAAGGCAGCTGTGTTCTGTTTATTTCCTCAATTTGTATGCTGGCACTGGCACAACTCCGGGCATCTGCAGAGCTCACAGAGCAGAATACATTGATCTGGTGGGGGTTCTTGAATAAAAACATTTAAGAAAAAGTTTCTCCATGACAGAGTAGACATTCACAGAATCCACAAAGCCTGCTTATCAGAGCACATGCCATTTTCAGGAACACTAAATTTAAGAGTTAAACCTAAACATGTTAGGCTCCTTTGAAGTGCTGCACTCTTGAAGTACAAAACTGCAAAACACCTCATAAGTGATTCGCTGAATCAGGGTCAGTTTCACACGGTGCATTGGTTGCTAATAGAGCCAGGAAATTTTAGGACTTCTGATCTCCATAAAGGCCTAGGATCCTGTCCTCACTGTTATCCAGGTCAACCCAGAAGGAAGTATGCAAACAGATACAATTCTTGTTCCCGATAGGAAGCTGAAATGTGAATCAAGCAAGATGTCCACTGTGTTCTCCTGTCATGTGGTGAAAAGCAAGCTCTATGCACCCCTCCTTACATCCTCCACTCCAAGTAAATCTCATCACTACAATTTATGTCTGGATTTGCCCAGCCGAGTCTGTTGTGCTGGAGCCCTCCTCCATCAGAGACTTGACAGGCTCCATGCTTCTTAAGAGCCCTGGCTTTCTCTCTGAAGATAGCAAAACTACTGTTCTGTGGATATAAACCTCCTCTCTACCTGCTGTACATGCTGGTTAGATCTAGGGGGCTCCGAGACCAGGGGTTCACCTGCTGTAGCACATCACCGGCCTCTCACTGCTCATTGAGTATCAAGAAAGGCTTTGGGATTAATTCTCAGTTTCCCATGTTACTTCTTTTCAACAGCATGGGACTGTGCTGATGGATGGAGAGAGGGAAAGAAGAGGGAGAAGGAATAAATGAAAGTGAATAAATGAATGCAGAGTAAGGTGTTTGCCAAAGTACCGGCCCAGGCACAGAATACAAGGATTAATACTGACAAGAGGTTTGTACTGTACCAATAGCCAACAAAACTGCTCCTCACCCCCACGGGTGTCCAATTTAAGTAAACACAGCAAGCGAAATAACAGGAGAGGGACAATAAGTGTTTTAGCCTGCCCTTACTGCATTTGTGTAACTTTGAAAGTATCACTGGAACACAGCATCTTTCTCAAATGAGCCTTCAAACATCATTGTTTAAAGCCAGTGAATACAGAGCATCTTACTGCTATTCACAGGGCGGTACAGTATTTTTGTACCTTTTTTTAATGTTAGCACCTATGAAATAGCAGGTAATTTACATGCAATTTATCAACAATGAGCAGAGGTGTTCTCTGGTTGGAAAAGGGAGCACACTTTGTTCTGCTCCAGCAATTTACTCAATCATTGTTGTCAGGCTCTGCAGTGCCCAAGCAGAAAACAGAAGAGACTCACAGAAGACAGGAGAGCTGAGAAATACTGCAGTGATATTGGTCCCCCATGCTGGACTTCCCATTATTGAAGGTTGATTTGCTACTCATGGTTAAACTACAATTTAAAGAAATGACTGTGCTTTCATCAGCTGCAATGTGTTTAGCCAAACCATAAAAGAAGACACATCGTTGCAACTCATATTCCATCTTGCACTGCATTCAACCCAGAGACAGGCTATGGGTTTTCGGGAAGGTAAACTAGGTGTTGCTAACACTGCCAGGGATTGGGCTAATCAGGTTACAGCTAACTCTTGTATATCCTGAGGGGTTTATGCTGTTGTATACTATGAAAAAAAAGTACCCAAATTATGAAGATATGGATGGGTTCCCTTTTAATACATTGAGTAACCAGAGTGGTTGTTTTGACACTCTCTAGCCCTGTACCAGAGCCACCCTAGAAGGCCAAACACGAGCAGAGATGGAGTGGCTAGTCCATGCAGCACTTACCTTTGCTCAGTTGGCTATGTCCTGCCTTTCCTCCCTGGCCCCAAATCTGACCCAGGGCTCCTCTCAATGCTTCACATCCCTCAGAGCTCCTGGTTCTGGCAGCAAAGAGAAGAGGTTTTTCTCTGTGTGGTACCACTGGGGGTATTTTTGTGATGAGCCAGCTGCCCCCAGTGCCAGGACCTCTCCAGGTTGCCCTGCAGCAGATGGGCAGCCGTGGAGGGTTAAGCTTGCCCATGTGCCTACCCCCTGCAGAAATCCAATTATTCATCCTTTCCATGCACCAATAAGAACTTGTCGGATGGTAAGAGGAACATGCTAGCATTCCTCCAAAACACCACCAAGTACTGTAATCTGCACTGTGCATCTTGCTGCCCTAGTAGAAAATTACCCTTTTTTCAATCTGAAGAAGGGATGTGTTTCACATAGTCTGAGATGCTGGGAAATCCTGTGACAGAGGGGGGCAGAAGCAAGCAAGGATATGAATGTGATACATTTTTTCTGAAGAGAGTAAACACATCTCTCTGAATCAGAGCCCAAAAGATTGCTGGAAGAGCAGCTGTGGGAACAGACACATCCCTGGGGGGAGATGTCTCATATTGCACAGTCTGGTATTGGTCAATAGAGATTTACTGAAGACAAGAGCAGCTCTCTGATTTCCCCCTGATGAGGGATTTCTTCCCATGGTGTCTCTCCCACCCTAGGCCTGCATCCATCACTGACAGCTCAGCTGATCTGCTCATACCATTAGCCTGTTCCGCAGTCATCCACATCATTCATGCGTGCTCCAGGCACTTGGACTCTGGTGAGGGAGAGCCTGTCCCAGACCTTAGTACAATCAGACTGGCTGAGATGACAAAGGCTGACCAGGCTGCATGCAGTCAACCCACCTCAGCCCTCCCTCTGCTACAGCCATAAGCACAGCACCCTTGGGAAATGCCCTGTGCTACATTTCACTGCAGCTGCTGCAGCCTTCTGAGTTTCTCCATGCTACTGTTGCACAAGGCAGTCATCATCAGACAGGGACCACTCTCCAGTCCTGGCACTCGTGTTTTTCCATCCCCACAGACTAAAAATACTCTTTAAACTCTGCAGGTAGCAGAGTAAATGAGAAGTGTGCGTCCAAACCCGGCACAAGGCAAATAACCTAGTACCCTCTTGATGAAAGAACAGTTCCTTGTTCTCTACTTATTTTTTTTTCTCCCCCCACTCTTCTCCATCCTAACACAGTTTAAACTTCATCTGAATGATACTTAACCACAACTGATGGAAATCCCAGCTCATGTAGGGGCAAGGAACTGAAACAGTAATTGTGCCTTGGAGGCACTGGAGGTATTTGGGTAACACTTCATATTGCACCATGCAAACATAATGCTGCAGCCTTACCTTAGAAGTGTCACTGCCACTGGCTGTTCAAGTCTCATCTGCATGAGACCATTTGTGAATGGACACTTGTTATGAAACAGGCTCTGTTTTCTAAATAATTGGGTCATGTGCAAGGTGTTTATTCAGAACGATTGAAGAGAGCGAGGCATAGTTTCCCACAAAGTCTTTGATCAGCCTCCCGACTAGCCCCAGAGCAATGTCCTTCTCCTATGAGGCTCCCGCTTCCCGCAGATCTGTCCAGTTCAGCCTACACCAATGCCACTGGGGTCCTGTAGCCCCTCATTTCGCTGACTTAGCTGTTCCTTGCCTCCCACTGCCTCCGCCAGCATCAGGGACGTTCAAACCACCTGGCACAGAAAGTAGGTAGGGCTGTAAATGCTGATGCCTCCTACTCTGTGAGCGAAACAGTACCCCAGGAAATCTGTTTTGTCTATGGCTTCATCCTTTCTGTTTTCTATTTTTATATCAGCGTGAGCAATTCCTCCTCTGGTTTGACTTTGGGTGTAGTGACATTTTCATTAATACCTGTCACATGTTACTAGACCCAGTCTTGCACAGACTTCGGGTCTTGTCTAAGACTTTTGTATCTATGCATCTATAAATCCTCATCCTGGCATTGTTTCTTCTTACATCTTTTTGAATATAAACACAGGCAAGACTCTAAGTCCAGGCCTGTCTATAAATTGATGAGCCTCAGTCATTTAAAAATCCATCTGGTTACATTGGAATAAATCACCAATACCTATGTGATCATATGGACCAATGAATAATACACACCTCATAGAGATTTCTGCTGTCTCGAGTGCTGGCTGTCTCTCTGCCTCTGCTTCACTAGCTGCAGAAAAGGAAGACTCATGCTCACTGTTTTGTAAAGCACCTCAAACTCTACAGATTAAAAGTATCACTGCAGTGCTGGACAATTTTGTTACACCATTCAAGCAAATTAGATGAGTATTAAGCTTATTTAAATGTTCCTAACAAAGACCAGCACTGATGTAAGTGCTGCATCCTTTGCAGCTGAAGCAGCATCCCCACATTTCTGTTCCCTCAGCTTGATTGCCCATGCTGTGGGGTCAGCTGAAACATCCACCTCACTGAGCCCCAGCTCCTCATCGTCTTTGAGAGTCTCAAAGTCAGGGCACCTGTGGGACAGGTAACTCCTCAAACAAGGGAGCATCGTTGAGACCTACCAGAGCCCATCCCACTGCACACAGAGAACCAGGCTGCTTGTGCCAGTCTGCACAGACTGCCGCCAATAAGTGTTTTGCCACCCTTGTTAAAATAGTTTGGCAGGGATTGTGCTTCCCGTTACAGCCAGCCCTGACCTTGCTGTTCTCCAGTACCTGGGCAGATGTATGTATGTATGTGTATCAGTACCTGCATGTAAACATAATTTGCATCCAAATATGCTCTCCCTCACCTCTGGATCAGTTCTGTTGCTGGAGATATACACAAATAGCTCCATGCCCAGGCAGTCTGCAGGACTGTGGGTAGGAGGGCTGTAGGAGAAGGAGTAGCTAAGACTAAATAGTAATCTTTTAAGTGGATTTTTGATGTATATTCTCACGTTGAGCAGCATGGTAAGCCTGGGAGTCCAGGAACCCCAGTGTGCTGCAGAGATCTGGGTGCCTTTATTCCACCCATTTTAGAAAACATTTTATTTGCAATGCCAGCTTGCTTTCATGGCTGTGCTGCCTTCTCTGGGACCGAGGTCCTTGTCACTTTGAAGATCCTAGCTATTTGACTGCTTTGAATTCATTTGTTTAACGAACCTCAGGGGGCCACTGCACTAACGCATTCCCAAACATGTTCAGAGCTTTGCAGTTTCTCCACTAATTAGGGACTCCTTTGGAGCTAAACACAAGAGGCTCTGCTGCTGTGTTTGAAGCTGGCAGTAAGCCAAGACAGTGCTGAATCCCCAAATCAAGTGAAGCATTTTTAATAGTTTTCCTCCTCTATTTTTTCTTCTCCTCAGTCAGTGCAAACTTGGCAGCCACAAACACAAATGGATCAGGTCAACGTACACTGAGACAGAGGGAAGCATTTTATCAAAGCATGAATAAAAGAGCCAAGTTCTGCGTTGTACTTTTTTGCACGCATGCACTTTTCTCAGTAGACATTACGCAGCCCTCTCTCTTCCACAAGCTCAGTGCCTGTTAACCTACTTACTTTTAAGGGCTCCTAGCAGCTAAAACTGCAGAATAGATTGCTCACTAGTCACTAACCAGGAATACATCAACCTCAGCACTTGCAAGATCAGAGCATGGCCCAGGTGGCCAACCTCATGCAGCCAGGCACAGGCCACACATTGCATTACTTACAGAGGCTTAGGGTGGGGAAACAGGGATAAGATCTCCTCCTGAAGTGCCTCAAGGATGTGGGAGTGTCATGGCCTAGAGATGCAAGACAAAATCCACTTGTAGCAGCTTTTCTTAATGCAAGAGCTTTCTCTTTCCCTTCCTTCCTTTGCAGTGCCTGACCCTTCACAGCTTGCCTACCAAAAAGTGAAATGCACATGTCCTGTTTTAAAAAATAAGGATTCATACTTGTGGTGAGAGGGAACCAGGAAAGAAATTGGCGTCTTTTGCAATTCATTACAGCAACTTTGTTACCCCTCGGAATTTCCCAAAAGTAAGAAAGGTCTGCTCAGAATCCACTCTGCAGTGCTCAGGGCACCAACAGTCCTGCAGAATTAATTGCCAGGCACATTAATTAATGATTAAATAGGAAATCCCCAAATACCATTAGAAAGTGATGATTAAACATGTACCACTGGTTGGACACATCCTTTCACACTGTAAGTCATCTTCCTGTTGATAAAGTTCAGAAGGACAAATGTATAATAGAATGCAGCAGCCATAAATAAATGTAATCTCACCAGAAAGCTAGAAACCACCCTCCTGGGATAAAGTTGCAGATACCTTATCCAGGACCCCACATACCAGATGGAGTTGATCTGAAGCCAGGAAAATTGCTCATTGCCCACCTTCAATTTTGCAGCTGTATCAGTAGCATCAGGCATTCTTCCAGGTGCTGTCTCCTGTCTCAGATATCAGTTTTTGATATGACCCATCTGCCCTATCAAGCGCTGCCAGCAAAGGTAACAAGGCAGAAAAACCCTACAGGTTTTTAAAATGTCTGTGCCCACAGAGGGCAAATCTGGAGCTGTGAATGAGCTCAGAGTTAAGGCTCGTGTTTGGGAGGACAATTCCTGCCCTGAGAGCTCACAGTTAGAAGGCAAAGCAGAGCACAACCAAGCCAGGGACTTGCGCTTGCTCACACAGCTCTTCCTACAGGCAGATACAAACAGGATCAACAGTTTGTACCTAAGCTATTTAACTTGCTCCTCTCCTAAGCAGAGGATCAGGACTTCAGCACATGTTTTACACCCAAAAGGTTGAGCAATGCTCTCTGCAGCAGAGCTTCCTCAGGCCCAGACGCTGCCCCCAGGCCCCTGCAGTCCTCCCCATCTCCCCATCCTAGCAATCCTGTCACTTCTATAGCCTGCAGCCTGCTGTCCAGCCTGGCAAAGCCTTTGCCAGCTGGCAGCCAAGGAGCACCAGCCTCTGGAGGAAGGCTCTCCATCCAGCCACCACCTCCCGGGCTGGAAAGAGCAAGCCTAGGAAGCTGCCAGGGTGGCTTGTAATCCTCACAGCTCTCACAAGAGGTCACTGCTGTCTAGTTAAAGCCATCAGTGCAACCGTGCTACGAAATCCAAGACTCGAAGCAGCCTCCCAGGCAGAGCTGGCAAGTCCTTGGACTAATCTTCGGTCCTGCCAACTCGTGGGACCTATAACATCTCCACAACTGGCCGCTGTGGCCTCAGCTATCTCCAGCACATTCTGACACTTCTTTACCACCTCCAGAAATAGCCTTTCAACAGAAAAATGCCAGATGAACACAGCTTCCCACACCACCTTGCCTCCCTATGCATACCCCACTTTGCTCCCTCCACCTGAAGTTTGAGCATCAGGGAAGTTAATAAACTTAGGGATGCACCCCTGGGAGGCAGGAAGGGACCACAGTGACTAGTAAAGGTACTCTCCTCCCCAGCCCTTGAAGGCAAAGCTGGTCATGGCAAGAGCAGAGGAGCAAGACAGGCAAATTCCATCTCGAGACTACAATGCCCAGACCACTGCAGCCATATCCTCTCATTTAAAGCCCCTCTTGCTTCCTCCCATCATACCATGTTTCCCCCCCACCTTTACCATGACAACACAGGAACCAGTACTTCTAGCTCTTCCACTGCCACAGAGGTAGAAACTACACCGCCCTGCCCCAGCCCCACTTATGCTCTCAGTAGCACTCACACCTGCGAAGTTCAGCCTCAGCCCTCTTAACCCTTTCAGCCCCTAACCCAACCACAGCACCCTTCAGAGCCTGCAATGAATACAAAATAGGAATCCCCCTTCCCAACTCCACCCTGCACCCTACTCAACACCTCAGGGATTTGGTCGTTGTTGGAAATGTGGATATGGATGACATGAGGTCTATGGACTGCCCACACAAGGAGAGCACAAGAAGCAGAACTGGCTGAAGAGACATCCTTTCTTTTTCCTTTGCTCCTTCCCGAGGGTTGTTTGTGTGCAGTCATGGCTGGGCTTGTCAGATTCCCTGCCTCCTCCAGCCCGATGCTGCCTGCTCCTGCCACTGCATGACAGGGTGTGTGTAAGATGCAAATCAGGCCACAGGTGAAAATGGCTTTCCAGTGGGGCCGGATCAGAGCCATGGTGCAACCTGGCACCCAGGTTCCCTGCAGCTTGCCCTGCTCCCCACTCTGTGCCAGCACCTCAACTCCCCCTGCCACAGGACAGAGAGGGAGCAGCCAGCATGTGGGGGCAAATGTGCGGGCTGAGTGTTTCTCCACACCTCCTCTCACTGAGCTGCGTCAGAGACTCACTGTTGGGGTTAACATTTAATTTAACAAATTGTGTAGGCTTCCACACAGCCACCAAGGAACAGAAGATAGTTTCTAGGGACAGCACCCATCTACAGTGTGGCCACATTCCCAGGTGTGCTGGGCCTAGCTGGAGTGGTTGCCAAGCCCCTCTGCAGTGGGGCAGGCAGAGGGAGGGCAGGTTTTTACCCATCCCTCTTCTTTGCCCTGTGCCAGCACACACCAGAACCAGGACAGCAAACCCAGGCACAGCTGGTGGAAAGCTGCTGCCATCTCCTGGGCAGCCTGTCTCCATCTGGCACCCTTTTCCCATCAGCTGCTTTTCCCAAGGGCTAATGTCCCAAATCCCTACCCTTGGGGCTGCAGACCCCCTGCAACGCGGGAGCCTCTCACAGCTGCCTGTGCCTGTGCCTGCAAAAAGGGGTGTACCCTCTGCATTGCATGATAATGCTTCTATACAAACACACTTCCTTCCGAAGGCAAATAAGCCATGTGACACGGGGGCGTGTTGCCAGCTGAGCTCCTGCTGTGCTCTGGATGTGCAGGGCTCGGATCCCACCTAAGCAAACTCTGTTCCCCAAGAAGGTGCCTCAAGTACTTGCACCCCAAACCAGGTCTGTCCTCAGACCAAACCTGGCTAGAGACAGCACTGGAACACCTGCACTGTTCTGGACAGATTTCTCTCCCTTTCCCATGGACAGGTTTGGAGACAGAAGGGACTGCAGTGTAAACCCCAGGGAAGCATCCAAATGCTGAAACAGGAAGGACTGCAGTAGTGGCGTCGGGACAGCCAACAAGGCTTTCTTTCCAGAAAGGCTCAGCAGACATAAACAGAGGACAGGAATTACTATGGTCGGGGTGGGCTGCAGGAGAGAGCAGAGACCTCATCTCCATTTTGGGGAGAGAGGAAGTAGAGGAGGCAAGTAAACCTAGTCACTGTTCTATAGACCTTCAAGTCTCAGAGAGAACAAACTCCTGGATGCTATTTATTTCTCCTATCTCTTGTGATCAAGGATCGTTTGGGGAACAAACTTCTTGGGCTGTCCACAGTGCAAAACAAGAGATTTGCAGCGACCCCTCCATACCTGCCAGGAAAGCTCCTGCACCTGGTCTGTCTCACCTTTCTGCCTTAGGCAGGTTTGCATGAGCAAGCAGTGCCCATTTGCATATGGATGTGTCAAGCCTATTGCTCCAGACTGACCAGGCTCCATTTACCCAAGTGCTACACATACCCTTCAGCAACAGGCCTTGCATGATGAGATGTAACTTCATGCATGTTTTGTCTCATAGGTCAAAACATACTAAGGTCTGCCCACCCTTCCCTGCCTCCCCAGGCAATCCCACCCTGCATTGCCTCCCACCCTCTCAAAGGAAGCATCTTGTGAGTTCAGGGCAGGAGGAGAGGGAGCTGCCTGAAGAAGGGGCCAGGCTGCCAGAAGGTCAACAGGATGGGAAGCTCTACCTGTAAAACCCACTAGAGGAGAGAACAGGGGGCTAGAAGTTCACACGAGGAAATACAAAGAAGCAATGGAGGCCAAGCAGGAAAATTCCCTTGTTAAACTGCTCACTTTAGGGAAGTGCCCTTTTGCAAAATGTTTTTCCTTCAAAGCAGATGCCTCCTTTGCAAACTGCTAGAGCAAACCTGCCCTCTCTCTCCCTGCAGCCAGACAGCCCTTTTGATGTGGATAACAAGGAGGCTTTTAGGACCTTATCCCTCAGAGGCAAACGCAGAGAACAATACACCTTTTCTTATTCAAGCCAGGATAAAGCCCCTTCAGGGCTAACAGACTAGGATAAAGTGCCTTAAAACTGAAGGTTCCTTCTGCTGCTTGTCTGTGGGAAGTCCCATGCCAGGGACACCCTGAGAGCCTAGCTGGCAGAGGACCAGGACTGAGGTGTTTCCTTGCAGCAAACCTGGGACACGTGGGGGGACTGGCAGCTTCCCAGCTCCTTCCTGATGCAAAGTGCATTCCTCATCCAACCTGCAACTCCATTGAGCCACAAGGCCCTACCTGCCCTACTCCCTTCCCTCTCTCTTTTTCTCTCCTCTCCTGTATGGAGGCAGGAGGTGGTGTGTGACACAGGGCCCTCCATCTGCTTCCTGGAAGCTGCAGAGAACTGCTCTGACACTGGTGGCTCCAAAGCCCGTGGACAGACCAGAGGTGCAGAGCCTATCCCAGCAGTGGTAAGTCACCCCACACTGGCGTGTGCAGGAGAAGGAATCTTTTAAGTCCAGCTCAGCAGTCTAAGCAGTAAAAAATGTCCTACGTTTACGAAACAGTTTGCAAAACAGACCAGTAAATCTCAACTGACTTGAGTCCTTCACCCAGAGCAAATAAACCCATGTAGATGAGCTCAGAGGAAACATACCTATCCTTGCCCTGAGCTGGGGAGATTCCCCTTCTGCCATGCAGGGACAGCAGCCAGGTGGAGAGGATGCCCGAGTCATGGGAGGGAGTGTTGTGCTGGGGCAAAGGCTGCGCTGCCCTGTTGTAATTGCAGAGTAATTGCAGCACAGACCAAACTGTCCCATCCACCAGCAGGACAGGGAATATACAGAACTCTCTGTGTTTGCTGCCTCTGCTCCTTTCTTTCCTCAGCACCCTGCCCTGCCCCTTGCTTAGCCTATGCTTGACCCAAACAGTTTTGCTTGCTGCAACCACAGTGTCAGAGAGACAGCCTGATCCAATTGAGCCATTTACACGCTCTGAACCAGGTGGCTGCATGCAATTGTTTATTGTCTGCAAGACTGCTGCAGTTTGCCAAAAAGACACCCCCTCACTTGCCGTTTTCTCCTACTGGGTTGCATGTGGGAGGAAAAGGTTTCGCTTTCCTGGCATCTGGTCTCCCCCAGACCGTTAACTCTCAGCCAATACACTGAAGGGTTTCACCTCCATTCCTGAAGCAGAGCCCTGAATTCAAAGTGCTGCTGTTTGCCTGGGGACTCCAGTCCTCCACCCACAAAAAGGAAGATTCATTTAACTCTGGGGAAGACAAAAAGGGAAAGGGAGCCTGGACCAGACACAGTCTGCACCAGTCAGTACAGCTGAGCTGAGCCAGGCTGCCTCCATTCCCATTCCTGGTGATGCTCAGCACCATGAGGCCCCGCTGATAGAATGAGATAGCATCAGGCTTCCAGGAGCTCGTGGTCTGTAGAGATGGAGACTTTTGAGAGGCTCAAAGAGCTGTGTTGACATCTCCCAGGGACGAGCAGACCCAGAAGTCTGGTTGTATACAGCAAGAGAGCTGCTGAGACACCTCCCTCCCAACTCCTAGGTGCCAGATCGTCATCTCAGGCCTTCAGAAACCACTGGAAGACATGAGTCATGGGGGCTGCAGCTTCTAAAGTACTTCATGGGTCACTCCCCCGGGGAATACAGAGAAATGCAATGTGGAGTCTGAGTCTTCCGTGCTCATACTTGCTCCCTCAGCACGTGAGTGGTGGTGGTGAGTACTGTAGTCTGAGGTCTCCTTGCTCCTGCCCACCTCCACCCAGCATGGCATCGACAGGAACACACAGTTTAAGTTTTGCCCACAAATACACAACAAGACAGAATAGTGAAGGAACCACACCGCTTGTGCTAGCAAGGAGAAAGACAGACAAGAGAAAAACTTCTGTCTGCTTGCCAAGCGGGAATAAACCCCAAGTCATTCCATACGGCATAACACCTGTAGTGCGGGTGGGAGACAGGGAAACACCCCTAAATGATTTCCAAACCATCCTTGAGTTTACTGATGAACTGCAGATTAGAACTGTGGCTGGGGAGCCCAGTGGTTGCTTGTCACCCAGAGGTTGTATTTCTTTCGGCATTTGAAAATCAGACTTCTCAGCTGCCAGCCTGGAAGGGGCCAGCTCCTGCTTTCCCCACCCTGGCTCTGTTTCTGTTAGAGCCAGAGGGGCCATGAGGTGTGCTAGGCTCCCGCTGGCCCTGGTCAGGGTCCTGCAGCTCCTTGGGAGTGTTTTTCGATGCTACTCTGAGCACAGCTGAGCAGTCTAGGCCCTGCCAGATTCTGCTCCATCTGTCCTACTGCTCTGCCCAAATATTTTGGGTACTTTGGAAGCTCAGATTCCTTATCAGTCCTCTGATTCAAATGCCTCTTTGTAACACGCATGTGAGTCTCCCTGAGTAATTTCTACTCCCTGCCCTTGCTCCATTGCACTTCACACCCATTTGAGTTGCTTCATTACGTTGGCTTATCCCTGGCTAAATTAATGACTATGAAGTTACCGTTTGGGCTAAAAATATTTTATTGCTTCGGAGAGATCCCCTCCTGATAGAGCTTTTTGGCTATATCCCCTCCCAAAGGCAGGCCTCAGCTCCTGCTTTCCCATGGCAAGTCCAACCTCTTCAAGAACCAATAAGGAATAAAACTGAAAAATTCCACTGAGTGCACATCACGTAATAAAAATTGTCACTTGCATCATCGTTTACAAAGATCTCTTTTGCGCTGGATAAGTCTTTGTAGCAGAGTCTTCCTTGTTGTGTATATGAAACAATCCCATCCTGCCTTTTCTTTTCCAAAAGTAATTCTCTCTGAGAGGCAAACATACCTATTTTCAACTCTGTTCCAGTGATGTGATATTGAGTCATCCTCACCAACTGAAAGATGACACGAGCTTTTGCAAGGAGAATTCAGATGAAACTGCCACGGGCAAATAGCATCAGAAGTGAAGCTGTGCTTGCAAAATCCTCTGCTTCCATTTTTATTTGCGTTTTCCCTGTTTCATTTGCTCTCATTTTGCTGACTTACTTTCCGTGTTCCTTAAGGTAGTTGCAGAAAAGGTTGTGCAAGAAGTGGAGGAGAACAGTTCCTATTTCCTGGGGACTTGCAGCCCTGCGGTCCCTTTAGAGCGTTCTCTTCTGCTTCTCTGCATTGGGGGAAACATGCAGAGAATTTCTGAACTCAGCACTGTGTTGCCCACTGATGCTGGGCATCAGTGGAGCCACAGACACTGTCCAGAGAAGCTCACAGTAGGGCAGAAGGCAAGGAAGAAAACCACAAGGAAATGAGGCCCTGCAGGAGTATTTGTTTATGTGAACTTAACAAGCCAGAAAAGCTCAGTTTCTCCACACCCTCTGCTTTAGGGTCAAATTTACCTCCAACCAATGTTACCATCACTAAACACGTATCAGCTCTCTTTCTCTAGCCTCTTTCCTGCTGCTCTCCTTTTACTGTTTGTCCTGAACTCACCTATTCTTTTCTTCGCATTTGCCCTTTTTCTCCCACTTCTGTTCAACTTTTTTATTTGAAACATTTAACACAACAACCTCTTTCTAAACCTGCAGGCCACTGGCAGGGTGGTGAGGCCTGCCTGGGTGAGGTGCTTTGGGGCTGGAAAAAGGGAAGATGAGCACAGGGAGGGAAATCCAGACCTCCCACTCACCCAGCCACACAGGTGACTCAGCAGAGTCTGGGATGAAGCAGAGCAGGTGGGTTTGACAAAAGCATGAGGGCATCAAAAATGCCTCCAGGGGCTTCCTGTGGACTGACAATGGTATGCCTGCAAGTGTAAAGCAGACAGGGGGAAAGAAAGGCCATACCCTTCTCCTTTTTGAGGATCCAGCTCATCTGGAGTGATCTCTGTTTCAGGGGAACTGATTCAGGATCATCACCATCTCTAATTACTGGGTATCACACACCCTAGGTTTTGCTCTGGACTGCACCCACTGCTCCTTTCCCAACAAGGCAGAAAGCGTGTGGGAGGAACCCTTCCTGCTCACAGAAATGGGGCAGTTCTCCCTTTCTCACAAGCACTGATATAACTCATTCCACATCAGCAGCACCCCAGAGACTCAAAGAGCACTTGCAAAATCAGCTTCTGAAACCCCAGCCAATGGCTTGCAGGGGAGAATAGGGAAATCCAGGCAAGAGGAAGGAGTGAAAAGAGAAACTCAATCTTTTTTTCATATAATATTATTTGAGGGGTACAGCCAAAATGACTTGTCATGATGCCGCTTGAGAAGAATCACATAAATGATCTGCCCCCTAAAAAGAACATGCTGTGTTCATCAGTGAAGTGCTATGAAAGGGAGTTATGGTCCAGGGTCCTTTCACAGGCTCTTGGCCCTTCACTACCCAGCTTTCTCCAAGCAGGAGTGGAGGCTATATTTGAACATCTCTGCAAGGATGAACTCCTGCTGGGTTTTCCCCACTTTGTGGAGTTGCTTTGCCTTTAAGGAAAGCCTGGCCCAGGGCGGGAAACAGGACTGCAAATGCTCCTCCACATTTCCAGAACGTGGGCTTCTGCAAGACATTACAGGAACTATGAGCATGCAAGGACAGAACATGGTGTTCACCATGCAAAGACAGCTCAAGAAATGTAGGCATGCAGAAACTTGATTTCCAGACCATTGGGTCCTGAGTGACATGCACACTGTCCATTTTAATCCCTCAGCTGGTCACCCCTTTATTTTATTGAGTTCACTCAGAGGCTAAGCAGGTAGAAGGAAGTAATCTCTAAAAGCATGAGTGAAACCTCCCATTGGGGGTGTGTACATGTGAGCTGGATGGGGAGGATGCAATATTTGCATTTACCTCATCAAAAACAGAGTATAAATAGGCTGTAAAGTGTGAGGCTTTCTCAGTTCCCAGGTGTGGGTGCATGAAGCAGAGACATCAAAGTGGATCATGGCAACTTTCCTCTTTTCGGTGCAACTCGTCTTCATTGGGACTCTAATCATCCCAGCATATACACAGACAGACAGATGTAATTTGCTCCACAATGCATCTGCAAGCAATTTCACTGTGATCATAACTCCTGAGGCATACAAGGCAAACACAACGTACCTAGGTAAGCCATCTCTGTCTAGATCTCAGTTTACACACTGCACAGGCATATGTCTCCTCTGCTCCTAACCCAGCTGGCTCCTCAAGTCTTGTTTTGTTCTCAGCTGTGTTTAAAATGTGTGAGGTCTAACACTTTTTTTTATTATTATTATTTTTATTTCAAGCAGGAGATAGTTAAATGGCACTACTTGTTACTTCTTTGTTCCTATTTCATGTTCATGTCTACAGGGTTGGTCCCAAATTCTCTTTTCCTTAGGGTCTTTTTTCTCCCCTAATCTTTTTGCCTAAACTTGCATAGAAGGACTTGAATGCTCTTGAAAACAGAATTTGGGGGAAAGTTGTTTTGCGGTTTTGTTCCCTTTCCTTCTTCCTGAGAATTTGCCCTTCTCAGTAGTAATGGCTGTAAAGACAAGGTTACTTTGGTGACAGATCCTCAGCATCAATCATAGACAATGGCTTTTAATACTGCAAAGGACGTAGCCACAGAGTAAATGGCAGCCTGACCCCGCTTCCCAGACCTGACAACTAATCTCCCTTTGCCCTGAGGTTCAACAAAACCTAAATGCTGAGAAAATAGTGGAGGAGAGACATCCTGATCCCTCCCTGCAATGGAGGATGTAGTCTGCTGGTGTAAAATTGGCACAGATTCCTTCAGATCTCACCCAAGGTGCATCCACTGAAGTTGGGTGTTTTTTTAATAGAGGGGTGTTTTGTTCACTGCTGTTATTTCATTGTTTGAGCACATAATTCAAGTTTGTCGCACTCGCATCAGCCTGTAGCTTCTGACAGTCTTGGCAGCTTTTATTTGAAATAGTCCTGACCTGAAGGGTGCTAAGGGCCAACAGGGCCATGGCAGTACAGCACACACAGCAACCTGGGCTGGCTGGGAGACCCAGCCAGGGAGTCGCTTGCTCCTGGCAAGCAGATCCTCTTGCTTCATTTGCTTATTGTCCAACTTCTGCTTGCAACAGAAGTATGATATGCAGCAACACTGTGCAGACTCGTCACAGCTGTGAAACAGCAACCCGGAGCAGAGACGTGGTGAAGAAAGGGTGGGGTCTGGCACACTCAGCTAAGGGAAGATGGGAGGAACTGACTGCCCAAAAGCTTGTCCCCTTTAGCTTCTCCACCTCTGCCATCTGCACGGAATCCAGAAGAGATTAACTCACAAGGACCTCTGGTTTGGCTTACAGATATGGTACCCACCATAGCAGGGGCTGAATCTGCTGACTGAGGAGTTCCTCCTAGTCTATCCCCTAACTAAGGAGGGGGCCGATAAGGGGGTTCTTCTTCCTGTGGTTGGGGGAGGACTATAGTACATCACCTTCTCTTTGCAGGCTTCCAGTGCACTTGTGTCACAGAGAGAGCACTGCGAGCAAATACTTCCTCGTCTGAAAAACTCTGAAGGCATGGAGTCTGGAGAGGGCTGTCTTAAGGAACAGGCAACTTATTTTGTCTAACTTGCTCTGTTTCCAGTTACAATAAGGGACAACAGAAACCACACTGACAGCAAGACTGCGTCCAAATATTTACTGCAAGCCTTATCCCCACAAAACTACTCCATTGGAGAATGGAAGGTGGAAGACAAGGACAACTGCAATGCTATTGACACAGCAATATTAAATGCCACTCAGAAGGCAACAAACTGGACATCTCCAAACAGTAACGTATCTTCCACGGAAATAAGGTAAGACTATACTACACCTTTAAGTGTTCAGCTGGGACAGTATTTGCCTGTGTAAGTTCTAGGCAGTACCCAGAACCAAGAGCCCACCTCTAAAGCAGGTGTTGAAATAAACCTCTTGAGCCTTCTCCGGATTTTCTCTTGAAAATACCATGGAAACATTTTCTGCAAAGCTATATCTAGAGGTCACCCCAGGGATGGTCTCGTAGTTTAAAGACTTGCTCACATTAGTAGCGATGTAGATTAGTTCCATGGAAATGAATGGATTGGTCACCCCTCTTGTTTCCACTAACAGTAATGGAGTTGCATCAGTGGGAAATATTTGTCAAAGGCAACCATAGCCATTAGCCTGATTGGCCTTATCTGCGGGAATGAAGAATGCAATAGATCATGACAATAGTGATTCTAATTATGAGGAGCAGATGGTCACAATATATGGCCAGCCTGTTACAAGGCATTTCTATCCCGTCCAGAGAAGGGCAGAAAAGCAGCCAAAGTGTAACTAAGAAGCAGTGTTTCAGATGTTACCAGAAAAAAAATAAATAAAGTGCAATATGGCTGAAGGGCAATATAAGTGAGCTCAGGCTGACTTCATAGTTTCTGTCTCTATCTGCTCTTAATGCCCCCTTTGTATCCTTTCCCTTCCCTCCTTCCACAGGGTGTATATTGTCTTCACTGATAACTCCACCGAGTTCAAGACTGTGACTCTGAACAAAGGTAAATAAGCTTCAGTTGGGCAGTTCAAACAGCAGGGTGAAAACAGACATCAAGCAAGGGCTTCATTTGTGCTCTGGTGTTTTGGGGGAGGGGAAAGATGGACTCGGTGTACCTAAAGCTGAAGAATACCTCATCTCTCCAACAGGCAGGAGACGAGGCGAAGACACTAGAGTGCTAGAGCGAGCTAGAGGTTTTTCAGGTTATAACATTGAACTTAAAACCTTTTCAAGCTTCCTTTTTGCTTTAAGGAACAATAAACAGCTACAAACGAGAGGACAGGCTTATTTATTTCTGCAGGTACTTGCACAGGCTTCATCCCCCTATTCAGTCTGTCATGCAAATACAAAGTGGAAATTGTGGCTTTGCCATCACAGATAATGTTTCTGGTACTCCAGAGAATCCTCTACCACTGAGGTGCCTTAAGCCTATGCTGATGATGCTCCATTGATGTCAGTGGATGTATTCAGACATCCCATTCCCCTACCATGGGTCTGACCCCTCATTTCTGAGAAATCAGAGTTAAATGCAGCCTCTTGGAGTAGGTCTGTAGCTCAGCTGGTCCTCTGGACTTCTAATAAACCCTGGAGGTTTCCTTCCATTTCAGAATTAGAAACAACCACAGCACCACCAACCACCACCCCCAACTCCGTCTCCGTGGTTCAGAGCAGCTCCTTCTTCATTGCTGTCATTCAGTTGCCGCTGCTCCTTGTCACAAGTAAACTGCTCTCCTAGAAGTCAGGAAGAGAAGATGACCCAGCTGTGCTGCACCTCTCCTCCTTCCCTTCAGAATGCATAGAAGGGCAGGCAGCTGATCTACTCAGGAAAACTGTTCACTTCTTCTGTGTATTAGGATGGTAATTGCACTTCTACATTAAATTATAAAGGTCTATTTGATCACAGAGCTGATCCTCCCCTTACTCCCCTCGCCCAGGGCCAGCAATCTCAGCAACATGAAATGTTTCAAAGCAAGTCAGAGATCACTCTGTTCTAGCTTTTCAGCTAGAAAAGCATAACACGGTGAAGAGCAGACCCCATCTAACAAAGGAATGCTGCGTGAATTAATTCCTTCCTCATCGCCTGGGGTTCTATGAAGCGCAAAAAAAGCATGAAAATGCTGAGAGGCAAAAAGCCCTCCTCTCACCAGGGTACCAGGGTCTGCTGAGAAGCTCAAGGAGAGGTCTGCTTTTGGCTGTGCAGGTTGAGACCTGCACTCACAGCATGCGTTTGTGTGTGTCTGTGTGTGCGCATATGTGCCTCAGTGACAGCCTGGCACAGTCCCCCACAGTATATTCACCAAAACTGTTGGAAGCAGAACTGAGACCGGGAGGAGAAATTATGGGTTTAGGATTCACACGCCTCAGCCAGTTTAAAACCTCCAGTGCAAGCACAGACCAAATAAGTGCACCCACTTAGGTGCAAGGAGACCCCCTCGCCAGGACAAGCTGGAGATCCTACTGGCAGGGTATCCTCCATAAAGGCCCAGGACTTGGGAATTTGTGCTCCACATTGTTATTAGGTCCGGCATCCCCTAAATTTTGTTATTTCGGTGGATGTCTTATAAACTTTCTCTGGTTTTCTTCTGGCTTTCTAGAATGGCGGGGTGGGTATTTTTTATTCTCATTTTTTAATCAACAGCTGATCGTGCTGTAGGGCAAGATTGTGTGGGCCACTGAATGTCTTGATTTTATTATTATTGTTTGTATTTTTATATGCATAGTGTTTACTTGGGAATTTTCAAACTTCTGGAAAGTAATTTTTTTCTTAAACTAATCTAAATAAATTAAGGAATGAAACTTGGCCCTTGCACCTAACATTATTTCCTGGCTTCATTGTGATGTGGCAAAGGGGTTGAAATGATTCTAAATAGTGTGAAATATCTGGCTTTGACCCCACAGATGAGCACATAAAGACACGAATAAAGGTGAGGCTTGTACACTGCAATCCTGTACAGGGTGAAGGGCAGGGTCAGAAAGGCATCTCCCTGCCCCACTAATCCTCTTGCTGTTTACCCTTCAGAAGACTGAGCTCCAGATTGTAACAGTATTTTAATGTTTGTGGATGAGAGAGCTAGCTTTAACCTGGCCTTACTAGCCCAGAGTTTGTGATGTGCCTACAATTAGCCCTTATTTCTGCTGAATGAGTTCTAACTACCAAGTGATGAAAGGTTCACTCCAGAGCATTGAGAGCCTGACAGTAGAGGAGCCTTCATATTCCTGAGAACTAACAGAGGACCTGGGCACAACAGCATGAAATTGTCCCTGACCATCTGTATTTCTCAGGCATTCAGACATCAGGTGTGGTTCAAGGGGGATTTTTTTCTTCCTACACAATTGTCTGAAAAATTAATAGCTAAAACTGGACAGTTGTGAAAATACCTGGCTCTTATTTGTTATAAACGATGCAAATAAGCCTGTCTTGCTTCACAGATCTGCTTTTGTTACCCAGATTTTTCAACAGATGTTCCATTATCCTCCTCTGACAGCATCAGACGCGCCCTCCAGGGCCAAAGGGTGAGCGGGTGCAACGTGCCTGTATGCCCTGCTCTGGACTGTGCTTTAGCTGGGCAGCCCTTGACCACCGCAGACAGCAATGAGGGCAAAGGAAGGACAGTGGTGGTCCTGCCAGAGCCTTTCCAGGGCCTCAGCTCCAAGCCAAGGGATTATCTGCCCTTAAACGTTTATGGGAATGACAGCAAGCTTTAAAACAAAAGCTCCTGCTTTATCACCGTGTGCAAACTCTCTGGGCCCAGTTAAGTGTATGTACCCAGCAGGGATGACAGCAACCAACTCAGCATATAAACAAGCCCGCAGGGTTTTCATTCAGAGTCCTCCTCCTCCAAAGAGTATTTGCCCACATACAATTCAAAGGGAGGAAGGAGAAAGGACTCAAAGCTGTGTTATCTTTCATGCTTATCAAGAGTCATTAGGTTCTTCAGACACTGGAACAGGCTCTGTTTCCCATTGGGTATTTCCCATTGGTGTAAAGCCAACTCAGGACACCCAAGATGCAGCTCCAGTGCTCAGGGTCAGGCTGCCCCAATAGACTCTGGTCCCAGCATCACACACAGACACGGATACACATACACACAGACGCTTGCTCTTTCCTCCTGAACCTCTGCACCCTCTCAGCCAGGAAGGAAAATAATAAACTGAGAGGTGCAGTTTATTTGGAAATACTAAATACAACCACTGCATTACCTAATTTCTCCACCTGGTTTGGGCATCTGATCCATTCTTCAGCACTGTCCCATTTTCTCAGCCCTTTGCAGGCAGCTACCGGGACAGGGACTGGCTGCCCGTACTCAGCCCTATGCGGAGGCAGCGGGTACCCTGGTCTGCCCCCTCAGCCTCTCCCAAAAGGTGGGCATGGTATCAGGTAGTCCTGCCTTCACCCCACCCACCTTCTCTAGACCATTTTGGTTTCTGCAGCTGTTCAGAGCTGACGCCACCCATCAGCCTGAGTTGGTTGGCACTCACCAGTTTGGCAACTCAGAGGCATGGGTGCAAACCAAGACAGGCACAATTTGCAATAGCTGTGCTCAGCTTTATACCAAGGAGGGAGAAGTATGCAGTGGCAAATTTGCTGACACCTATCCTTGGACCCAACACAAGGTGATTCAACAGTGGTCTGTAACTGTTGACTCCAGAGATCAGTCCCCTTCTCCCCCACCTGCTAAGGTTGGTTTTGCTTTAAAGTGGGAGCACCTTACTCAACTCTGTTGCTTGTTCAAATCTAATCTATCTCAAAAAGCCATGGTTCGCATCAAAGAAAAGATACTCCTCCCTCTCATACTGTTAGGCTTCTCAGTGCAAGTGTAAACTTTCACTTCTTTCATACTAATCTCCACTGATTTTCCTGTTTCCTGGTGGGTTGTACAGTGATTGGTTTGTAAAGTCAGAAGTCCCAAGGACAATTTCAGATATAAAATTTTAACCACCTAGTGCCTGGAGTGATGTCCTAAGGGAATGTTTCTACAGAATTTAGTAGAAATAAATTTTTAGGGTCCAGCTATTAAAATTGGCATCTGTTTCGCAGACAGGGAAATTAGCAGAGATCTGAATATGTTGTACCTTCTGCTACTGCAGTACACAACACACAATAAAATTCTAATTAGTGCTGTAAACTACTGTTCAATTTTAATCTCACTGCTGATACATCTGTCTCATAAGATTACAGCTCTTTGCCCTGGATAATACGTATGAAATTCCTTTAAATATCCTTGTGGGAACTCCCATTTACAATACTATGCATCAGTGCAGGGCATTCAGAGCAGTGCAGTTCATCTCCAGAGAGGTGAACTCCTGCGGGCTTTGTCCCATTGACAAGCTGCAGCAGCAGCATTCTCATTAACTTTTACACTATTCAGCAGAAAATACTAGCATTTCCTTTTACATCCCTGTCTAATTTCCCTGGTAAAACTTATTTCATAAACATAACCAGGAAAAGGAGTGCAAAGAGTACTGCATCGTAACTGGGAATATGAACCCCAAATATGGAAACTCCCTTGCTTTAGCACGAAGGGAAATAATGGGTGAGGCCTGCAACACCCAAAAGCTCACATCAGTGGGTAAAAGACATTACTGAGACTAAAACACGAGAAACTGCTGGAGATAACAAAAAAAAAAAGCCAAACATAGTAGCTGTCAATAACATTAAAAAAAAGAACTAGCACCCTGAAGTGCAAGCAAAGCAAGACCCTCCTTTGACTCAGAGCTAACTGTCCCAAGAGACAAAAACATGCCATATTATCTGGCCCTGCCACCAGGACAGCTGCCCAGGTCTGCCTTTTTTGCCCCAAAGGCAACCACGGAGCCACTCCACCACAGAATCTGGGTCAGGATGTAAAGTATTTTGCTGAACTTGTGAGCTCTGCATCAGAAACATATGGCAGAGAGCAACGAGGTCCTACAGCTGTGTGGATGCATGCAGAGGACAAATGAGTCATCACATAGAAGACAACCCTTTCTCCTAGAAAATGCCCCCTTGGCAGCTCTCTCTCTAGCTCTTCAGCCTGTCTTCACTTCTGAGAAAGCCACAATGCTTTCATGCATGGCCAGATAGGCTGACATGAGGAAGGTCCATGCAAATGAGACAGTTTGTGTCCCCCACCCACTTCCAGCACTTGCCAGAGAGCCGCCCATAAGAGCAGCCAGCATTAAAGTGCACTGCTGTGGTGCAGGAGGTCAAGGCTCACCGTTGCCAGTCAGCCAGGTCCGCTGGATCCAGGGGCTCTGTGGTCTCTCAGTCCTGGACTCCCTTCTGCTAGCTGCAACTCACCCAGGACCCAAAATCTTGTGACTCAGTTCAACCTTTGTTCCTGTGACAGTCTCTGGGTCTCACACTGGGTAAATGTTGGGTCATTGTTTGAAAGACTCCACAGCTGGTGGCAAACAGGGACTGACAGTCTGATCCACGGCCTGAAATAGCCTAAGACAAACACACTTCTTTCCTTTGGTCTTGTAAATCACTCAGTTCCTTCTCCAGCACAGCATAGAACCTTGCTCTGCACATTTGGAACAACCTCTGAGAGGGCCTGCCAGGGGGAGGGTGGTATGAAGTCAATGACATGGCATCTGACAGTTGCTTCACCATCTACAGAGAAAAAGTGGCTCTGAGGGTCTATCAGATGAGCCCTGAAGCCGTCCTTCAGGACACATCTATGAAATCTTGAGCTAACCATGAGTAGAAATCTGTTACTAGAAGTATTTAGCTTTAAAACATTGACTAATAATTAACAGAGTGATTACAGCAAGTTGATAAATCTCCATTAAAAATTTTCCCACCCTTCCACTGACTTCCTGTAGTTCCTGATCTTTTAATAGCTGTTGTGCTATCCCAGATGATGCACACTGTCTCAAAAATATCAGCAGAACCACCCCAACTTCTTGGACTACAGATTTCAGTTCTAATAAATATATCTTACCGTAGATAGAGCAGGACAAAGTGTACCACTCATTCTGGGAGTAACACAACAATCATTATTAAGCATTATTTTCTTAATTTACATCACTCCAAAATCTCACTGTGCAGAACAAGATGTAGTTTTTAGCCCTGTGTCTCTTGTTGGCTGCACCCGTCCCTCTCTGGTGGAAATATGGCAATGTTTAATCTTTCAGCAGCCCATTGGGGAGGGATAGGAATAGCAAGGGAGAGTCAGATGATACCTACAAATCTGAAGCAGGACCGTTTGGCTCAGAGGTCCCTTGTCTTGGGACAGCATTGTTTAGTCCTTTGCCACGTCCACAGACATTTCTACATAACTTTTAGACCAGCAGTCAAGTTTTCCAAACCAGTGCTTCATCAGTGTCTGAATAAACGAGTCCTACTCCTGGTAGAGTAAAAGCCTGCTTTCCTAATGACCCTATTGTACTTACGGACACCCACACCAATAAAAAGAACATTGGAGTGGGCAAAGCACGCAAACATCTAAAATGGCCCAAACCATGTCTTTGCCATAAAACAGCTCCCCTTGTACATATGTGGTATGACCATACCCTCTTTCCCCAAGGCCCTGGCGTCACTGAGTACACAGGACAAATAATGCTCATTGCAGGGTGAGCGCCACAAAATGCCCTTTAACTTGTTCTTGCCCCACTTGTTCTTTTCACTAGCACCACTCTCCCTTGTGGCCTTATGCTCTACTTTCAATTGGCCTCCCAATCACTAATTACTGCTGGTAGTTAGAGCCAGGGATGGAGCAAACATCCTAATGAGCTCTAAAAGTACAGTTTGACACGTTACTGGACAGCCTAAACAATGACTGCCTGCAGGAGGAGGGAATTGTGCTTTGAGGGCCCCGGGGCTTCCTCCCATCTTGGGCCTGTGTCTCTGCAGACACCCACCCCAGGCAGGGCCCCCGGGAAACGAGGAACGTGCAGTGAGCAGCTAGGAAAATGTTAGCCAGCAAGTCAGTCCTCCAGCTCTCGGCTGGGAGCTCTGGGGCAGAGACAGGGATGGGCCATGTTACAGGGGCAAACTTCAATTTGGTAATCATAAGATACTGACGATTGTCTGCTTGGAGGAACGGCTCCTGAGGGGGGCTCCACACATAGTCCCACATCAGAAGCGATGCTTGGATTATTTATGAATTCTATCATTGTTGGGGCTACAATGAACTATAAATAACAGCCTAGGGAGTGGCGTGTAAGACTGAGTGGCAGAACTTGGCTTAGTCCTAGCTGCTGTTTTTCGCTTTGCTGATCTTTTTGTAATGGAGTCCCTTTTGCTCTGCGCCGTTTCATCATTTCAGACATCATGGGAAAATGATCAATTCCCACTCCCCACACCGCAAAAGCTGGGGCTGAACCCACAGTCCTCCTGTGGTCGCTGTGTTTCAAGCGCAGAAAGGAGAAGATGACTTTTTCTCCTTGCACTGAGGCAGAATGGGAAAATGCTCCCTAGAAACAATTAATAAAAAAGAAGAGCTGCTGCTAAACAGCTTTCCTTTGAAACTGAGCAGCCTCAAACTTTGCTTTGCTTCTAGCTGGCAGAACTAAATGGTCCTGTTAGCTGAAGCACAACACAAACATAAACGCAGTGCAAAGAACTGACATGGTCAGCTTCTTGCACAGGCTCCCCATTCACTCAGTCCCTGCCCTGGCACTCCTCCTTTTCTATATAACCTGATGATTTATTTTTACATGTGACAGGTAGGCAGAACTGGGTCCTCCCCCTCACTCCCTACTAAACACAACACGACACTTTTCTGGTCTTGGCATCATTATACTGCTATTTACATTTATGTGCACTAAAGCTGGAAGTCTTGCTCCTACACTAGCTCTGCTTGGGACCAGCTTTGTCCTTTTAATTGCTGTCTTGGACCCTGAACAGTTATCCTTCAAACAATTTCATCACTCGGTAACTAAGTTACAGCACAGAGATGCTTAATGTTTAATTATGTTAGTAAATTCCTTCCTCCCTAACTTGTGAATTTGGAGGCTGATTCCAACAGAGACTTCTCTGCATGGAGTTCATGTGTACCTATGAAGATCAAGACCCCACTAAGCAGGAGAAGGGACAGAATACACTATAATTTATTGGGATGTAGGCAATTACAATTCCAGCTCTGATACTGACAACCCCCTTCACCCAAGCGACTACCCAGTCAACCAATTTATATCCATCTCCTCAGATCTGCTGCCATTTAAACCGGAGAGATCAAAATAAAGGATATGGATACATCTCCAACATGCAACACAGCAATATAAATGCCCAAGCTATTGCGGGACTTTGTCTGGGATATGTTGCACTGCACTAAAAGATCAGGAATGTGGGCTATTTTTTTCTAGCCTAGCACCCGACTTCATCCCAACAATAGCAAAGGGCTGTGCTATATAGATGTAACCATTTGTTTGCATGTTTTTGTGTCAACAAAGTCAAGAGATAATTACCCTTCTGATAAAGACACCACATGATCTATTTTAGTCTCCATGACTCACTGAAGACACCAAATGCTTTGTGAATCATCATCATCATCAGCTACCACCCAGTATGATTTACACCATTTTAGCAAATCGGAATGACATATCACACTAGTGAACTACAGAACAGCAGGAGCCTTCAGAAGAGCTTCAAAACCGCCCTGGCCAGAGCCCACACTGAAAAAAGCTGACTGGTTCCACATCTGGGGGACAAAAGGAGGGAGAAGGAGCAACAGTGCATCCCCTTTTTCTGATGCATGGAGCACTCTCTACTTGTGTGACACTGGAATGAACCTTCAGCCAATTATTCACCAAAGCACTATCTCTAAGAGGGAAACAAAACCCCAATGCTGGAGATCCCATGGCAGAGGTTTTGCCTCTGCCAGAGGGAAGGTCGGAATATCCCTCATCTCCATCCTTTTCTTACCATTCGCTTTTAGAAGCTCATCCAGAAAGTTTGAAAAAAGATGGATCAATGCAGGAGACAGCACAGAATTGTCCTCACATAAAACAGTCACGATTTAAAAGAAAGAGTCAAAGTATTTTTTGGAAGAGTAAAAACTACTTTCTAGCAGAACTGGTAGCTACAGAAGGATACTTCACCCTCAGCCTGTAGTAGACTGTGGCCAAGGTTAACTATTAGGCAAGCTTCATTAAACCTTTCTGAATGATGCTGTTTGCTACCATTATTCACATGCATAACTTCCTTGTAAAGCAAGGGAATTATTACCCTGGATATCACTTTTTAATGATATGCATTAAGTTATTCTTCATGGGCATACCTACTTACTCTTCAGGACATTGCTCATGTGATAATCATGCACAGTACTATCACTTGATCTTATGGCTCTTAACCACAGGCATTATACAGCAACTGTTCCCTAACTGGTTTTACATGCACTCCCTTTCCAGCACTTAGCTTTCACAGTATGCCTACAATTTCAGGAATCTTCAGAATAACCTGGTTAGTGTTCATTTAAACTCATCACACAGCCTCATCCTTTTGTAACAACCTATGCCAAACACTGTTGCATCTCCTAATCTGCAAGTGACAGCAGAAACCTGCAGCCCTGATGACTGATGCATACCAAGTGCTTCTTTTCTCTACAAGGCCTTCCCAATGTCGCATTCTGATGATGAAAATACCAAGTAACTGATGATCATCACAGCACAAACCTGAGCAGACTGCTTTCTCCAGAAAGATGAAAGGACAGAGTTTGATCCTGTTCCTATGGAACTCAAAACTTCCCTAAGAAAACCACACTTGATCTGGCTACTTGTGCCAACAAGCTTTCAGGGGGCTTCAAGTGGATATGGACTCAAGGTACCACAGGTTCTCCCCTATTTCAGCTGTCCATGATCAGATGCAGAATGGAAAGTCTCCTGTAGCAAGAGATATTGCTTAGTATACCATTTCCTTACATGGAGAAATACCAGCTAGCCGCAAAAAGAAATGAGCCTGTAGCACAGGAATAAGAAAAAAAAAGAAGAAAAATGAAAAAAGCGAATTGTGTAGTCCTCATTCTCCAGAATGTTTCTCTATTTGATCAAGAAGCAAAACAACACCAAAGCCCAAGCTATTAAAAATCATAAATGAATCCAATGTCTAATTAGAGAAAAATCAAAGCCTTTTGTGACTGGACAGGATATACACTTTGCCAGGCTGCCTCCTCTTTAGAAAGCTGCTTTATTTAACATGGCAGAATTGTAAATTTCACATCAGCTTGGCAGTTAGGGTTGGCAAAGCAGGAATGTCTTGAGAAAAAGCAAACAAATCAACAAATTCTGAGAACCCAAACTGCTAGATTGCTGCAAGAATTCTTGTCCTTATGTAATAATAACCAATAGCCAGATGTAGGAAATACAGCGAGCAGGGTTGAAGTAATCCACTGATCTGATTATGCAGCAGAGTTTCTGACCAGTTGGGCTGAAGCCCATTTCACTTCTCAGAGATTGTTTCTTCTCCTTTGTAAACGACAATGTTCTGGTCTGTTTCATACACTTTGACTTTATAAAGAGTTCCCACAGGCAGGAGCTTCTTGAGGTTTTCCCAGATGAATACTGCAACGTTCTCGGTGGTGCTAAGAGTGAAACATGAGCAGATTCAGAACTGACAGTAATGATATTTGAGACTGTACCCAGAGCAGGCGAGGGGGGATGCTAAAGGCCACAGGGAGCCATGCGGGCAGCTTTCACATGATGACCCTGAATGTAAGCGGGGCTTGAACTGTTGCCATCAAACATGGATTAAACAAGGTCTAATTAAGAGGTCCTATCTGTCTCCCCAAGCTGCTCGCGTGACAAGTGGCAGTCCACAAAGGGCTCCTCGCGTGTGAGCAAGTGGTGCCTTCCTGTGTATGTGGGATGGCAGGTGCCCCGGCAGACCTGCATCGGCCCGGCACAGCAAGGCAGGCTGCATAGCAGCAGGGCTGGAAGGCAGGCAGGCATCCAGCACCTGACATGCACCACTATGTGTCACGGGTGTGTTACACACAAAGGTATCAAAGCTGCTCTCTCAGAGGTAGCACTAAGCCTTGAAGACTGTTCTTTGACCCTGCAGTCAATGCCCCGAGGAGTCTCCATCACCCACCTCACAACCTCAGCAAAGTATGGCACATCCTTATCCAGGTTTTTGTGGTCAAGCGGTTCCATGATTGCCTCCTGCAGAAAGAAAACAGTGACAATCTTGGGACAGTTGGTCAGTGGAGTCAGCGTTCAAATTACCATGCAAATGGGACTGGAGCAAGGCAACAGTATGTAAAAAAAGAATAAGAGCCCTACACCCACGTGTTAACTTTCTAGCTGGAGACATGGTACTGCCTCCCATCACAATGCCAATGCCTTTTAGTCTTAAATCATTCCTTAATTTCTTCTTTATTTCCTACCATCATCAACTCACCGTGTCTCCACCCTCGTACTAGACAAATTGCTAAGCTCTAACCAATTCTCCCAGGAGATGTGTAGGAAAATAGTGCTATTACCTGCATATATTCTTTCAGGTCTGTCAGGTTTATAACCATTCCTGAGACTGGGTCAATCTGCAGGGAAAACAATAGTGAGCTTAGTAGTCTAGCTACACATCCTTATTACCAAGGTTGCCGTGAGCCTGTACAAATCTGACTGAGAGTATCTGTGCGCTCACAACATCTGAGCCATAAGAAGAATATCTTTCCACCTTCACACGCTGAGTTCCAACTCTACTCCTGTTATGTTCCCAAAGGCTAGGTACAGCATACAAACAACTCCAGTGGTTCCACTCTCTCCTAAAAGCTGACACCAGGGACGAAAATCTCACTGAAACACTCAGTCTTCAAGCAACAATCTAGCATGACCATAAGCAGGAAAACAGGCATAAACTGCTGGGCTGAACAACCAGGGACAAAACAGAGACCAGCCTGAGCTCAGGGCATCCTCCCATCTGGAGAAGGAACAGCTCCAGGAACAAAATCAGGTGGTGTAGCTCACAGCCTATTTGGCGAACGTAGAGAAAGAAGAGGCTTCAAAATTTTAGTTTCAGATCTGAATAGAACCCCCCTTTCCTATGAAATGGAAATCTTCAAAAAGTTGTTCGGAAAACATCAAAACCAAAGTCTGAACAACTCACTCTGCAGAATACACAGACCAATGACAGGATGAAGGGTGAAAAACGACTGCAAAAGCAGAATTTCCTTTTATATTTGCAGCAAAATACCTCGATAAAACAGCAGAGAGAATCAATTACTGGAAGTGCTAAGCCTCCCTTAGCTCAATAGTGATCCAAAGGTGCCCCACAGGTCTGACCAGAGCCTATACATTCTGCAGTGAGACTAAGTTATGTGCCCAGGGGATGATTACAAACCTTGGATTAAATACAGTTACCTGCAAATCCTCATCAGAGGCAAGGTGAATACAACACTGATTACGGAAAACCTTCTTCTCTAGTTATGTGTACAGAGTTTCCACAAACACCCTGGGAAACCTAGCAATTGAGCTAGAACTTCAGTACTGTGGAAAACAGGGACCCATCTATCCTGACACCCTAAGGAATGGAAAAAAAAGAAGTTGATCAAACTTACCTCTCCACGCACAGTGACTATAACTGAAAAAAAGAAAAAGTCAGGTCACAATGACACCATGAACGTAGCAATAAAATACACTACTGATTGGGATTCATCGCTAATCCACAAAGACTGGTGCAGGCTTCCCAGCACTTAAAAATGGGACCGTTTTTATAAAACAGATATCCACTCCATAAAGAATAATCACTCGGAGCGCTCGTTGAAGAAGTCATTCTCCAAGGTCTGACGCCCAGAGACACACCACTATCCCTGAAGTGCCCCTTGCAGGCAGAGCTGAGTTCTCAAGTACCTACTCCCTACGAGAGCTTGTGCCCTGCAACTTAAGATCAAAGCCTCTTGATCAGCAAAGTCTTCTGGACAATGCAGACACCCTATGTGCCCATGATCACCAGACCCCCGAGATCATAAGATGTGAGGTCAGCTTATAAGTCTTCTGACATTACAGAATACCAGAGAAGGAAAGAAAGGGATGAAGTGGCTGCCAACTAGAATTACTGCAAGGTGTCATTTCAACCCAGGATTCCTTCCAATCCTAGAAAAAAACCAAACCAGCCACTAAAAGCTGTAGCAGACTGCTGAGATACATGACTGGCCCCGCTCTCCCATGGCTTATTCCGCATTCAAACCTGAGAGCAGCCTCTGTCTGTGACTACATGTGTAAGCAACTCCTTACCTTTATAGTTGTGTCCATGGCCATTTGGATTGTTGCATTTTCCAAACAGCTTCTGGTTTTCTTCATCACTCAGTGATTTACTGTGAGTAATACAGACATGGCATTTCAGGATCCATTACAGATGTTTATGGCTTCACTTCAACTGTTATTGCTTTCTAGCTCTTCCAACTATTTACTCTCCCAATTTACTCTCCTTTCCTATCCAGAAGGCACAAACAGAACCAGAGAAGTACTGGGCCCATGAAAAGATGCTGACAACGGCTTTGGGGTTTTTTTTCTGTGGTTTTGTATTTATATATGCAGGTTTCATAACAACTGCCTAATACCGCTGCTGTATAAACACTAACAGCTATTCACATATGAATAAGGCAAAATTACTTGGGCTCCTAGGAAGAAGTGCCTGGAGCAAACTGTGCATATTATTATTTATTATTAACTAACAAAGCTTACGGGGCTTCTCCAAGAACCATAAAGGCCTACTTCCCCCTCTGAAGTTTTTCTTTGAAAAAATTCAAGTGCCTATTCTCAGCAGTATTTCAGGTCAAGGTGCTCTTTAGGAATATGTAAGTTTTGAGAAAAAGGCAACAGATTAGGGGCACAGTGAGTTGCTTACAAACCACAAGCATAATTCGTCCTGTTTAAAAACAAACCTTCGGTTCTCGGTCAGCCTAGTCAAGCACTGCTGCCTACAGTCAGGACTGGCCGCTGGAGGCTGCAGAAAACGGACCAAACCAAGGAGAACCGGGAAGCGCTCGACAGCAGGCAGGCACCCGGGCCTCCCCGCGGCCGGCTGCGGAAAGGGGACCCGCACCGCACAAATCCCGCGCAGCTCTGCCTTCCCGCCGCGGAGGGCCGCCGTGCCCGCGTCCCGGGGCGGCGAGGCCGGGCCGCTCACCTGTGCAGGCGGTGGCAGGCGCTGAAGGAGACGGTGCGGGAGAGCCGGGCCAGCCGGGCGGCGGGCGGTGCCATGGCCGGGCCGCGGCGGGCGGTGCTTGCGCGCTGGCGCGGCCGGCTCCATCCGGGCCCCGCGGCGGAGCGCGGCTCGGCAGCGCCGCCCGCGGGAGCCGGCGGCCGGGGCCGGGGCCGCAGCGGGGGAGCGGTCCCCGCGGTGCCGGCCCGGGCGGTTGGAATTGCACCGGAACAGGCTGCCCGGGGAGGTGGTGGAGTCGCCATCCCTGGAAGCGTTTGAAAGACGGGGAGGCGTGGTGCTGGCGGACATGGTTTAGTGGTGGGCTCGGCAGCGTTAGGGTGACGGTTGGACTCGATGATCTTAAAGGTCTCTTCCAACCAAACCAATTCTATGATTCTGTAAAATGCCTGCTTTGTCCATTGTCGCAGTTCGGCTGCTCGTCCTTGTCCCCAGCACGCATCCTGGGATCTTGTTATGATCCAGTGGTACAGAGGGAAAATAAAAAAGGCTGTTAAGAACCACTGTGTTAGCCCTACCAAATGCAGAGGTATGACAACAGCTCCAATGGACTATCGGTACGATCTGCTGCAGCAAATGCCTTCCTACACCAGCTGTTTGCTAGCTCACTTTTCGCTAAATCACTGAGTGATGCTGAAAACTGGAAGCTCTCTGAGAACAGCAATCAAAATCATGGGAATCACTGTGATGATAAGAAGCAGCTGTTAAAACATTTCTACATGGGCTTCCAGGGAAGAGAAGGATCAGTTCTGAAGGATGGAATGTGAGACTGAAAAAACATGCATTGCATTTTCCAGTTCAAATTGCTGTTGTTCATCTGTATTCAAGTGGACTTGGTATGATGGTACAGAGAGAAGTCGTGGTGTTGAGTACCAATGAGCTAACTTTTCAGCTTAGTTCAAATTTTGCTTTAGGGAACATACATAGAAACTATCTTGGACTACATCAAAGTTCCTCATTTGCATTATCTAGGCTGCTGGGCTGGTGGATGTGAGGCCCGGGAACAGCACGAGTTGAGGCGTGCACCAAAAAAATTGCATCAGTGAAACAACACAAGCTCAAATATCAGAGGAATTTTCTACAGGGCAGGACTGGGGTTTGTTGCAGAACCAGATCAGAGACCTGAAATTTGTGCAGCCTGCCTTTTGTCTTTTCATTGACTTCCTCTTTCAAAGTGTTTCATCCTCTCATTTAGCCTGTAGAGGTAACATTAGCAATGATTTGGCCTGCGGGCCAACAGTTTGACGTGCTTGTGTTTTGTTATGTTATGACAATTGCAATAAGTGTGTTTATAAATGCATCAGTGCACAGGGGTGGGTCTGCAAAGGACAGCTGGCAGGCTCTGAATGCCCTTGTTAGGTGTTTATGCAGCAATCCAAGAGAAGTAGTTCACAAAGCAATCCTTACCTGAAGGGACTGAGGTACCTAAAATAATTGAGCTCTGTTCACTCCACAGTACTGTGGTATCGGAGGAGCTATTGTTAAACTTTGAGAATGCCCCACTCCCTGGTCATGTGCCTAATTTGAGATGATTTAGATAAAGTGCACACAGCAGTCCTTCCCTGCACCAGTCACAGGAAGAGGCTGCCAGGCCTGTTGATTCCCTTTCTAACCTGGCAAACTAATTTGACCTCTAGGATGATTATGAACCTGACAGATTGGCAGCAGTGCACTCTGGTAATAACATTCATGGAGTTCAAGTAAGGTGTGGTGATTTCCAGAAAGCTTTGGGAGAGGGGGTGGAACCTGGATTTCTCAGTGCTGCAAGGGTTTGAATGGAGGTAACTGCATCGAGCATGTTCCTGGAAATTCTTGGTGCCCCAGGGATAACAGAGTGCATCTGCCAGCTTGTCAGAGAGGGAAAACTCCAAGCCTCAGGGCAGGATCTCTGAGTTCTGTATAACAGGAACAGGAGAAAAAACAGATCTTAAGGTAGTGGAGTATAGCTTCTGTGCACACACAACACAGGCAGGGGCTAGGATTGCATGCTGTTGAAGTACAGCTTTATAAACACTTCTGCACTGCACAGTGTCTTTCTTGCTCTGAATTATTCATTACAGCCCTGCCTTGGGTACTCTGGCTGGTTGCAATTAACACTGAGTTGCATGTGAGCCTCAGACACTGCCTTTCCCCTTCTCACCTCACAAGAAAAGAAGTTTAAAGAGCAGCAACGGTGACAGAACTCTACCCGACGTAATTAAGCACTTTCCTTAGAATCATTCAGCTTCCAGTTCTGGGGATGTGACCTCGCTGGGGGTTGTTTCCTCCCCCTGTGGACGACAGGCTACAGGAGGGCAATTTCCCTGACTGAGATGGCAAGGTAGCAACAGGGGCCCGGCTGCGGAGAGGAGGCAGCCGGTTGGCAGGGCTGGAGAACCAGCAACGGGAGTTGTTTGCCATCTAGTGGCTTTGTGAGATCAGCTTTGGCATGAGCCTCTCCATCTGCCTTCACACAGTGCTGCAGCCCTGGTGTACAATCCTTATTTCTCTCTCTTGTCTTTTCCCAAGGCCTATAAGGAAGGTGAAGAAAGGTCAGAGAGTAGATAAAGCTGGGTTGTTAGGATAGAGTGAGACTGCTCCCGTTTGCTTCTGTTCTGTCTGGGCTGGCCTCCAGAACATCAGGGTGTTTTTGAGTTTGATCTGCTCAACTTGGGAGCAAAAGGATATCAAGGCCGCAATATTTCGTATTGATTGAATTTGGAAGAAGGGCAGGAAATGTTAGCCATCAGAGCTGTATCCAGCTATGCTGCTTAAGCAGGAGCATGCTAGAGATGTGTCACACGTGTCTACAAGACCACGGAACACAATAAGGTGTGTGCCAGGGTTGCAGCTGTTACCAAGAGTGGCACAGCACAAAGTTGATCATGGGTCTCGTGAGGGCAGGAAAAGGAAGAAAGAAACTTCACAAGCTTTTATTTGACACACCACTAGTGTACAGAGAAAAGCACTACAAGAACAGCTTCTGTAAGTGTTTACATCTACTTTCTGGGGTTCACTGAAAGCAGTCTTTATGCAATGGGGGTGAAACTACATCCCTTCATTGGGCCTACATATTATTAGTTGGTTTTACTCCTCTCTTCTGCTTTACATATTTCAGCCAAAGTCACTGCCCTAAGCACTGATACTCCCTTCCCTTCAGAGTACATTGCTACCAAGGGAAGGTAATGGTCATCATAGTTTCCATTTTCTCCCTTTCAAACCTTAAGCATGGCAACCTTTATGAACTGCTGCTAACTGGTCTATCAGGACAGTCAGAAAATTAAGATAAAGCAGTGGGCTGTTTGAGCGAAGGGGCTTCTGCCTTCCTCAGACCCTTTGCTGTGTATTGTTAGGAATACAGCAGTAACTCAAAGCTCATGATAGAGAAAAAGCACTTCCTTCATCCAGGGCATAATGCAAAGGTGGGAGGTAAAAGAAAGCAGAGGTTTCTTTCTGAGCTCGACCTGGCCCTCAGTTACAGGAGATGACAAGGTCTTCAGTCAGTGGGAAGTAAAGATGCCGTGGAATCCATAAGGCATTTGCACTGCAACTTCCGCTCGCCCCAATTCTCTGAAAGTCTCTGCGTCCAAGACAAGAAGGAACGCACTTTGGTTCTGCAGGATGAAAAGAAAGCCAAAATGAATGCCCAGGCTGAACTTCATTCCACTGTCCAACCCACTGTAACTGTTGCCCACAGAGGAGCCCAAACGTATAACCAGACCATACAGACTAAACCTGTAAGAAAATGGGCTAGGAGCACTGATAGTTACAGACGCCACCCAAGAAACACTGACATTCCAAGGTACACTCCTACTTGAAGTTTGCCTGGCTGTGCTTGGCAGTTGCAGAGGCACACACCATGGTGCTAGAACTATCTGACAAAGTGCCTCAAATGCAGTTTTGTGGTTTAGAAAGTATAGCTAATACTATGTGACTTTGACAAACTAGTAGCAGTAAGTTACCTCAGTGGGGGAGACCACAACAGACAAGATGACTCCACTGTCTTCTGCCGTGGCATTAGGCACTGGCACAAACACAGGCTCTGATGGGTAGGATCCATCCTCCTGCCAAATCTAGCAAACACAGTAACATAAGGATGTGTTTCATTCCATTAATACTTGTCTGCTACTGTTAGCAATGTTGCAAGTTGGAGTGCTCCCCACAAAGATACCCAGGCATACTCTGTGCTCCAAGAAGCCTATAGTTCAACCTTTTATTTAATTCTTTTGATTCCAGTAGTGTGATGGTGCCAGTGTTGTGACAGCATGCCCATTGTGGCAGGCATCATGCAAACAGGCAGTGAAAAGGGGTTCCTGTTACTCATTTCATCCAACCGTTTGCACCAGCACAGGTATAAGCTACAAGCTCAGAAAACACCACCATCCTAGCTGGCACACCACCCTAAAGCAGACCATGTTGTGCCTAGGCACTGTGGAGAGAGAGGTGCCATGCCAGTAGAGAGGATATCTATCACCATCACCACCTGAGAGCATAGCTGCTGCTCTTACTGCAGGCAAAGCGATAGCATCCCAAAGCTGTGCTGAAGGATGGTACTGTTACTGCATCTGGAGCAGAACAATTAAAATGGGTGTCTCTTTCTGAGGATTACTAACTCTTTCTAACCTCCAGTCTCTAAATAAGCATTTAAAACTTTGGAGACCATTACTCCCTGCTTAAGGGAGACACATGAAAAATCCCAGCTTGTGTTTGCAGTTGGAAATATCCTAAACCTTGTTTCTTGCCTGAGTCATAAATACTGTGGCAGTTTATCTCCAACTGCCTGTGCTACTTGGGTATTTTCTGTACTGTCTGGTACGAGATGACTCTTCTTTGGCCTAGAAGAGACATGCACAATTTATCCAACCCTTTCTGTTCCATCGTCTATCTAGGAACCTAGAATCCTATCCTGTTTAGTAAGTGTGCCACGTTCATAAGGTGCTAGGCGAGAGATGAAAGTAGGAATCTCACCTCAGACCCATTTGAACAAAGAAATACCCCTAAAGAGTAAAGTGCATAGTAAATGACGTATCTTCAAGGTCAATTCAGTGGAATGACTCCCATTGCTGAAAAAAGATAATCTCACTTCACCTCACCTTGAAATTCTTGGTCTCCACATCAACCTTGATCAAGGAATCACCAACCAAATGCCGAAAACCGCATCCATAGAAGTAACGGTACCTCCTACCATTGTACCGAGAGTAGTTGATCTGGGGGAACTCCAAGCCCCCAACCTTTTCAAAGCCCTCAGGGTGCAGATTTTCATGTGTGCACCAGACCTAGAAGTATGCATTACATAAGTGTCAGTTTAGCTTTGACTGGGCAGAAGACCTGACTGTCCCACCAACCCACTGCACAACCATTGTGGAGAAGAAATGTTTAAAGATGAGCTTGACATTGCACTGAGGCAGGTGGAAGTACCAATTCCATCTCCCTTATCTGTTTCACCCAAAGAACTGACTCGTCATCGTAGACCTTGTAAACTTCCCGGATCAGTCTAATGTGAAAAACAGGAGCAAGTCCACATATAACTGCACTCTTAGCTCAGAAAATCACAGGTCCAGTGCTCATCAATCTGATATACACAGTACACACAGAGATGACTCCGCTCATAGTGGACAACTTGTGTTCTATACCACTGAATGCTACTCAGTAGGGCTGTTCAGAGCTGGAAGCAAAGAGCGTTTCTGTACCCAGGTGAAAGCATGGAGAATTTTGAGATTGAAGAAGCTGAAGTTTGGCCAAATATTGTAAAGGCTCATAATCCACTTGAACATCTTTGGTAAATCACAATCTGCCTTTGCCCTCTCATTTAAGGTAATGTGGTAGTCTTTGTACTAAAACACTAAGTCCCATCTTAGTAATGGCCAAACCTTGCTTGCATGCGTGCTTGCTTGGTGGGCAAGATCTGAGAAGATAATAGCACAGGATGGTAACTGTTGCAGGCAATCTCACCACACCCATAAATGCAGTTACATAAGTCTTTAATACATACCTTGCCATCTGCATCTTTCACAGCCCTTGCCAATGTATAAGACAGTGGGTTCAGATTCTTCCCCACAGGTGTGTCTGAATTCACGTTCAGTGGGAGAACAAAGCGACGAGGGAAAGCTCGGGATATTGAGTCATAAATCTATTGTAGAGACAGAAAGTTATGGTGATGGAGAGACAAGAATGGCACTTCAGGCTAAAGGCCCTTTTGAGGGACAATTCTGAAGTTTTAGAAATTCCTCCCACCCCTGAAATCTTCTTTTTCATTCTGAGTTCTACCAAGTTCTGGTAAGGGCTCTGCTTGTTCCAATACTTTACAGTAGAAAACAAAAAGATAACCAATTAAATGGGTCAGCATTGCTTTCACAGTAATTAATGGTGAGCTGAGCATGCAAATCATTGTTATCCTCCAAACCCAGCCCTGGGACATACGCTGCACTATATTTTATTCAGTTAGAACAGACTTACATCGATCCTTTTTACAGCCTCCCCACATATGCTCCACTGACTGTGTGACTTAAGCCCTTCTTCCCCAACCAAGATCATGAGCTTATAGGGGAATTACAGAAAATGGGACCTCTGTAGCAAGCAAAAGGGGATGACAGAATGATACAGATACTGACCATACCGCTTGCTGTTAATCTCAGACCATAAATGTTGTCTCTCTGTGAAATCAATGGAAGGAGGGGCTTGTCCAGAGGATGACTGGAAATATCTGACTAAATGCTCTACATCAGTCTCTGAAGGAGTCTTCCTCTCCCCTGGGTGACAAGGCAAGCAGGAGGAGACTACTGTACCTCAGTTCAATGCCTGAAGTTAGCCTATGTGATTTAGCCTGCATGATCTTCCTCTTCCGTTCTCAGGTACACAGGGACTTCATGTTTGGAAAGTCTAGGGTAGTGGTGGATTTACTTGGGGAGCTAAGGGGAGAGCGAACTAGCAGTCCCCAGTGCAGCAGACATTCAGGGGGAGGAATAGTTCCACCACTGCCACTAAAGTTCTGTTCAAGCCAAGGCTAGAACCCATAATACTTCCAAATACTAAGCCTTCTAAATAAAAATCAGTGACAAGGACCCTGTTTTGGTGTTTTTCAGTTACTTCAATCTGTAACTCACCAGTTCAATGTGAAACTTCACCTTAATCATGTGTTAATCTTGAAACCCTCTTTTCAAAGCTTTTATGTTTTACGTAGCCACAGTAAACTGATTGGTTGGGGAACTTTGCCAGACAAAATATGGTTTGGTCAGCAAGAAAAAGTACTAAGCATGCTTCAGGGAAAACAGACAAATCATGCTCAGGCATGCCTTAGTCTGTCGATGCAGTGTAAATTTAAGATTCTGTTCTGAAATGACTTGCACTCGTGCATGTATACAGTTTAATGACTATGCTACTTATCAGTTAAAGAATGTGGGTGTTGCAAACACATGCCTAAGGTTGACACAAGGATACCTTCAGACAGATCAAATTATAGTTCTCTTGTGCTCAGAGAAGGCTGAACAAAAGCTGGAATCAGTTTGCAAAGCAAATGGTCCTATTAACACTATGCTGTACTTGAATTAATGTTCAGCGCTTCTTTGCAAAAAAACAACAGAGGAAAGCAGAACAAAATGACTCTATGGGGACACAACTATACATTTTTCAGATCCCAACTGACCTGCTTCTAGACAGAACATAGACAGAGGAAGTTTGGATTTGTCTGAGCATGCTGTAGACATGCCTGCCCTTCACCCACAATAGGGTGGGTTTCCAATAAACACACCTGCAGTACAAGAAACTGAAAGCACCCCTACTTTTCCAATGTATCACCTATGCAAAATGATGCCTCTTACATGGCTTTAAATGGTGCTTTTGACAGAGTTGGACATAAGTGATATCTGAATACATGTTGTGACGTGAATGTGAAGAACATATGGTTTTCTGTAATATTTGTGTTTCTGTGATTTACATAGTAAAGGCTGGTTTTCTGAAGTAAACAGGGTTTCTTTTTCTTCTGCCCTTTAAAAGTCATGCAAAAACTTATTTTGCATACTTTCTTGGGGGAAAAATTTTATTACACAGGGATATGGAAAATGAGTGTCATTAAAAATGAGATTTTAAAACAGAAGTACATTCTGCCAGGCTGATGGAGATCTGTGTCACACACCAGTTTTAAAAGTTTCAACGCTCCATGGAGATTATCTGCTAAAAGATTAAAAAGTAAGAAAAATGCCAACATAACAACAGATCATAATTTTAGTTTTTCCATACAGTTGTGGTTCCTTTCCCCAGTTCAAATCCTCTGCCTTGTAGTCCCCATAGTGTTCTCCATTCTACTAACCTGAACCTTGCTTCAGAAAAGTAACTCAACCACCATGAGGCCCCATCAGATCCTATGCAACACAAATGGAGAGATCTTACCTGATCTAGACCTTCCCCACTCCTCCGCAGATTCTGAAGTTTGTAAGTAGCCAAAGTTGTTCCATCATCCTGGCAGCATAGATCAAGGACCACACAGCCATTATCTTCAAAGGCATTGATTTGGTGGAAAGTAGCAAAGGGCTTACTGTACCACTGCCCTGGCAGCACCTAGAGTGACCATAAGAGAGGCTAAATTTCCTCTCTAAAGATCCAAGCCACACCTCAGTTTTCTCTTCTCTCCCCCATTTCACTCCCCACTCATTCCTTTGTCTTGTGCCTTTGTGTTACTACAGAATGGCTGCTTTAAGCCAGTAAGTAGGCAAAAACAGATGAAGAAAAGCCAAAATGTAAAGCAGCCCAGGATAGGCCCCTTGCTGTCATGACTCCACCCCTGTAGCAACATTCCCAGACTATGACTGACCATTTTATATTCTGTACTACTTGGGAACTGCATTTCAGTCCCTGTGCTGCAGTCCCAGCAACCCCAAACTGCTTATTTCTGTCTGTTCTTTTAGGGCTGGCAAATAAATAAATCACTAGAGGAAAATGCATGAAGTAATCTCATTTCTAATAAACCTACACCCATGCTTATAAAGCCTATATTGCAGTAACTTATGGATTGACTCATACAGCTATCTGTGGCTGCTACCCAGCACTCTTCTCTTGGGATCTAAGATTCCAGCTACAGCTGCTGGAAAGGCCAAACATTCACATACCTCCCCTGTGTGCTTATTCACCACATGGAAGCAAGTGTTGTACTGAGGCTCCCAGCTTATCCCTTCAGAAATGGCTTTCCCACGGAGTTTGGAAGTGATAATCTGCAAGAGATTCAGCTTGATGGGTTGCTCAATGAAAATGATGTAGTTTTCACTCATTCCTGAAGAGAAAAGTATTCGGAAAATGAGATGATAAAAAATCTTGGGGGCACAGGGCAGTGAACAGCCCTTTCTGCCTCACAGTAGGCTAAATCCACAGAGTTTGAGATAGAAAGCATTCTTACCAAAGCTGTGATAGTAGGAGGGTCTCATCTTATCCATTGGAGTAAGGGAGCACAGCACTTTCGCTCCCTCTAACGTGTCATTACAGTTTGATTTTTGTGGAGGCACCTGAATGATATTATACCTAGACCCTAGAAAGGAGAAAGGGTGTTCAACACCACTGAGACATGAGACTGTCCACATTCATGAAACCAAAGTCAGGCTCTGTTCCTTTCTGTTTCCCTAGAATATTAGGAACCATGGTCACAGCTAAACTGAGCAGAAAACAAAAAGCCAGTTATGAAGTCAATAAAACAATCAACAGAGGATTAGTTAGGAAAAAAAGAAGCTTGAAAGTAAGTAGAAGGATCTTCTCAGTCTAGTAGACTGCTGTCTAATTTTACTGTCTGCAATGCATTCCTTATGTTAACTTAAGAGTATCCTATAATAACAGGCTCAGGAAGAAAACCAAGTTCATAGCTTGTGTATCAAAGGAAATGAAAACTTTGAGCCTTGGTGTTGACTGCCACTCATTTAATAAATCTGAGCATATGGGCAGGAAAGAATGGCACATTTGAATAATAATTTGTAGTTTGCTCTCTCTAGCTGAAAATGGCATGTGCTGCAAAGCTAGATATTGCTAAAGCCAAAAGGAAATGAAAACAGCAAGAATGAAAAATGATCAAAACTGGGCAACTGTTCAGTGAACCGTAACCAGCCTGAGGTATCATAATAAAGGGCAGTGGCTGTTTTCAAAGGCTCAGGCACCTGAAAAAGAAGGCTTTCATGTAACTAACAATGAATGCTAGCCCCGAGCAGCCATGTCGATGTAACTAGACGTAATGATCATAGTTTTGGGAAGAAGAAAAATATCCCAGAAAATTCAGCTTCACTGTAAGACAGCCAGATCACTGTAATAAATTCCACCTTCTCTCCTGTATAAATCATTAACGTCCTTACCAAAAGCCAATTATTGTAAGTGGAAAATGTGTGGCTAATTGTCAAAATTCTTTGGATGAGGCTTCAATGCTGGATGGGACTTTAAAAAAAAAAAAAAAAAAAAAATCATTCTCCTGTTTTCCATCAAAGCTTGGGAGAGGAAGAGAATATCCTGTTGGATATTCAAAGGCCAGAGTCAGAAACATCTGAAAATAATTGCTGAGAGAAGTCATTTTTACAGGACAGATTGACACCCTGAAATTAGAACTAAGATGGGGGTTTGCCATCATTTTGACACAAAGAGCAATTTCAAAGCAATTTCAAGGTCTCTTTAGACACCGAAGTTTCTTTAACAACTGTTCCTTGAAGAAGCAGTCTGCTCACCCTGCCCACAAGCCAGGTCTGGTCATGCCCAGTCTTACCATGTTTCCCATAGGAATTGCCCATATTGTATGTTGTCCCATCAGACTCATAATGAGGATGAGCAGTGGCCCCATTCACTGCAACAAATTTGCTCCAGTCGACCTGCAAATGCCAAAGATTTTCAGTCAGTATAGAAATTTCCTGTTGTTCTGTAGCAAGCCACAGTCTTTCTAAACGTCATTTTCATGAAAGTCAGAGGAAAAATAGCTTGATGATCACGGCCCTAATGTGGGATCTGGACTTAAGCCTTCATTTTCAGCAATCTTCCTGAAATCCTTGAAAATTAATGTTTCTCTCTGTGTTAGTTCTACTAGTAAAATGGGACTAATAACAGTAATCATTTCTCTGTGAGACATGAACATTACTAATAGCAGGAAGTGCTGACACAGAGGAATGTTGCCCATATGAACATTTTAGCTAGGACCTTGTGTAATAACCACAGACAGATGTGCATGAAGACGCAGTCACTGCTCAAAAAAGTCACCAAGTTTTTTGAAAGCACCCATAGCTAGTTGACAGTCAGCGTTTACTCTCCTCACAGAGAAAACAGCTTAAATCCACTGTCTACAGCTAGAAGGAATAGCTAGGGCAAAGTTACAATTGTGAGTACTATTAACATGTATTCGTAGTTCCTGGGTTAGGATGTGGTTTGTGCTCAGACAATGGAGGGGATGTGTTGGGAAGAAAGTCTGAAGGAAAAAGTTGGAGGAAGATGAATCCATGCATTGAAACATTAAAGCACGGAAGACATGCTTGTTTTCCAAAAGTTTAAAAAAATGGCTTTCACATATCCAACCTGATACAACCTTTGGAAAACCCCACTAGAAAAGAGTGCCACACCACTGGAAGCTTAGAAAACCATGTCCTTTTACGGCATCTCAAATTGGAAAGTTTCCTCACTTAGCAAAAAAAATAACTGTCTACATCTAAAAAGCAGCTTAAGGGGAATTATTTTTTTTAATGACAAGATGGGTCAGCAGAGGTGAACATTCAAGCTAAAAATACCCATGCATCTTTTCACCACTGCATTATGGTTTACAAAACAGATAAAATTGCAAATCGTCAAACTCTCCATTTCAATATGCAAGTAGCATCCTATACTTCATAAACAGAGTTTCTTCATGACTCACAACTGATCCTGTAGGGAGGGAGGGACTCCTGGAATACACCCGTCAAGACCTGAGGTTATGCTGAGCCTGGTATTTTGTGGTATTAAATAATTCATGGTAACATACAGGCACAGTACTTAATACTGACTCAGGAATAGCAGAATCCTTCCTCAGTCCTTCTCACAGTTGTCCAGCCCAGAAAATATCCAAATCCCCTCTAAGGGTGCAGGCAGGGGGACATATAGCTTATGCTGTCATTTCACAAGTCATATTCTTCCCTCAAATATAGGCACACTCCTGTGAGACGATGCACTGAACATACAGGAAGAGTTCTCCTCTGACTTTTTTTATTCATTTGCTAGCATGGGAGAAAATAAAGCTGCAGCTGAATTTTGATGTGACTTTACATTGACTTCACCATCCATTTGCAATAGAGGCCTTAGTCAAGACTTTGAAGGGCCATTTTGGATTATTTCAAGCTGGGGCTGTAAGAAAGAGATAAAGGGAACAGATAGCAAGAACAAAGAAACAGGCAGTAATACAGATCTGAGATCAGTGATGTTAACTTCTTCCTGTTATTAATGCACTTTTATTCTTCACACACTGGTAGGTAGAGACAAGCCCAGACAAGTAGCGAGTGGACTGGAAGAACGCCAGCTGTACCCAAACGGAAATGAGTCTATATGTGTCTCTCCCCTTGCTTGCTAGAGTGGGCAGTGACTGAATCTTCACTCACAAGAGCTGCCTTATTGCTAAGTAGATTTTTCAGGGACTCAAGTGCACCATGAAGAGATGCTTATGGCTGCAGGCCAGAGCTGCACTGATCATTTCTTTTGGACTCCGGGTTTCCCCTTGCTGCTCTTAGAAACAGCGAGGAGTGACTCTCCTGTACCATAAGCTAGCTCCCTTGCCCCATCTGCCCATACCTTTTCCTTCGTTTCAAGCGTTTCTGGGTCCACTTTGTACATGAAGATGTTCTCATTACTGACATAATAGTCTCCTTTGTACACAACGTAGTTCACACTGGCATTGTCACTTGGTTCTGAAATGAAATCCCGGAGTTGTACACAGCTCTGTTTAAGCTCACGTCATGTTATAGCAAGTTAGACATGTTTAAACAAATAAACCCATTTGCAATGACACTAATCCCTCTGTGATTGATTAGAAATATCTCGCTAATCTACAAAGGCACTCAGGAAACTGTCTGCACAGGTGAGTTCGGGATAAAAGGACAAGGACTGGCTTTTGTGGAAATCATGGCAGCAAAGCCAAAATAACCTTCATACTTCCATATGCCCTTTGTTTCTGACCTCTTATTTCTTGATACCCTTCTCCCTTTCCTCCCTAGCCAAAGTCCTCTCCTCTGACAGCCATATGAAGAGTGCCACGTTTGATTTACAGCATTGGAAACAAGAGAGGTAGGACTTGGGCTGGGGGGAGGGCAGGGACGCTATTTGTGTGACAGGTCTCAAGACACGGAATGCTGCTTCTTCCCTTATTCTCTTTCTCTTTAAAAATTAATCAGGCAGATGCCTTTCGAGAGCTACTTGCACAACAGCCAGACCTGTTCTTACTACTCCTAGGGGAGCTGAGGCTCACTAGCCAGGTGGCTGAGAAGAGCTGAGGAAAAACAGATTTCCCAAACTGAACATTTTGTGTGTGGTGGACACAGAGCCTGAGGTTGGTACAGGAAAAGTCCAGAGAACAGACCTTCTTGTAGCGAGGAATAGTCTACATGTGTGTAAAGAAGCAGATAGGCAAGGGCATGCAGGAACAACCTGCTGGAGCTTGGAAAAGATGATGAGGGATGTTGACAGTTCTGAAATTTATTGAGAGCACTGGGGTGAGGCGGGGAGTTGGGGAGCTAGGCAGAACAACGAGGGCAGGTATGAGCACCTTTGAAGAGAACAGATGACACAACAGGGCAGGATCTGTCTCCTCAAGGAAGACAAGCAGAAGATGGTCACACACTTGAGTAACAAGTTGCAAACTTTATGGCTGTTCTGGTTTTAGTGGAAAGTACTTTGCTTACATTTAAGCTTACTTCTTTCCTGACATACACAGAACACTATAGGTAATGGTACTTCCATTCCTGTGCAATACCGTCTCTCACCCTACTCATATCATCTCCTGCATCTTAGTACAGGAAGGGAAGGATTAGCCCACTTACCCTACAAGCTTAGCAAGGCAAGGTGTTTTAAGGGCAAAGCTGTGTCTCAGGTAGAATGGCAGATTGTAATACTCATTATCAGGACGGCACAGGATGTTCTTTGGGGAAAGATTTCTGTTGGAAATTTGCAACTCTGAAATTGAGTGAGCTGAAGTGGTACTAAAACATTAAACTGAATGTGCCTCTCCCAGCTAAGTCTGACACCAACTTGCATTATTTTGTTGTTGCTGTTCATCTTCTAAGGTGCCATCTTCTAAAGAAAACATGGGCTCAGAATAGGCCTACCAGGCTTCCTCACATCTCCCTTTAAACCTAACCACAAGTTCCCCAAGAAAACGTCAGAACACTTCTTATTTCTTAGAAACCCTCTTACGTGGCATCTCAAAGCGTGACATGAAGCGCCCAAAGACACTCTTGCATGGGTCTGGCATTGCCAGCGTCCCAAATTCTGAGACCACAATGCGGTTGTGCTGGCTGTTGGTCAGGTAGGAACTGCTCTGCAGAAACTTGCTCCGATATGTCACTGTGCCATTCTCCAACTGGAATTGATGCAACAGGGCCATGCCATCAAACCAATGGTTATATCTTCAAGAAGAGATAAATAAGAGAACAAAAGTTGGGCACTATATCACATTCTCCTGTACTGTTCCCTCTTGCCTTTAGGTTTATTATTGTTTGTAAAAAGCTAATTCCCAGACCGCATGAACGCTGAAATATGCATAGCCTTGTGATAAGTCTAGGAAAACATTTGAATTGAGTGAAACAAATTGAGTGTATTTCTAACTGTGGGACCTGAAGTTAGATGCTGACTTTCAGTGAGACTTAGGCCCCCTATTTCACTTTTGAAAGTGGGCCTAAAGTACTTCTGAAAATGCTGTGTATAAGCTTTTAGGGGAAGTTATCTATGCTGGTAAACCAATTACTCTTCAGACTTCTGCATAGGGAAAAGAAATTGTGCCTTACTGTACAACAAGAATAGAAATTAATACTGAAAGCCCAACCACACAAGAAGGAGCCTTTAGCTCTCAGCTGTTTGCAGGATGCTATTCTTTATGAAATGAGAAATCTCTGAGACTTTGAGAAAACATTATGGTCTGTCTCTGAAAAGACCATAAGATGATCACCTTTGGCCAGTTGCTGCCATCAGCTTTGTTGGAGGAAGAGCTATGTTTGTCAATTAGCTAGAATGGCAGATTCTAAGCCAAAGGCAGTAGTTGCCTTCTTGAAATATTTTAATGTATTATTTTTAAAGTGAAATGTATTTGCTTCTAAAGCAACTCACACAATTTAGTGCAATCAACTTTATAAATCCTGCCCGAGATCTCAGAGCGCTCGTGGGATGGACTGACAAAGTACTAGGAGTGTGGATGTTTTAATCCCTGGCTCTGTTCCCTCATTATATCATTCTGAGTAGGTCACAGCCTCTCTGTGACACAGCTTCTCCAACCTTAATAAGTTAGCCATGCTCCTATTTTCAGAGCCCACTGGGAGTTTCCAGATGAGAGAGCAACTGTTCTTAAAAGAATGGTAACATAAGCATTTCTTCCTTGTCTTACTTAAAAAGAAACTACAAAGTGCTCCAAACTGTGAGACTTTTGGGGGCATCCCCCTTTAGGTTTAGGCAGAGGTCAGGCCAGAATCATTTGACAAACTCACCAAACCTGGACTTACTTCTCCTCGCCAAACTCAAACTTCCCAGGACCATTCCTCAGAAGATTGCCATTAAGCCATTTGGGAATATGTCCTTTGATCTTTGCTGGGATGGGCTGAGGGGTCTCCTCTACGGTCTGGATTAAGGGCGAAATGCATTGCAAACCCTTGGGGCTGTGGAAGGTGATTTGCTCTTTTGGTGGGGTGGGCAGGAAGTTCTTTAAACCTGCAAAGAAAGCAGTGAGAACAAAAAGCAGGTAACTGAGACTTTCACTTGAATAAACAGACAATTGCTAGAGCTTGAGTTTGGATGTCTAGGAGAATAGCATTCAGCATTCTGCAAACAGCCAAACTGTAGTGGATATTGAAACTAAAGCTGTGTTCCCATAATACCACACACATCCACAGGGAGCAGAAAATCCAGTGGATTTAACTCTAGTGTAGCTAATCTGTTAAAGTCACCTGTTCTGCAGTCCAAAGGAGGTAGTAAAATATACGATGATAGGAAAGAAGAGAATTTTTCTTTTAATTAAAGAAGCTTATAGCTGGAATTTATTTCAATAAGTAACTGAGAGCAAGTAACTTATGGATATTTATTATAAGAACTGATGAGGTTGCAAAAAACCCCAAAAAACTTCTGTTCCAAGGTGGGATGATGCACAGAGTAATGTTGAGGCGGAGCCCTAAAAATGATCTCCCAGTGATTTCTGACAAGCAGTCTGCTGATGAAAGTGACAGAAAGAAGCTAATCTGACTGTTGCAGAAGGAAGCCACAAACAGAAACATGTCATCAGGCATCCTGTAAAGCACTGCATGTTGCCTTCATACAACAATGTTGCCAAAAGCCAGACAGAGCTGTACACAGCTCAGATAGAGGGTGGTTTAGAATGCAGTTTTTCTAACTCCACCTTGGTATCACAACCATGGGTGAGTTAGAGAGACAGAGGAGACTGTACGTACTGGGAGATTTTCCCAGGACTTGTAATCTAATCAGCCATCACCCAAGGAGTTTCCAAATACAAAGCAGAGTGCAGAAAAATAACACAGAACACATCAGAAAGATCATAATACTTAAGCAGGATATGCTGTTGACTTTTTTACTTTCGCTGCATTTGAAATCTTGCTAAGGTCTTTCTACTGTTCCATCACTAGTGTTTCGCCTTTAATCTGCATAGTCATATTCATTATTGATTCTTCTGTAGACACAGATTTTCTCCCTGTTTGTTTGCAAAGCAAGAAAAATTTTTTTGTGAAGTCCTTGGCTGCAAAAGCTTTTGCAGTTCAAGTACACACAGGAAAGAAAAATCAATACAGCATAGAGCAAGCTCAACACAGAAGACAGGGACAAGCACTATCCATTGTTTGGAGCATTGCAATTAGAGCTATGGTTCATTTAAACTCTGTGCTATCAGATTGGATGAAAGGATTGCTGTGTATGGCCTCCAGCCCGCACTATGCCGTCACAACCCTTACTGTGCTTATGCTCACTGCTGCTTATGGATGAAGTCGCTAATGCAGCAACATACAATTTAACAAGCAGTATCCAGATTAAATCATGGTCAATGCTGCCTCAGACACCTCTGGCTAGGACTTAATCTGAGCTGGTTTTAGCCAGGGGTTTCTGAAACGGTGTTGAAAAATTGTGCTATAGTGTTGCTCACAGTAAGAAGCACTGTTTTTTGCAGCTAAAGTTAATGCATGGTTTTCCTAATGCTGACTGTTTCACAGTGAAGAAATGTTATGCTACCAGTAATCCTTCTAATTTGAATAGTCAGCGAAAATTCAGGATCTCCCACCTTGGGAGTTTAAAGAAGGGGATGTATTGTGGCATTAGGTTCCTTCAAAGCAATGTGCTATTTTTAACAAAACTGTACAGCATCCTCTACTGAAAAAAAAAAAAAAAAAACCAACACCAAAACAAAAAACACCACCAAAACCAACCAACAACAAAACACCAAAAAACTCCACCAACCCAGTTTTTCTGCCCATGGTACAAAGGCTCTCCAAGAAAAAGGTAAAAAAAAAAAAAAAGCAACTCACTAAGAAGAACATACCACAGAACAACCCAGAGCAGTTCCAGGGGACCACCCTAAATCCAGGCAAGCCATAGCTTGTTACACAACAAATGTTACAAACATGATATTAAAGAATGCAAACTCTTGGAATATAGGTTGTTGGATATAGAATCATAGAATTGTTAGAGTTGGAAGGGACCTTAAAGATCATCTAGTTCCAACCCCCCTGCCATGGGCAGGGACACCTCTCACTAGATCAGGTTGCTCAGAGCCCCGTCCAGCCTGGCCTTAAAAAATTCCAGGGATGGGGCTTCCACCACCTCTCTGGGCAACCCGTTCCAGTGTCTCACCACCCTCGTGGTGAAGAACTTCTTCCTAATGTCCAGTCTGAATCGACCCATCTCTAGTTTTAATCCATTCCCTCTAGTCCCACCATTGCCCGACATCCTAAAAAGTCCCTCCCCAGCTTTCTTGTAGGCCCCCTTAAGGTACTGGTAGGCCACTATAAGGTCTCCTCGGAGCCTTCTTTTCTCCAGAGTGAGCAACCCCAACTCTCTCAGTCTGTCCTCATAGGAGAGGTGCTCCAGCCCTCTGATCATCCTCGTGGCCCTTCTCTGGACACGTTCCAGCACGTCCATATCTCTCTTGTAGTAGGGGCTCCAGAATTGGACGCAGTACTCCAGGTGGGGTCTCACGAGAGTGGAGTAGAAGGGGAGAATCACCTCCCTCAACCTGCTGGCCACGCTTCTCCTGATGCAGCCCAGGATACGATTGGCTTTCTGGGCTGCTAGTGCACACTGATGGCTCATGTTGAGCCTCTTGTCCACCAGCACCCCCAAATCCTTTTCTTCAGGGCTGCTCTCAAGCCAGTCACTGCCCAGCCTATATCGGTGCTTGGGATTGCTCCGACCCAGATGGAGGACCTTGCACTTGGTCTTGTTGAACTTCATGATGTTGGCATGGGCCCACCTCTCCAGCCTGTCAAGGTCCCTCTGGATGGCATCCCTTCCCTCCAGCTTGTCAGCCACCCCACACAGCTTGGTGTTGTCGGTAAGCTTGCTGAGGGTGCACTCTATGCCACTGTCCATGTCGCTGATGAAGGTGTTAAACAAGACTGGTCCCGGTACTGATCCTTGAGGGACTCCACTTGTCACTGGCCTCCACTTGGACGTGGACCCATTGACAGACACTCTTTGGGTGCGGCCATCAAGCCAGATCTTTATCCACTAAGTTGTCAGTCCATCAAACCCATATTTTATCAGCTTGGAGACCAGGATGTTACGCGGGACAGTGTCAAAGGCTTTGCTCAGGTCCAGGTAAATGATGTCAGTTGCTCTCCCCTTGTCTATTGATGTTCTGACCTTGTCATAGGAGGCCACCAGGTTTGTCAGGCACGATTTGCCCTTGGTGAAGCTGTATTGATTGTACCCAATCACCTCTTCATTATTCTTCTGCCTCAGCAGTGCCTCCAGGAGGATCTGCTCCATAATCTTACCAGGCACAGAGGTGAGACTGACGGGCCTATAGTTCCCTGGTTCATCCTTCTTTCCCTTTTTGAAAATGGGGATTATGTTTCCCCTTTTCCAGTCAGTGGGGACCTCACCAGACTGCCATGACTTTTGGAATGTAATAGAGAGCGGTTTAGCAACTTCATCTGCCAGTTCCTTCAGTAATCCCATCGGGTCCCATGAACTTGTTCACTTTCAGGTTCATCAGATGGTAACGAACCTGATCTTCACTTACAATGGGCAGTTCTGTCCAACCCCTGCCATTGTCTTCTGTGACTCCGGGAGTGTGGCTGGAGCCCTTGCCAGTGAAGACTGAGGAAAAGAAGTCGCTGAGAACCTCAGCCTTCTCCATATCACTTGTCACCAGTTCTCCTGTTTCCTTTCTGCAGGGGCCCACATCCTCCCTAGTCGTCTTCTTACCATTAATATACCTGTAGAAGTTTTTGCTGTTCCCCTTGATCTCCTTGGCTAGATTTAATTCTAACTGAGCTTTAGCTTTTCTCACCAGGTCTCTTGCTGCTCAGACAGCTTCCTTATATGCCACTCATTCCAGCTGTTCTTTCTTCCACTCCTTATAAAGTTTCTTTTTGTGTGACAGTGTGTCCAGGAGCTACCTGTTCATCCAGGCAGGTCTCCTAGCATTCTTTCCTGCCTTCCTCTTTGTCAGTATAGTTTGCTCCTGGACACGGAGAAGGTGATCCTTGAATACTGACCAGCTGTCCTGGGCTCCCCTTCCCTCTAGAGCTTTGTGCAACGGCACTTTGGCCAGAGATCCCTGAAGCGATCAAAGTCTGCATGCCTAAAGTCCAGGGTCGTAAGCTTAGAATACATCCTCCTAGTTGCCCTGAGGATCTTAAATTCTATCACTTCGTGGTCACTGCAGCCAAGGTTATCCCTGAGCCTCATGTTGGTCACCAGCCTTTCCCTGTTAGTGAGAATGAGGTCCAGCATAGCACCTTTTCTTGTTGTTTCCTCTACCATTTGGAGGAGGAAGTTGTCATCAATGCATTCCAGGAACATCCTGGATTGCTGGTGCCTTACAGTGTTGTCCCTCCAGCAGATGTCAGGGTGGTTGAAATCGCCCACGAGGACCAGCGCCTGTGAACGTGAAGCCACTTCTATGGAGGGCCTCATCTGCTTGGCTCTGCTGGTCAGGTGGCCTGTAGCAGACCCCTACTGTAACATCGCCTTCCCTTATCTTCCCTTTAATCTTAACCCATACACTCTCAACCAGCTCCTCATCCTTCCCCATATGGAGCTCCATTGACTCTAGCTGGTCACTGATGTAGAGGGCAACACCTCCTTCCCTCCTAGCCTGCCTGTCCTTCTTAAAGAGCTTGTATCTGACTATCCCTGCATTCCAGTCATGGGAATCATCCCACCAAGTTTCAGTAATAGCCACTATGTCATGGCTTTCCAGCAGCATGGTGGCCCTTAACTCATCCTGTTTTTATTGCCCAAGCTGCGTGCATTCGCGTAGAGGCACTTCAGCTGGGCTGGCTGTGTCACCCTCTTGTGCGAATCCCCCTTGCGGGGGGATTCCCTTGGGGTGTCCCGGTGCATCATCTCTGGCTTGCCTCGGGGCAACAATTTGAGAGCCCTTGCTAGGACTCCATCCCTCTGCCCCTGATGTGCTGCCCCACTGTTTGTCACAGGCAAGCATGAAATTATTGACCCCTTCCCCCTTCAAATCTAGTTTAAAGCCCTATCAACGAGCTCTGCCAACTCCTGCCCCAGAATCTTTTTCCCCCTCTAGGATAAGTGCATCCCATTAGCTGCTCGCAGCTCTGGTGCCTCATATACCAAGACATAGGTTGTCATGATTTCTTTCCCCTGCACACAAAGGACTCTGCTAAGTTGGCATTATGTGAAATGCAGTAGACCAGAAGCTCATAGGCTGTTGAAAGGTGTACAGCTCAGTTCTCAAACTCACCAGTACTATCTGATTTCAGAAGCTCAAAAAGGCCATCACTGGCACACCCCCAAAAAAATGGAAGTCAGGAAGAACACCAATGAAACTGAGCTAAAATACATTTACAGGACAGCATAAAACAGATTGAACAGATTTACCTGGTAAGTAAATACACAATAGCAGAAAAGGATCATTTCTGATGGAGACTCTTGTTTGAATGCGATACCCCCCTTATTAGGCATAGTTATAGGACAAAAGCATCAAGAAAGCGTGAATTGATTGGAATGCTGTGTGCTACCAGCACACAGTTATTGGCTCTGGTAGCCTGGCTTGCAAAGTCTCTTCAACACAAGGATTGTTTTAGCAATCCATTTAGCTGCAGAGGTGGATTTACCTAGACAGTACACAGGCTGTTGCCTTCCTTGCCAGTGCTATCACCTCCTCATCTAACACAGGCTTCACATCCACAGGTCAGTGGAGTTGCTTTGCTACACTGCTCCATCCTCACCATAAGACCATTGAGCCCTGAACTAAACCAGAACTGATGAAGATTTAGGTGCAAGTGGAACACTGATATAAAAGGACATCGTGGCATACAGAAATCTATTCCTGAACTAGATCTAGTACAGACAAGACTACACAATAAACACAGTCCAGACTGATACTGAACTTCATTCTGATTTTTTGAGGTAGCAATTTATTCTGATTATACTAGTCACTTTCACCACTAGCCTCAGTTTTTTAATCCAAGTGATTAAGTGAAACTGCTGCGCAATTTACCTGTGAGGCTCTGAAACCGTGTGTTGACACCTACAAAGAAAATTTCCTATTTTAGGCAGGAGAATATCTGCAAAAGAATTGAGGTGGCAGGCAGCATTTTTCTAAGCTTGTTTCTGTAGAACAGCTACAGAAAGTATTGGTGTTAGGCATGCAGGAAGGTAAATTGCAAGATCCTTTCTATGTAGTTCTCTGGCTTGCCAATCCTCAAATCCTTCTTTAGATCTCTAATATGGTAAGTCAGCTAGATAAAGAATTCAGACTGCAGGGCTAAAGCAATTAACCTCAAACCACCAACATCCTCTCCCTGTTAAAATTCAATTAAGTTCTGATTAAATCCTATATGAAGCACTCAATCTGATCCCAACACTAGTGCTTCAGAGTATTTCCTTAGACATAAGGAAGTAGAAGCTTTTCATATCAACCAATACCTGGCAGATTTAGTGACTGCCATCAGTATTTGCAGAAATGCAGCTTTAATAGGCCAAGCTAAAGTTTGTAAAGATGTAAAATACGCAGAAAAAATGAGAGCAATGTGTCCCTAGGGAGACATTTTTGCATCCAAGCAGAAACAAAGATGGCACAACCAAGGATGGCACTACACAGAAACTTCCTGGAAAGCAGCCTAATTACATCCAGGTATTTAGAAAGATAAAATTCACAAAAGAGACTGAACAGGACTGGAAGAGACCTCGTGGGTCATCTCCTTCCAATTGCTGTCCCAGAAAGTCATATATGTGAACTCTATCTTAAAAGTTACTATGTTTCCTGGCAATTATCCCCTCTTTGGAAGACTGCTCATTGCCCAGATGCTTAGAAAAATCCTTAGAATTTACAGAAGGACTTCATTCATAGGACAGCTTGTCCCCTTTGTTCTTCTGTCAGCACTGTTATGTGGCTTTGGTAGTTCTCACTCTCTTGCGTTTACCACACATTGTATTTAGAGCAATCACATCACTTCCTGAGCTAAGCAAGCCTCGTTCTTTTCATTTTCCTTCTCCTCTGATAACCTTGCCATTCACATGATCATCTTAGTAACCTGAAATCTGATCTAGTTAGAATTCATTTCAAGAGATAGTCAAGAATGTGTAAGTTAATACCCTGTCCTATCAGACCAGAGAGAAAGAAACGAGCATAGCAAGATAAAGTAAAGATTGCTCTGATTAGTTTGTTTTGAAGAGATTCAGGACAATAAACAGAAGACAAAAATAAGCAATGACCTCCTCTAAATTCAGCACAACACAAAAAAACGTGTCTTATACTTGCATCATGTAAACTGCCTCAGCACTGCAGATCACTGGTCTGACCTGGATGTGGTCAGGAGTTCCCTTAGTGACCATCATCTACAAAGCAATGCAGCATTTGAGAAATGCAAGGGTGGGTAGGTATGTCAGACAGGTTCTTTGCAGGGACTTTATACAACCTGACTTTTTTTTTTTTTTTTTTTTTTTTTTTTTTTTAAGGAATCAGTATCTCTGCAAGGTACTGAGATTTCATCAGTAGCAGCAGCAGCTGCACATGGATCTAAGACCGGAAGTGCAACTCTAGTGCAACTCATCCCCCCACCCCTGTCAGTGTAGGATAGGCTTTCATTCGTTCCAAAAAAATCAAGCTGCTGCAATACATATGCAGGACAGTACAATACAGAATAAACGCATCAAAGGAAATAGTTTTGTTGCTATTCTGTGAGTGACTGTAGCTGTGTTTAAAATAAATTAATAAAAAAAAACACCATAGCTGCACATCCTACACTTCTCTATTAAAAAATTAATAATAAATGTGAATAAAGTCTACCCTCCAAACATAATCACAGTTTCACACTAAAAACCATTACATTTATCTGCACCTGCTCTGAAATGCACTGAGTAAATGGAACACAAACACTTCCTACTTGAATGCACTGTTCATGAGCAACTGTAATAAAGGTGTATCACCTTCAGATAGGAGATCAGTCATAAAGTTTACTTATTGCAACATCTAGCTACCCAAAAAGATACCAATATCTGCAAAAGACAGAAGACAGACTGGTTTTTAATGTTGAGCAACATGTAAATAAATACCGACTCTGCTCTACTTGTCCTGCTACGCTCCAAGACAGAAAAACTTGAGTAAGCAATAAATCAAAGGCACTACAGTCCCAATGGGGCTTACTGTATTTGCTTGAATATAATACCGAAAATCAGCACAAGATTACAACCTGCCATCTCAAAAAATCTCATTTCTGGGCTATAATTTCCATTTTACCTCAAACCTTCAAGAACAGGCTTAAGAGCTAAACTTCTTTGTCACATCAGAGCAGAGGCTGTGCCAAATACAGCATTGTAATTTTTCCCCTAATCTTTTCTAAAATTGTAATCAACTACTACAGAATTATCATAGTCTAGCATTGTTTGTTCATGTACTGTTTCCATTCAAAGAGCAGTGTGCCATGATTTCTCTGCCTGTCACAAACTGACATCCTAGCATTGATTGTTTATACCCAGAAGCAGTGGAACCAAGAACAAGGATCTTAAAAAAGTTTCTGTACAGAAGAAGCTACCCTATCTGCTTTGGGTAGGATAGCAATAAATCAGACATTAAATTGTACTTAAACAGCAATGGGTGGGACAGAAAATCTTAACAGTAGACAGAGGAAATGGAAGACATTTACTAGCCATGAAATTGAAATCACATTGGATATAGCAAATCCACTCTGATTTTAACCTACATATTCAAATCCAAGGCAGAGGGACCACCAATATTTGTCTCCATATGCAACTGCACAGACTAATTGCTTAACTCAGAAGGACATCCAGGACCAGACTTAAGGGCAGACTTTAGTAAACAGAAGGCTCACAGTTGGTATTCTTCAAGCAGGAAGACTGAAGCAAGAATTCTTTTTTCCCTAAGGATCCTTGCAAATTCAGAATAACCATACAGCCGATTTGGAAATCCTCTGCTACAAGATATGGGCCACATTACAGTCCCTGTAAGTCACAGATTGGAACAACAGGGCAAGCAAACCAGCTTCCCCCACTCCCCCACTGCGAACTGAAGTTGCTGTAGCTATTGATTTCTGCCATCCAGACTCTATCCGTCACCCTCCGCCTTCACCACGGTTGAACCCCTCAGCTCACCTGGGTGTCCCCCACTGACATCTGAACTGAGGTAGTTGCGCTTGCCTTGGGTCTGCTGGGAAGTCCCCGTACTTGTCTCCTTGTTCCATCTAGCTTGTTGATTTCCCATTGTGAGGGGCTCAGACACCCACTTCCTTGCTAACAGACAGAGAAGCAAAGAACAACAGAAAAGAAGTGACAGAAAACTCAGGGAAAAAAGAAAAGGAGAAAAGGAGTGGAGAAAGGCTTGACAAAAGGGAGGTAAGGGAGAAAAGCAACTGTGAACTGTGCATACTCTTGCATATGAAATATCTGTTGATTTCCCAAAGACACCTGTAGAAATAGATTCTATACTTCAGGGGTGGGTTGGTTTTTTTCTGACATGAACGAAGTGTAATTTCTTTGTTAAATATTGATTTACACAATTGAGTCCTTGGAACACTTATCCTAGAAAGGCACTATGAACAACAAGTAAGCTAGGAAAATTTTGCCTGTGTCACAGGAAACATATCAGATTGAATAAATTTTATTCACACTTTTTTTCTTTTTTGTTATCACTGTTTCATTCAAATGTTTGAGCAAATAATAGAGGGGTTTCTTTTTCATGTTTCAACATTCTCATCTTTTAGCTAAATTGAGGCAATTCTATATCAGCAAGTTTTTTTCTCAAGATCACCTTAGTAAAAGTCAGGGAAAATCCAGACTTTTCAAAAAGATACAGAAAATGAGGCAAGAAAATTTGCAGGCTTTTCATGTCACTCAGGTAATCAAGACAAGAAACACAGCTCTTTATGTTCTTATAACAAAGCATCACGAAATAGGTAGAGTGCAAGAGGAATTAATTTTAGAAGAGAGCCCCAGTTTAAACAAGATTATACAGTTGTTGCAATCTGCTAGCACATCATATGCATATAGGATTTTCTCCCAGCAGGAAAGTACTTTATGACACCCTGACGTGCCAATACCATAGGTTGTTTTAGATAACATTCACAATGCTAGACTTAAATATTTGGTCATTTAGTTTGCATTAATTACTCTGCCTCTGAATTTTCTGTCTTTCATGTCACTGATATACTCGATAACACATGCCTTACATCAACTTAATAACAGCTGCAGTGAAAAAGAAACCTCTTGGACTGTTCCTAAATTTCTATCTGTGGATGTGTTCTGGTGGCACAACAAGGCAGGTTTGAGAACGTTTCACATTTTTGGGTAGCCCAGAAGCAATACTTCTGTTCTAGAAGGGAGGAAAACACCACCACCATCAAAAAGCAGAGATTACAGTGAATCACAGTCTTGACTGGTTCCTATTTTGTGATAATAGATCTCACTCTCTTAGACAAAAAAACGATGGCACAAATTGCAAGGTTCAGTTCCGATACAAAATCCCTTGGGGTAGTTTCCCACTTGTACCTTCAGATCAAAGCTTCAGTAATGACGCTGCTCTGAACAATCCTCTCCCTTTCACAGCCCGCTTCCACGTCTCACAGCAGGCTCCCTTGCAGAGAGAATCTGCTGCCTACTGCTTTTCCAGCTCTAAACCATCCGTATCTGCTAGTAATCCCAGGGAATCTGTGCAATACACTTGCGTCTCCTGTTTATCTTTTCAAATATAGAATAAATAACAGAATTTCTGGCTTCTAACAAACACTTCAGATTGATCAGAAATCAGGAACTAAGCAATAGAAATGAAATTGCTCTACAGACCTGTGTCAGCAGCAGCTCTTAACAGCAACAGAAAACCCCTTTCCGAGATGATGGGATAGGAGGATTTGTTTGTTTATGCATTTTACCTGGAATGAATTGCATCAAATAGCAGAGGAAATACCGCAAATTAACAAGCAGGAGGCTGATGACAGACAAAAGGATTTCAGAAAACATATTCCGCTCGGAAGAAGGCATCAGGTAGGAGATGGTCAGGGAAGGTACCGGAGCCAGGATGACGGTGTGCAGCCAGCACTGCTGGATCTGCTGGAGAGGGCTGCCTGACATCATCATTTCAGAATAAGAGCCAGGAAGGTCTGCCCTCTCAGGGCAGGAGGAACGAGCCAGCCTGCCTGCTCTCCGCTGCTAGGGCCGGGCCGGGCCCCCACAGGGCAGGGGGGGACCTGCCTGCAGCCCCAGCGGCTCAGCAGCCCTCACAACCTCTAAAGTGTACGTTACCACTGGTGGAAAAAGTGCTTTATCCCAGTTCGCCAGTTGGAGCTGGAGAAAATGGAAGAAAGGGGAGATGTATCCATGTACTGAGGTAGTCAGGCTTCAAGGCAATTCTTTTAAAAATTCTTGTCATGCTCTTTTTTCTTTTTCACCTGTCAAAAATACTTTTGATTTGTTTTGTTTCAAAATCTGAGTAACCTTTTTGCACCTCAAAGAATCTCAAGGCTTTAGGAATATTGGTTGCCACAGCAGATTAGACCATCAAATCAGATAGGGAAGGGCCACTGACCGTCTGTGCTCTGCTGTTTCAAACTAAGATGGACCTTAGGTGGACCCTTTCCTTCAGGATGCTGAGAGGAAGCTGCTACCACTTTGCAAATGCACTGTGATGGCTATGTTTGTTGCATGTTACTAAGCAGCTCTTAAAAACTGCCCTGTCCCTTGAGAGAGAGCAAGGCAGCATACACAGCACTCCAGGTAGCCCATTACACTGTCCTTAACATGAGACAGATTATTACTCATCCTAAGTCTTCTGCTGCAAATTAAGCTGATTTCTTCTTGTCCTTTCTACAAGACACAGTGAGCACTTAACTACTGTCCTTTCTTTAACTGACCTGTTATCGTGCCTTCCCTTGATTTGTGCTTTCTCTAAACAAGCTCAACTGCTTTAACCTTTCCTCACAGATCATGTTGTCTTCACCCTTTATTATTCCTGTTTCCCACCCTGCCCACTTTTTTTTTTTTAATAAGCAGACCCATCCTCCAGCTAAGAACAAACTAGCGCAGAGAAAAGGAGAACAACTATGTTTTTATGTCTTATCTGCTATCCTAAAACTAACCCATCTCAGCTGTATTTTTTTTTCACCACCCAATAACATCATGACAACTCTAGCTATTGCTCTGGTTTGTAAGTAACATACATGACTACCCTTGCTAAGCATAGTACTTTTCCCTTGTCTTTTTTTGAATTTTATCTTGATGTCAGATCGTCCCTTCATCTTATTGACATTATAGTGAATTTTCAACATATGTTATTGATAGCATTTGTGACCCTTCCCAGCTTGCTGCCATTTGAAAAATGAACTGTATTCTCTAATGTCCTCCTTCTAAATCATTCAGGATAATATGGAATAAGTGAGGCTTGAAACAGATCGCTATAGGATGCTATCTAGGCTGACCTTTTGGAAAAAAATAGTATTCCTTTCATTGGCTTTTTAACTCATTCATGTAGCCCCTACTTCCTGATTGCTCCTATTTTTATATAGCATCATACAGGACAGTGTCAATTATGTTACATCAGGCTACACCCCATCTACCATTTTTCACAGTAAGTCATTTATTTTGATAAAGGATTTTTTATTTTTTTTATTTATTGTTCCCCAGATGCTTATGAAGTCATTGTTAAGAAATTTACTTCAGACTCTCTACAGGATGGGAGATAGGCTGATTGATCTATGATTCTTTGCCCTCCTTTTTTCGGGCTACGTACCCTGATGACGTAAAACACCCACTCTGCTCTTTTCCAGTGCTGCCTTCATCATTAGGTTTTCAAAGACAATTCAAAGATGAAACATAAAGACTCTACAATTAGCAAAATTGAATTCTGATGACTTCTAGACAGAATGTCATGAGCCTTAAACACATCTATTACCTACTCAATTTGGTCTTTTTCTATTATGAGCCACATTCCTACAGCTATGCTAAAAGGCAGTTTCATTTTAAGTAAACAGTCAGAACTAGCCTTTTCTCAGGGAAGAAGTCTCTTCGCTGAATACCTAAGCTGTCTCTGCATTATCTGTTATTTTCCATTTTTAGCTTTTAGATAATAGAAGAGCAAAGAGAGGAACTGAGTATGGGTTTTTCACTACTTACTTTCCAGACTGTGGAGGTTACCCACAGTGAACTCAGAAATGCAGAAGACTCACTGTCAAAAATCCCCTTGACTTCAAGAGGGTTGGAGCTTTGTCTAACATGTTTCCACATTTTTAAAAAAATCCATTTATATTCTGTTACTGATCTGTCACCTTAGACGTTCTTGTTAATTTACTAAGGCACTGCAGCTTAAACAACAGGAGAAGCTTAAAGAAAACATAGTTACCAGCTGAGCTTTGCTGATCAGATTTGGCAGCTTTAAAGCCAATTAATTTTCTGTTCAAACCTCCTTTAGTAAAACTGGCAAGCAGATAGTGATGGGATAAGTGCCATTTGGCTTTCATGTGTAGCTCATTCCTCAGAGACTGAATGAATGAGCTTTTTGTTTCACATCAGAAGAGGAGAGTAAAAGATTTGGTTTGTTTCTCCCCAAAAATACTGAAATACACGATAGAGGCAATCAGTGCAGAAACACTAGCAGGATAGACAAATGGGAAACCAGTAAAATTTTATTTTCTAATGGTTTAGAAGAAAAACAGTGTATAATGGGTAGTCCCATATATATATAGATATTAAGCGGAACACTTAAGGGGCAGCCAACAGAAAAATGCTCAGTATTTTTAAACTATGGAAGGCTCCCCTTTAAACAGGAAGAGATTTATGGATGAAAGCAACCAGTGAGTAGGTATTTCCATTGCTTAAGTATTTTTTAACTTCAAAATAGAAGTGACTAGTTTATTTTCAATCAATATTTTAAAGTTTCTGAACTTACCATTTCAAGCTGCAACTTTATAAAACTACGTATTTTATTCCTTTTACTTGGTCAGTGGCTTGTTTTTTTTATATATCCTCACAAATTCGTGCAGCAAAAACAGAAGCTTTGTTGCTCTTAGTAGTTTAAAAACTATTTTTAAAATGCCTATTTCAAAATCTTACAAAGCTTTGAATGTCTTCCCTTTAATAAGCATAACTACACTGTTCATAATCTCAGCTAGGTTACTATGGTCATACTTACTGACTTTACTTTCAATGTCTTTTCAAATTCTAAAATCCCCTTACTACCACAGAGATCTCACTCTAAATTATAACATGTAATGACAACCAGCTGCATAAGAAATCACTGTAGAAAAAGAGATTCATTTAGAGAGGTATGTCTTGATTTTAACTGTATTTGAAAGCCAGAGTAAGCAGTTCTTCAGCCTTGTAAGTATAGTTTTACTAATTTTTATTGCATTTTATGAAGTTTTTGAATGGAGCAAGCTGCTGCAACGGTAACACTGTGGGTCTGTGCCCTCTTGATCCCCTCAGGGAAGAAACTTACATTATGTGATCCAATAGTTTTCTAAGTTCTGCTTCTTAATAATGCTTAATACTAGAGCCAAAGGTTTGCAACTTGGCTATGTTAGCCACATAAACTAGATCCAGATGATCTAAAAAGGATGCATATTTTTCCTAAGCACAAACAGATAAAATGCAGCAAGCTTCTGACTCCAATAACAGGCAGGTATTTAACAGTGATGAAAGCTGTGTAATTTTTCTTTAAGGGCTTACATAAATAGGTAAATTTCTAAATTCAGACACTTCATAGATGATAATTTAAAACTGATTTTTGTCATCATTATAGATGACCATAGATTTTTGAAACACTTAGCACAATATTCTAGAAAATTTAACTTCCAAAATCATCATCTCTTTTTCTCCCACTTTCTTCTATTTAAACAGCATTACCAAGACTGATTACCAAACGAGATACGATTATTAGGAAAGAGGGACAGACTGCTAAAATACAATGTAAACTAGTGGCAAGATTTTTTAAAGTCTTTAGATGCTAAAGATGCAGATAGGCACCTTATGGGATTTTCAAAAATTCCTAAGCATGTAAGGCGCTTACATGCTTAGGCACTTTCAAAATCCTACTAAGTACATATCTGCATCTTTAGGTATCTAAATACCTTGGGAAATCTCACCCTAGATGTCCAGTTTCTCTCATTATTTGTTTTAATTAGTACCAGTTTGACAGGTAGCACATTTGCTATGACCTTTATCTAATAAAAGGGTGAAACGAGGATTGATTAAGTCTGAAAGGATTTAAAGAGAAAATTCATATACAGTACTGGGGTAAAGATATATCTTATGCTAGCAACAGGACTATCTAGCACTTTTCTTTATTACATTAGCCTCACAATTTGCACAAATGATGCTTTGTGTTTTTTTATGTTTCAATTTTTTTAACAGAGTCAAATGACAAGAAAGAAAAAGTGCTCAAAAACTCCATAAGGATCCTCAAATAAACAGCAAACAATATTGATGTATCTAAATAACAGAATAAGAGAGGAGTGTAATTCTAGATTATGTTAACATTATCTAGTTTTTTATTGACATTACCAGCAAAGTTTTGATGATGTGCTTTTAAGTTTATATCAAAATGGCCTTGGTTTAATTTGAAAAGCTGTAGAAGTATTAAAATATATTTTCTAATTAAGACTTTATACCTCTTTATACATTCTCCAAAGTAGTAATCTTAATAGAACTCTCCTATTTCTAAACTGATCTTTTTAGTCTATTTAAATTCTGAGACAAAATGGAAATAAGATAGCAAGTACATTCTACTAAGATTTTAGCACCAAAACATTTTCTAAAGTAGAAAGAAAAAAATCAGAAAATTATTAATATGAAATAATCTGATGTCCTTTTCCACTTACACTGCAAAATTCTCTGTTTCACAGAAAAGTCTCTATACTGTATTCTAGAGTGGAAGATTGGTTGTGACAATAAAAGAAAAAAACATCCTGAGCAGTGACATTAGCAATACCATGGCTGCTTCTGAATTCAGTTGTACTGAACATCCATAGCCTTAAAGCCATGCAATGCAAGATTCATCCTACTTTCTTTTTCAAATGCTTCCAATATTTTCTAGGGATGGAAGCATAGGGACAGCCTAAGTGATGGGTCAACAACTAAAAAAAGATGTTTCAATGTGTAGAATCCCTTGGAGTCAAAGGATTTAAAACTGATATTTAGTATTGTTTTTACTAACTACTACTACCCTATTTATTTAAAAGATAAATTGCTGCTTAAGTTGTTGAAAGTTTCCTGAACTGCTAGAAATATTTACATAAGACATTTATGAAACAGTCGTCATAGAACTCATAGTTTATATTTTAACACATAAGATATACTACAAGTTTTGCTCTGCATTTCTGCCACCTAACAAACTCCATTTAGCTTTGCAGAGTATTTGCGATCACAGTGAATCTCTGTTTCAGACTTTCCCTTTTCTGTTTTAAGTGGTTTTCTATGGTCCTCGCTTCTTTCAAGATTCCATCAAGTTCTTGGACATAAGAAGCATCCATCGCAGCTCTCTCACTTAATAGAAAAAATCTGTAGTTAAAATCAATACTGACACCATGAACTTTCTCACTGCTTTAATGCTTTTCTTAAAAATGTGTTGTCTATCAATACTCGATTTCCGACCTAATTAGTTTTCTGCTGTAACAGAAAACAGCAGTTATTTCAAGATCTGTGTTCGATAGTTTTCAGCACTAATTTCTATAAACTGCAGCCACAGTAATTCATCTTTTCTAGAGAGGTTAGAAAAGTGCTGTACAAATAGAACAAAGTTAACTTGCCTTAAAATGTGAGCATATTTTGATAACAAATTCATAATTTCTTTGTTCATCTCTGTTAAAAGAAAAAAGTAATTATTTAAACATTTGAATGAACTTTCATCTCAACATCAAATTAGGTAATTATATAATTACTTTCAGTATATTAAATACATCACCGTTTAAAGATTTTTCCAGTGGTTCAGGTTTGTAAGGGGACTGCGAGCCCTCAGAAAAAGCCAAATCTGTTTTGTCAAGGGAGGACAACTGAGGATTTTCTGAAGCTTCATTCTAGTAACAGAGCACATAAAATAAATACAGGTTCTAGGACTTAAAACAAGCTTAGCACAGACACAGTTTAACTGGAGGAAAAAAAAAAGTTTAAAAAAAGATCTTTAAAAAGAAAGACTATTTTCAGAGAAAGTGCAAGTGTTGTTGGTTTCACAGCATCACCATTCATTGTGAACACGCACAGCATCTCAGTACTAGGGGAGTGGGTGGGAAGTACCAGTTGAGATCTTTGTTTATATCACTAAAAGCTTGTGTACTTCAGAAGCTCACTCTCGAGAAGTCCTACATAACCACGTTGCAGCACATACACAATTTTGTTGGGCTTCAAACACTAACAGAAATTTTACAGTCCCCTTATAAAAGAAAGTCATACGTGTTTCCCCTAACCTACATGAACAGACATGGAGCGCTCTGCCCTCTCTCTGTGACAGGAACCCATAGCAATGCCAGAGAAGGACATGGGGGTGGGGAGTTGCATTGCTCCCATGGGTCCAGAAGGGTCCGGGCTCTCCCTCCCTTCCTCATACAGTACTGCTCACCTCCACCTCTTTTTTACGTTTACTTCTATTTTCATCAGCTTTTTGTGTGTTGCTTGTCATCATTGCCTGATAAAAAGTACAATGCCATATTTGGTAAGTGGTTATCTCGTGCGACTGGAAAATATATCTATACAAAAATGTGTAAAACCTGTAGCCTGTACCTCTGTATGCTCCTCTGCAAAGGAGCTGCCCTCCTCACTGGAGAGGGGCAGAGCCCCAAAGCACGGTGAGAGCACCGATCGGGGCTGGAGAGAGAGGGTCTAAGGCCTGGGGCGGCCCGGGGCCACCCTGGGCAGTGCTGAGGCTCACAGCCCAGGCGCTCTCAGAGGTGCCAAAGGCGTGTAAGGTCGGTCTCGGGCTGCTGAGGCGGATTCCGCCTCGTCCAAAAGGGATCTGTGCCCCCCCAGCTCTACCTATGCTGCCACAGGACCTCCCACCCTTACGGGCACCGGGGCACCCCTCTGCCCTGGAGGTTTCCCCGCCCCCCGGGCCTCCCTCCTCAGGCAGCGCCGGCCCCGGACGGTTAACGGTCCTGGCGGCCGTTAACTGCCGGCGCGCGAGAGCGCCACAGCCGCTCCTCAGAGGCCCGGCACCGCCGCCAGGGCAGGCCGGAGCCGCCCTGGAGCCCTGCCCCGAAGCGGCTGGCGGAGGGCCGGCTGCCGGGCCCAGCTCTAGAAGGATGGCTGAGGAGAAGGTCCGCAAAGCTCGTCGCTGAAACGACTCCCGGTCCAGCGATCCCAGGGAGAAGCGTTTCATCCCAATTACACGTCTGAGTTAAAGCGCGATGAGGCTGCCTGTAGCTACTTAAAGTGTTGCGCTGCCCGCTCAAACGATTCCGGTCATATTTTGTCTTCTAAGCATCTGTGATGGTTTCAGTCATGGTTTGAATCACTGGAACGTTTTGGGATGACAGTGAAATGCCAGACGAGGCTAGATGGATCCATTTCAAAAGACAAGCCATGAATGAGTAAAACCTGACAGATTACTGCCACTAAAAATGAATAACGCCATTAGACAACTAAAAAGACCAACTTTTTTTCTAATCAACGGAAAACAAGATTGCATTTTCCTGATGATGTGCTTCACTTCTGTAGGTAAGCTATATTTGGTTTCATCAAGAAATGACTGAGTCAGGTTATGTGATGAGATGGCTTGCTTACAACAGGAAGGAACTAGACACAATGATTCAGCAGAGCTCTTTCAGTATTATACTTCACGTTGTTAGCCAAAAATCATAAACACTGTATCGAGTCACTACTTTCCTAAATCCTGGCTTCATTAGCTACAGTGACGAAAATCATTACTCCAACATAACTTCAAACCTTGCAAAGGCAATTGTTCCTCTGGGGTTTTTTTTTCCCATCTTTAATTTATGTTTTTAAGAGAAGAAAGGATCTTAACCTTACATATGTTAACCAAATAGGCTCTCAAAGTCAAAACTCAGGAGAAGAAATGAAACCACTGAAAGGACAAGAACTAAATACTTCCCCAAAGTAGAAACAATAACCAATATACAGCCATGGCCCACTTCATTAAATTCTCAAAAATTAATAGTTTTTGATGTTATTAGCAATACTATTGAAACATTAAGAAACAGATATGAAGAATAAGCTAGGAAAACATCCTTAAAGTGTTTACCTAATTGAGCTACCGTTACCACGTTAAGATATTTTTATTATCACCAACCAGAATTGAAATAAACGAAACATCTGAATTGTTTTACCACTTCCACTACCTTATGGATACAATAGTCTATGGAGAAAGTTCAGACTAAAGAAAAATAAAATTATCTAAGTCATTACTCTAAAATTAGTTCCAGTTCCTTTAAAATTGGAAATATTACAATGCCAGGAGAAACAAAACCTTAAAACTTACAATGGAAGCTATTGTTATGAGTTAGACTCTGATCCTTATAGATGCAAATATGTACAGATGAAGAGAAGAAAACTCCTTGTATTAAATGTGTTAAACGACCTAATTGAATTTTATTATCTCAAAGGTCAGCAGGAAAGACCAAGTCCTCCTTCTTGATAGTTTCATATAGAATGTCAAATAGGCAAAAAATATTCATGCCAGCAGTTAATACAAAATAAATAATGTTGGCTGACTAGCATTGTTTTGGTGCTTTCACACAAATTTTGGTACCAAGTACAATATTACTTAATGTTTCACAAGTGATCTGAATGTAAATTTAATCTTAATAAGAAAAAATGGCTAAAGGATAAATCAGTATTACAACACCAATTTTAATTTTTTTTTTTTTTTTGGTGGTATGAAAATTTAGGTGTCTGGGAACAAGAAATGCAAGCAGTATCACCCAAATGGGGAACTCTCCTGAATAAAGCTCTGGTGCCCAAATTTTCAAAAAAACGTTAAAAGTAAATTGGAGTGAAGAAGAGAGACATGAATATTACTTTGAAGCTGAAGAAATTTATTCAGAGGTAGAAACTTAAAGGGCTGAAGCTGTTTATTTTAGTTGAAAAAGACCAAGAGGCAATTTGATCGTACTACACAGGAAGGAACTACTGTTACGAAAGGGCTATCGGGAAATTGTACAGAAACGGGTGACCAGAACCAGAAGCCAGTTAAATTTAGAAAGATTTTTTTTCTTCTGTAAGAACCAACCATTCAAATAAAGTACCAAGAGGAACAACAGAATCACAGTTGTTGTATATAGAAATCAGCTACATCTAGGTTTTTAAATTTGGATCTCTCTCTAGTATACAGGTTTAGATAAACACAACTCCACACATGTACCGAATGCCATGTAACAAAACAGGAATTTGAAAGGGGATGATATAATATTGCTGTCTGGTTGCAATACAGCCAGTGTAAGTGTAAGTGTATACCTGTAAACAGGGATATACGCTTCTTATTCGAAAGCAGTAATTGCAAAAAGGCACTTTTCTTTGACTGTCAGACACAGGAGGGTTTACTATGTTGCTGAATTCTGCTCTTTTAAATTCTTCTGAATCAGTTTCATAAGTTTCTTTCAACAACTTTAAAGAAAGAAGATACATTTTTGTAGCACATGTACTTGTTGTTTGTTTTAATGTGTCAGTGAAATACACTGCTCCCTGTGGGTAGAACAGTCAAAATCCACGGTTATTAGTAAAATGAACAATATTTTTAGGATTATTATTTCAGACGAGGTTGAAAGATGCACCTTTGACCTCAAAATTAAAGCATTCCCCACAAACATGTATTGTGCTCTTTTTTTGTTAAGTTTTGTTTTCCTCCCAAAGCAGTAACAGGTATGCAGACAGGTAAGAGAACATCTTAGGGTCTTAGCCTTAGTTATGGTTGGGGATTTGGGGTTCTTTTTGTGGTTTTGGTGTGGGGTTCCCCCCCCCCCCCCGTCCAGTGCTAAGACTTGAACCTCTTCGATTTACCCACTGAGCTACGCAGCTGAATGCCCTAATGAAGGCATTCAACGTTATACTATTACTAGTCAGCATTATATTATTACTAGTCAGCATTATAAACAGAAAATCAAGGCAGGAAGATACCAGTTAACACTGCCAAGTTCTACAAACTATACAAAATATTGGTTAATTATTCATTCCCAAGTTCACTTTTCTGTTTTGTTTTTTTTTTTTTTTTATTGCCTTAGCTGCTTAGTTGTCCTATCACTACACAATGTTTGCCATTGCAGTTACAGCAACCTTTGTTACGTTAAGCACTCCACAGCCACCAAAAGCAGCACTTACCTTCTGAAAAAACATCACACTTTGGGGCTGCAGCAGTTAGTTACAAGTAATGGCCATCAGCGTTTTATTTATTTGCAATTAATACGTGCCTGGGAAACGATTTACAGCTGCTAAATTAGGAACTGTCTATTAATCTGGCTTCGAGTACTAAACCAGTTTCTGCCTGGCTGTTTCTCTGAGAGATGCCTAAATTCCTCCCCTGAAGCTACTTACATACAAAGGGAGGGAAGATAATTTGGAGATTTCCCCCCAGACACCAGTGATATGTTTCTTGGTATTGTTGTTATAAAGAACCAGATGCACACAATGCCTTTTCAATCCTAAACTGGCTTCCCCAAAGACGGACACGATGTTTACCGGCAACTTGCAAGTGTGCGAAGGGGAAGTCTACATGCTGATGGCTACTACCTGTTTCAAAACTGCTGCTTGAGACTTTATGGACTAAGCAAACTAACCGAAACGCGCTGGTGTTAGAAACAAGACCTGTCCTCTGTCGGCATCTGTGTGAGATAAAGGGAGTCGCAAAAGGCTTCCTTCGTAACCTCAGCTTTGCATGATTGGCTTTCTCTACCGAGGAGGGGAAGTGCCGCAAAATAAATGCAGACGTAGACAGATATCTTGGGAAAGAGTCCTAGTTTCCTCTGCAGTTTGTTCAGGCGGTGTATGCGGTAGTACAGCAATGCAAGCCGCTATAAACCCCCCTCCCTAGATAAGAGGCGGCTCTCCTCCCGGTCCGCAGGAGCGCATGAAGGTGACACGGCGGTGACTCCCCCCTCGGGACAGCCCCCGCGCTCCGACCAGCCGGCACTCCGCCGCCGCCGCCCGAGGTACGCCTGCCCGTGGGGAGCGGGACGGGTCGGCTCCGGCAGCGGGTGTCGGCCGTCCCGTCCCGCCCGCCTCCGGGGGCAGCGCTCGCCCTTCCGTCTCGCATCGCTCCGCTGCAGCCCGCCGAAGAGCGAGGTAGGGTCGCCGCCGCCTCTCCGCCCTGGGGCCGCACCGCAGGGCGGCCCGGTCGGGGCCGGCCCCTCGGCTGGAAGGTGCGGGAGCAGCCCGGCGGGGAGCGGGCGGGTGGAGCGCGTTGGGCGCAGGGCGCCGAGCGGGGCGCGGCCGGGCTCTTCTGCCCTCCATCCCCGAGTCTCCACGACCTCACACCGTCAGCTAAAACCTCTTAGCTTCTGCCGTGCCTTTCAAACGTGCTTGGGAAAAGATCGAACCGTCTTTTGCTATGCATCGTTCTATCTGTTTTACCCATTAAATGAAGGGGCACGTTTTCCTTTAATCCTCTACCAGTAAGTCCTGCCTATGCCTTCCCCTCTGCTTTAGAGTAGTCCTTGCCTTCTGGGTTTACTTCACTACACGAGGCATGCACTGTTTGGTGGTGTAGTATTTCATTTCAAAGGTTTGGGTATGCATGTTTGGAAACAAAGATGCAGTCCTCTGCTATGAACCTGGATGCCTCTTCTGCACAGAGCAGCTAGAACTATAGACCATATAATAAATGTGCTAGTGCAAGGGGAAAGAATGCCTTGAGAGAGGAGTTGGTAGGTTTGAATGAAGCACTTCATATTCTAGACTACTTACAAAAAGTCACTTCAGTGTTTTTACGATCACTGTTGTTGGCTTTGTTTATAGAGAAAATTCTAATAGAGTTATTATTTATTTCAACGTAGCATCATGTAAGTCAATGAAAAGTTTTGTAAAATAACAGAACTTGAAGGATGCTCTATGTTATTCTAAATAATGATAAAAGACAATAGAGGAGGAGACCAATTATTTTAAAAAGCAATTTTTCAACAGGCAGTTAAACATGCCAACCCTATTACAGTATTGTGCACTAGCAGAGAACTAGCCCCAAGAACTCCCTTGCCTCATAGAGTAAGAAGCATTGTTCTGAACTCTGAATCCTCTCCATGTGTTTTTGGCAGAGTAAAGATGAGTTGTGAAGAGATTCTTGTGTGTCCGGTACAACTTGGAGAAAATTTCTGCCTCTATTTTGCAGGTAATTACTACCCACTGCTGAAAGAGACACACTGTGTCTTCTTTCTGCATAGACGATCAAAAGCTGATATACAATTTGGTCTTTTGCTGGTGCTGGCATCCCTGGTTCTGTAGAATCCTGGGTTTTTTCCCCTCCATGTTACCTGAACAATCCTCAAAGCAGTTACAATCCCCACCCGCTTAGAAGAATGATAGTTCTTAGATTACAGAGCCAGGCTCTTCACTGCAAAAAGAATGCGAGTTTGACAGCTGTCCCAGTGTGTTATCAGGTCAGCACCATGTTATTGCTGAACACCTTAAGCATTTAATAACTTTTTCTGTTTGAATACTGATTAAAAACAATTCCTTTCTCAGTCTGATTTCATCTAGTTCTTCCATAAGCTTAAGTCTGAAGTATTGTTAACCAAGTATCTGATTCAGCAGAATATTTGTTGCTTCATGCAATACATTCCCGTAAAGGATACTCAGAAGGATTTTAATACTGGGGGGTGGAGTTGGAATAAGTGGATAACTTCCAGTCTTACAGGATGAAGTTAGTTAGAAAACTGTCTCTTCTTTACAAGCAGCCTGACTTTGGAAGCAAATCACCGTTTCTCATCCTTTTGCTTACTTAGAATAAGGGTGCTCATGAAAGAAAAAATGTGCATGCCATTTATCCCTTGGTTATAGGCTTAAACTGATCAGAGCTGCTCACCCTTAAGTAACCCTAAAACATTTTGCATGCCTCTTGGTTTGGTGGTAACTCCAGTTCTCAAATGAGTGGTGGTTTCATCATTCTCTTGAGTTTGTTATGCTCACAAAACACACCCTATAGTTCGAACAGCCCAGCTGGGTGAGCTAGTGATACTGGAAACGCGTAGGTGGCTGGCTGGCTGGCTTCCAATCTTGCAGAACAAAACTGGGTAGAAAGTGGTTTCTTTTGTGAGGGCAGAGCTTAATGTTGTTTTCTCTTTCCTTTTTTTCACTGCTCACTTGGAATCAAGACGATGATGGTAAGCTGAAAGCTCATAATTTATTAACTTCATTACCAATTTTACCTGAACTAGCCTGCTCACGCTTACTAACCCACAAATGCTTTGTGTGCCTTAAAGACCAAGTTTTCAAACCGATAATAGCTACTATAAAAAGAAAGCTACAGCTTACCTTCTCCTTCTGAAGCCGATGGTGCTTTATTTCCTCCTAAGGTACAGGGTAGTGGCTTTCATAACAGAAAGACCTTTTAATGCAGTTCTAATTGTTGGGCATGAGAGAGAACTGTCGCTTCTGAAGTCTCATTAACAGATACAGTAGTTTATCTTGCTTATATGTACAGAATGCTGTATTCTGGGAAAACCTTCTGTCTTGCCTGGATTGCTACAAGCCAGAGGTGGAAAGAATGATGTGGCCTCCGTTTTGTTTGAAATTGCCATTCTAAGAACTTATTTCCTTAATGACAAGATTAAGCCTGTAGCAAACTGTTAAGATCTGAGGCAATTACAGCTAAAATATTAGACCCTCTTTGCTTAATATTTCTACAGGGCTCGAATGCGATGCCTTTTGTAAGGAAAAAATTCTCCACCGAGTCCTTCGAAATGTAGATAGCCAGTTGCTTGTGGTTCGACCAGATTTAAACATGGCAGCTTTTGAGGATGTGACAGATCAGGAGATGAAATCTGGTACAGCATTTTCTAAATACATACTATAACCATTGTACTGTTTCATTATTCTAGATGCGCTTTTGTTCTTTGTAATCCCTGACTCTAAATGATGAGACTGAGAGTAAAGACTTCAAACTTAATTTGTAAGAATAAAGCTGAGAGAGCTGAAATTTTGTGTCTTATTAATAGATTAGATTAGGTTAGACTGAGGCCTGCAGGATGTCCCACGCAGAAAAGGTCTGCTAGATTTAGTTAGCTTTGATCACAAACTAAATTCTTAATCTGTTTGTTTGGTTGGTTGGGGTTTTTTTGTGTTGGATTACAAAAAAATTTGGTTTAGGCTTAAACAGACAATGTATTTAGCACTAAAAGCTCTTGCTTTCTTCTAGCAGCAGTAGTTAACAATATACTTATGGTTTTGGCTTTAATTTTTTGGGGGCCCTCAGCAATTCATTCAGAACTATATTCGTTGAATATATTTATCTACAATCCCATATATACAGATATAATATGATTTGCAGATGACTGTTCACAAATCCAGTTGTCACTTTATGCATGCATGTAAAATGATTTCAACATCCTACCCACAATAACTGGTAACTTCACATGCTTTCTTGCAAATCCAAAATCTTGGTTATTGAATGATTGCAGAAAGTCAAATATGTGCTACCAGCAGTCATAAAAATTCATGTCCTGGCTCTCCTGTCAGAACAATTATCCTGGGAAGACAGCAGTTGCCAATGGAATAGTAAGACATAATACAGCTAAGTCATTGCAGCCCTCTCCTGAGCAGACCATTAATTATAAACAATTTATATTTAGGCAACGGAATGCACTTCAACATTCACTACTACAAAACTACCACACCATCAGCAGGGATGCCTGTTGCATTCAGTATCCAGGTAGAAGATAGAAGTTATTACATGTGTTGTGAGAAAGAATGTGGAAAAATGATAGTTCGATTTAGGGTAAGTATCTGCTTTCCATACCTTATGTATATATAAGTAGTAGGCAAAATTAAGAATTCAAACCTGTGTGAGCTGAAGCAAACCTGCTCAGCTCTTGTGCTGGGACTAACCCATTCCCTTTTTCTTCCTCAGGAAGGAGAAGTTCCCAAAGAAATTCCTGGTGAAAGTAACATAATCTTTTTCAAAAAGACATTTACATCTTGTAGCTCCAGAGCATTTAAGTTTGAATACTCACTGGAACGAGGAATGTTTTTGGCCTTTGAGGAAGAAGGTTCCTTAAGAAAATTAATTCTAAAGAAACTGTCAAGAGAAGATGAAGTGGATGAAACCATGAAGATAAGTTTCTAACTTAAGTCAGAATGAAAGTCACAACAACCTATGACGTACTTCAACAGTCTTAAAATAGATTTTGGGCTTTTATGAAAGAAATCTCATTCCGAGGCAAGCCAGTTTTATATTTTTAGCTACCATAGGTCAGTACAAAAATTAGCATCTTATAAAGGAAAATAAATGCAAATTCTTGCCAAAAAGCATCACAGGCCTGTTTTCCAGTCAGATGAAAGAGAATTACACAATGAAGAAACAAGAATATGCATGCATACATAGTCTTGTATAGTTTGATCTCTAAAATCTTTACTGCCTCTTGAATTTGAATACTTCTAAATTGGATGTCTCAGATGAAGTTGACCGATTTTTGGGGAGGGTGAGAAAACAGCTTAAAATAACAGACTTCATAAGCAGACCATCCACCTGGCCAATGAAGACTTTGAGATTACTTTTTTGCATCAAGATTATTTCCTGAGCATCTTTCATCAGTGATACTCTTACCTTCAACTGAAGTAGAAACAACAGACGATTTTTAACTTACTGGAAGTCTTTGAGAAAACCGCTAACTTACCTGAACAATCAAAGTTCTAATAAAGCTGTTTGTCCTCAGAGGGCCCAAGAAAAAAAAAAAATTATGCTTTTATGTAAAGGTTTTTTAGGAGTTAAACAGTAAATTGTAGGTTAGCAATGAAATGAAATGATGTTTGTCCTTCTAACAATTTGAAACAAACGTAGACGTGGCTGGCTCTCATAAGGGCCCCTTCTTATTCTGTGTAGGTGACTGGCATGGTTTGGCCTCAGACGGCAACAAAGAACCGCGTGCCACTTGCACAGCCCTCCCAGTATGGGAAGAATCGGAAGAAAAAGGCAAAACTCTTGGGTTGAGACAAAGGCAGTTTAACAGAACAGCAAAGGGAACAAGAAAACAACAACAACAATAACACAGACAGAGGACTATACAAACACAATTACGGCCCCGCTGCTCCCCATCCGGACCCAGGATGCCCCAGCCGGCTCCAAGCTGTGACTTCCTGCCCCCTTCCCCAGCAGCTCAGGGTGGTCATGGCTCACATTGCATGGAACACCTGTGTCCTGGGGAGAATTAACTCTGTCCCTGCGGGAACCAGGACATTATCCACCCTTTTTTCCATACCATCTATGCCATGCCCAGATCTTACAGGTTCCAATGAATTGCCACCACTTTCCCCTGTCATGTATATATATATATACATATACACACACATATATATTCATGCAGGTATAATGCCCTTAGTTTATGGGCCATCCCTCTAACTCGAAAGCGTCCATTGAGTTCATTTAATCCATGGCTCTGGGCTCCATCTGTTAGAGCAGTCTCTCAGGGCAGGTGAGATGCTGGGTGGTGCTGGCCTGTTGCATGCTGTATTTTCGGAGCTTGTGACTGGTGCACCTGGTGTGGCCCATGCCCACAGTCCGTGGGCTGAAGATGTAGATCTTGAGGAAGTTGCTGGGCGCCAGCTGCTGAGGTCAGTTCTGATCCCATCATCCCTGTCCCTTACTCGTAGTACAACTGATAGCAATTATAGTAATGAGGACATACAGTGACAGTGTTACTTAGCAATTAACATCACACAATTTGATTCATTGGCTATTCTCACCCAAAATCAGATCCCCGTGAGGTACACATCAGACTTCCCCATCCTTCTGCATCACCCACCAAGTGCACCCAGGTCCTTGGGCAAAAGCAATCCCACGAATGGGTTTGCCTTTGCCTGAGGCAGGACTGACCCAGACTGTCTTCCCTGGCATATTCTTCATGTGCACTATGGGGACTTCATCCCCTTCTATGGTACGTGGGAGTTTTGATTGGGCAGGGCCAGCCCGATTGGTAGATCCCCTGGTGTTAACTAGCCAGGTAGCCTTTGCTAAATGTGCATCCCAATGTTTTAAAGTCCCACCACCCATTGCTCTCAGTGTAGTTTTTAACAATCCATTGTATTGTTCTAGCTTCCCAGAGGCCGGTGCGTGACAGGGGATGTGATACACCCACTCGATACCATGCTCTTTGGCCCAGGTGTCTATGAGGCTGTTTCGGAAATGAGTCCCGTTGTTCGACTCAATTCTCTCTGGGATACCACGTCGCCACAGGACTTGTTTTTCAAGGCCCAGGAGAGTGTTACGGGCAGTGGCATGGGGCACAGGGTATGTTTCCAGCCATCCAGTGGTTGCTTCCACCATTGTGAGCACATAGCGCTTGCCTTGACGGGTTTGTGGCAGTGTGATATAATCAATCTGCCAGGCCTCCCCAGATTTATATTTCAGCCATCTCCCTCCATACCAAAGAGGCTTCAAACGCTTGGCTTGCTTGATTGCAGCGCATGTCTCACGTTCATGGATGACCTGTGCAATAGTGTCCATGGTCAAGTCCACCCCTTGGTCACGAGCCCATCTATATGTCGCATCTCTTCCTTGATGGCCTGAGGAGTCATGGGTCCACCAAGCTATGAATAATTCACCCTTATGTTGCCAGTCCAGATCCAGCTGAGCCACTTCAATGCTAGCGGCCCGATCCACCTGCTGGTTGTTCTGATATTCCTCTGTGGCCCGATTCTTCGGTACATGGACATCTACGTGCCATACTTTCACAACCAGATTCTCTATCTGGGCAGCAATATCTTGCCATAGTTCTGCAGCCCAGATGGGTTTGCCTCTGCGCTGCCAGTTGCCCTGCTTCTGCTGCTGTAACCACCCCCACAGAGCATTTGCCACCATCCATGAGTCAGTGTAGAGATAAAGTACTGGCCATTTTTCTCGCTCAGCAATGTCCAAAGCCAGCTGAATGGCTTTCACCTCTGCAAACTGGCTCGATTCACCTTGTCCTTCACTGGCCCCTGCAACGTGTTGTGTAGGACTCCACACAGCAGCCTTCCACTTTCCATGCTTTCCCACAATCCGTCAGGGTCCATCAGTGAACAGGGCATATTTCTTCTCATTTTCTGGCAGTTTATTATATGGTAGGGCCTCTTCTGCACGCGTCACCTCCTCCTCTGGTGACATTCCGAAATCCTTGCCTTCTGGCCAGTCCGTGATCAATGCCTGGACGACTGGGGTTTCCCATTCAAGTTCGCTGTGTGACCAGTGCAATCCACTTACTCCATGTGGCATCAGTTGCATGATGTGTGGTGGGGACCCTTTCTTTGACCATCCAGCCCAGCACCGGCAGTCGAGGTGCTGAGAGGAGCTGTGCTTCTGTACCAACCACTTCCGAAGCAGCTCGAACCCCTTCATATGCTGCCAAGATCTCTTTTTCTGTTGGAGTGTAGCGGGCTTCGGATCCTCTGGATCACCGACTCCAAAACCCTAGGGGTCGACCTCGAGTCTCCCCTGGTGCTTTCTGCCAGAGGCTCCAGGTAGGGCCGTTCTCCCCAGCTGCGGTGTAGAGCACATTTTTAACACCTTGTCCCACCCGGACTGGCCCCAGGGCCCCTGCATGGACTATTTCCTGTCTGATTTGTTCAAAAGCTTGTCGTTGCTCAGGACCCCATTAAAAGTCGTTCTTCTTCCGGGTTACTTGATACAGAGGGCTTACAATTTGACTGTAATCTGGGATATACATTCTCCAAAAACCCACAATGCCTAAGAAAGCTTGTGTTTCCTTTTTACTAGTTGGTGGCGACATAGCTGATATTTTGTTGATCACATCCATTGGAATCTGACAGTGTCCATCCTGCCATTTTATTCCTAAAAACTGGATCTCCTGCGCAGGCCCCTTGACCTTAACTTTGTTTTATGGCAAAACCAGCTTTCAGAAGGATTCGGACTATTTTACTCCCTTTCTCAAAAACTTCTTCTGCTGTGTTTCCCCATACAATGATGTCATCAATGTACTGCAGATGTTCTGGTGCTTCACCCTGTTCCAGTGCAGTCTGGACCAGTCCATGGCAAATGGTGGGGCTGTGTTTCCACCCCTGGGGCAGTCGATTCCAGGTGTACTGGACACCCCTCCAAGTGAAAGCAAACTGTGGCCTGCACTCTGCTGCCAAAGGGATTGAGAAGAATGCATTCGCTATATCAATCGTGGCATACCATTTGGCTGCCTTGGACTCCAGTTCGTACTGGAGTTCTAGCATGTCCAGCATGGCAGCGCTCAGCGGTGGCGTGACTTCTTTCAGGCCACGATAGTCCACAGTTAGCCTCCACTCTCCATTAGATTTTCGCACTGGCCATGTGGGACTGTTAAAGGGTGAGCGAGTCTTGCTGATCGCTCCTTGAGCCTCTAGTTGACGAATCAGCTCATGGATGGGAATCAGAGAGTCTCGGTTAGTGCGATATTGCTGCCGATGCACCATTGTGGTAGCAATTGGCACCTGTTGTTCTTCGACCCTCAACAACCCCACAACAGAAGAGTCCTCCAAGAGACCAGGCAAGGCAGACAACTGTTTAACTTCCTCCATCTCCAAGGCAGCTATGCCAAAGGCCCAACGGTACCCTTTTGGGTCCTTAAAATACCCTCTCCTGAGGTAATCTATACCAAGGATGCATGGAGCCTCTGGGCCAGTCACAATGGGATGCTTTCGCCACTCATTCCCAGTTAGGCTCACTTCCGCCTCCAGTACAGTCAACTCTTGGGATCCCCCTGTCACCCCAGAAATACAAATGGGTTCTGCCCCTCTATAGCTTGATGGTATTAAAGTACACTGCGCACCTGTGTCCACTAGAGCCTTATACTCCTGTGGGTCTGATGTGCCAGGCCATCGAATCCGCACCATCCGATAAACCCAGTTGTCCCTTTCCTCCATCCACCTGGCCGGAGGCAGGGCCCCTCTAATACTGGTCATAGTATCCGTTACTCACTTCTTGCAGAAATGACTTGGGAAGTTCCTCCAAGAGGATGAGAAGCAAGATCAGGCCTTCTGCTTTGTCTGGGGAACTGCCCGCTGGAAACTGGAGCAGCACTTTTCCTGGAGGGATCCCCTTTTGTGGTTGTCCTTCCTTGCAAATCCTGTACCCGTGTTCACAGGATCGAAGTAGGTTGTCCATCCCACTTCCTCATGTCCTCTCCGTGGTCACACAGGTAGAACCACAGGGTGCCTCGTGGTGTGTACCCTCTGTACTCTCTGAGTGGGGAAACGCCTGCTCCTAATAGCTGAGATGCTGGCCCGTACAGATGGGGAGTAGAATATATTCTCTTCAAGTTGCTGGACCTTCCACAACAGTTTCTCCACAGCTGAGACAAGGGGGGAAGAGAGACTTTCTTCATATTGCTGGAGCCAGCCAGCTACCTCATCCACCATTGGTCCCTCTTCACCTTTCCATTCCGTTACTGGCAGTGAGTTGGCATATGATGATGGTACGCTCCGTACAAACTTCCATCACATGGGCCTTGTGCATCGCACCTCATCAGGGCCTGTGGGTAAGTCTGCATTGACCAAGTCATAATAAATCATGTCCCGCACGGCTAATTCTCTCAGGTACTGGATACCTCTTTCCATGGTAGACCACTCGATTGGGTGACATACAACATCTTCACTGAAGGGGTATCTCTCCCTCACGCCTAACAGGAGTCGTTTACAGAGGCTGAGGGCTTGGGTCTTCTTCCCAATTGCCTTCTCAATGCTGCCTTCCCTAGACAGGGATCCCAGCTGCCTGGCCTCCCTACCCTCTAATTCCAGGCTACTGGCCCCGTTATCCCAGCACCAGAGCAGCCAGGTGACAATGTGCTCACCTGAAAGTCGGCTAAAATCTTTTCGCATATCCCGCAGCTCACTCAAGGATAGGGATCGGGTAATTATCTCTGGTTCTGCCTCTTCCTCCTGCTCTTGTGATGACGCTGGTTCATCATCATCTCTTACTAAGCGAACTGATTTCTTTGTGTACTTCTTCTCTACCGGGGGCAACTGATACTGGCACGGGTTGGCTCTCTGGTTCAGTGGCAGTGGCTGCCGCAGGGGTTGGAGTAGTCACAGCGGCTGCCGCCAGTGGTTGGAGTAGCTGCAGTGGCTGCCGCAGGGGTTGCAGTAGCCGCAGTGGCTGCCGCAGGGGTTGCAGTAGCCGCAGTGGCTGCTGGTCTGGTTTCCATCTCTTCCCCCTAAGGGTGCTTCATAATACTGAGCAGTGCCTGGTAGATACTGGCCAGGGCCCAGCACAGGGCGGTGAGTTGTGCCTCTCTAGAATAGCCACAGCATTTTCCCTTCAAATATTCTACCACTTTATCAGGGTCCTGTAATTGTTCAGGGGTGAAGTCCCAGACCATTGGAGGCAAGAAGTTCTCTAGGTACCTGCCCACGTTCTCCCACATGCCATGCCACCCCTGACTGTGCAGCCTCAGAGCAGATCTCCAGGTGGTAGTCTTAAATAGCTGTTTAATCCTGAACAGGACCTGGAACACATTCAGCAGACATAACAATAGGACCAGGCTGGTTTGAGTATCCCAAGGATACTCAAAATTCTCAAAAGCTGTCATACCTGACCAGAAGGAGAAAAGGGAGGCAAAAGAGCTGGGGAAAGCGTCCCCCCCTGTTTCCCCCACAGACTGGGTGTAATTATTAATAAATTCTGAGAGACGGTGCCCAATGTACGGGCAGGACAGCAATACCACATAAACGCCCCAAAGTAGCTGTCTAACAAGTGATGTTATCATATCATAAGCCGATATTGCACAGGACAGCAAAATGACAATCCTCATCCCTCTCCCAGAAGTAACAAAAATCATCGCAGGGAGTACATAAGCCATATAGGAATTCACATAACACAGCCATGAGAACAAACCAAGCAACATGATGACCAGTGACTATTTATCTAATACAATAAATGCATACAATAAATTCGTTTTTACAAGCTCTAGTTGGATTCTGTCGTTATCTCAACCCTCCAAGCCCCACGCTGGGTGCCAAAAAGGACTGTCATGGTTTAACCTCAGACGGCAACAAAGAACCACCTGCCGTTCGCTCCGGCTTTCCCAATACAGGAAGAATCGGAAGAAAAAGGCAAAACTCTTGGGTTGAGACAAAGGCAGTTTAACAGAACAGCAAAGGGAACAAGAAAACAACAACAACAACAACACGGACCGAGGACTATACAAACACAATTACGGCCCCGCTGCTCCCCGCCTGGACCCAGGATGCCCGGACCCAGGATGCCCCAGCCGGCTCCAAGCTGCGACTTCCTGCCCCCTTCCCCAGCAGCTCAGGGTGGTCATGGCTCACATTGCATGGAACACCTGTGTCCTGGGGAGAATTAACCCTATCCCCGCCGGCACCAGGACAGTGACAATGCAGCATACATTGGGGTCAAGCTGTGAACTCCATTTCACTTTCAGAGCTGAGCAAGCACTGGATTTCACCAAAACCAAAATTAATGTAATACATTCTGAACACGTAATCTTGAAGAAATTGATGTGGCATGTAAGTGTCAATCTTCCTCTTCTGTTCCAACTCCAGGTAGTTATAACCTGGACATTGTTTGCAGCTGGGGTCCTGGGTCTTCAACTTGCCATGTTGGACAGCTGGTACAGTTGTCATACCCCATACAGGCACAAGTAATCAGAGAAAACAGGAAGGCTTCTCGCTGATGTGAAAGTCTCAAGACTTGTTTTGGTAAAAATCAAAACAAAAGTGTAATTTCAGCAACTTTAAAAAAAAGCACAGATACATGAAACTGCTGTGATAGCCCTGAGTGTCTCAGCTTTTCATGTCACGTTACCCCTGCCATTTCTCCTGTCAGCTGCTACAGGAGCACCTAGAGGCAGTAAGAAACCAATTATTTAGAATCAGGTACAGCCACCACTGAGTACACTATCACTTAGGAAGAATTTACTGGAGGGGCTTACCCTCAAGAATTTATTTAACACATCCAGATACCCTGTAGGACTGAGTCTCAGTTTTATATGTCTGATGAATGTTCAAAAATGGGATTAGACCAAATGGTTACAGCCATCACAATAATTAAGAACAAAAGTTAACGGTAATCACAGGGAACTGATTCAATTTCAACAGGTATTGTTTGACTGAGGAACACATGCGATTCATAGAGAAAGCTGTGGTCATTACCTTTAATTCTTGCCTCAGAACCACAGTGAATTGGTCTCAGAGTTGCTAGCCCCTAATATTGTAGGTCTGGGCTACTATATTCCCAGAGCTCTCATATAACTCATTTCTCACACAAGGTATCTTAAACAAGTACCACATAGAGATGCATCTTGTGTTTTGTCTCAAAAGAGGAAAAGTCAAATGCTTTCTATGATACATGCTCAGATTGCGCGGAGGTACTTAGTAATGACTCATACACATGCATCTTCCTCACTATGACAAAATAACGAATGTTACATTGATAATCTGAATCAGACCACATCAGACAGAAGCAACCATCTCAATTCTGGCCACAAGATTAGCAAAACAGAAGCGGCTAGGTACGTGGTTACATGAATAAGTAAGTAAATAAATAAAAATTCCATTCCAGATTTTTAAAAAAATGAAATCAAATCAGGAAGTCTTCTAGAATTCAAACAGCAACTCAGCAACTTATTCATTCTGTTTATTGCATAATCAGACTGATGGTAACACACAATTCTCTTCCTCCTCCTATTAATGGTACCACAGAATTACCATTAGAACATGGAAACAGTTAACCACTCCTTACTACTATGAAAGGCAGAAAAGATAAAGCAGAGAAGAAAGTTAAAAACCAGAATCTCGTTTCTCCTGTAAAATGCCCTAAAATCTAAAGACATAGGAGAGAATGCTGCCTCAGTCTCATGTCAAGCAGTGACAGACAGGGTATGTTTGTTGTATTTTCAGTCACACAGGAAAATGTGTACCAGTGTTTATTTAGAAAACAACAAGAATGCTGCAGATGAACATACAGGTTCCAGGGAAAATATGAAAGCCGTATGCTATTTACAGCTCCTAAAATTAATCTGCAAAAGTATTTTTCCTGTAAGTCAATTATTGCTGTATTTTCTAACGGACATTACTCTTGTATTAAGTCAAGTGTAAGCCACCTCTCTTTATGTATTGTCTTTAATACTTATTCATAAAATATTTTTTAACATCTAAATGAAGCAATGCAGAGTAACAGTATGACCAGTAACATAACAGTATTTGAACTTGATTCTAGAAAAAAAAACAAACCCAAACCAAAATCTGCAGAGAAAACGTTTTAAGTAACCCAAAAGTAGTAAAAATCGTTCAGAGGCACACACACACAATTTCTGTAAATTCTTTATTGTATGGATTAAGAAAAAAGTATTCTCTTTTCTACATCAACTCTCAGGGCCCAAAGAGTTACAGAGCGTGCTTTACATACAGTTCAGCTGTTGTGATGTCAGAAATAACAGTTCAATTTTCTACAATTCAAGTTTGTTTTACAAAATAGGAAACTAAACAACAGTTATTTTAGAAAAACACTCATTAAAGCTGCCATTACAAGGAACATTGCCTTCAGCTATATAAGTGTGTCATTGATGTAATTAATTCCTCCCAATTTACAGTGCAGCTTAAATCAACTCAGTCACCTGGACATTATCCACTTAAATCTACTTTTTGTTTTCTAACATTTTTACTGTTGTTGGATATTTATTTCTAAAAGAAGACCTCTGAACTTGCTGCAGCATGTACCTACTATAGACCCTTGTTTATTAATTTGTTTTGCATTAAACATGTTGGTAAAAATATGATGAAGCAGAGGCAGCAGTGAACAATCATGTTTGTCAGAGACTTGGTTGCATCTTAGAGGCTCCACAGCATGGCAACAGCCTTGCAGATACCAACATCATAATAGTTAAAGTAGCAGAGGCCAGCGAAGGTAACGGCCGACAGTACATACAGACCTGTATTGGCCAGCTTAATGGGTATATCTCCATGGACGTAGTCAGTTATAACCTGTCCAAGCCCCCTACAGAATAAGAGGGGAAAAAAAAAAGCTGAAATCAGGAAAGAGCATCCCTCACTAAAATACACCCAGTTTACATAAGCATTCTACTAAGATGCCTCAAACACATTATTTTTTTCACCTGCTATCATCAACCTTTCCTAAAGAATGCCCAGTTCCCACTCAAAAAGATGATGTATCCATTTAAAACAAAACAAAACAACTATCCACATACTCTATTCTACACATATTGGCTCAGATTTTTCTTAATGGTAGTGAGGAAACAAGGTCTGGAGCACAGCTCTTTCAACAATAGATCTGTAGAATCTGCCTCCAAGAAACAGTGGGCAGCTTATCTGACTTCCAGGGACTCAAGAAAAGAAACCAAAGGACATATCTTTCTTGCCTGGACAGCAAGGTGTGGCTCTGGGACCAGCCGTTGTCACAAATGCACAGAAGACTCCAGGATGTGGCTTTAGATTAGAAAATAGTGGCAACCAAGAAATTAGCATACTATGTTTTTTTCTATCTCTCTCAGACTGGAAGTGAACTCTTGTCCAGATTTAAACTATCCATCAACAGGAAGACAGAGGATGATATTAAACTACTGTGGTAGTACAATTATATTTGCTTTCTGCAATGACAGATGTCAACTTGGTAAAAAAGAGAACTGCATTTAATGCAACAGTTTTCTTCCTAGGATTTTTGCCTTGGTCTAGCCTGAAGCTGAAGGACCTGTCTCCTACAAATTAAGACACCCTAGTGACCCAGCAAGGTTCAAAGTCCTGCAGCAGATGCCACTGCAAGTGAATACTGAGCTCAGTTTCACTTAGATGGGGTTCTAATACCATGAAGATGTCAAAAGTGAGAAAAGGGGTGCAAGGAACCCCTGGATACACAGAAGAGAAGGAGAAAGTGGAAGCAAAGGCAACTACTCTCAAACTACTACAGCTATTTTTTTTACAATTGAACAGTGGAATAAGGTCAGATGCGCAAGCAGCATTTACCCACACTTCTAGCCTTCCAAGGGCAGATAAATAAGGCACACTCAACTTGGGACTCACAGGCCACCCTTCAGCAGTAGTGTTGATAAAGGATTGTCATAAGATCTTTTCTTTGCATGGCACAGTAAGACTGAGCCATCCTAAGACTTCTCCGAAAAACTGGTGTGTGACTTTACAGCACGCTAATTAATTCACTCAAAGACCTCATGGGAAAGGACCAGTGGCCCTGAGAACAAGGAAGAGAATTATGAGAAATAGCTGATGTGTGGTAGCCACACAATCTAGCTCACAACACGGCAACTTCATTGGGCAGAGAAATCTTTATTACATGCCAGCAAAAATGGTACAAGATAAACATGGCTTCAGGTATCTTGAGTCAGTCTATTGATAGGTTAGTGTTTGGACTGACGATCACCTAACTACCTGAAGCTCTACTTCCAACATATTTTAGGACAAGATTTCCCGAGGAAAAACATAGCAAAAGGGGAATGAAAACCCCTCAAAAATATATGCAATACTCCTCTGCAGTTTCTGATCAGCTACTAAAGGGATTATTTGATCTGTTATGACAATCAGATTAACATTTATGGCAAGCAAACAATCTTTTTTCTTTTAAAGATATTCTAGCACTGAACACCTACGAAAGTACAAGAGCAGCGTTTTCCTACATAGGAACACCTTTAAGTTTTTAAGACAATGTTTCGCAAGACAAGAGTTTAACACTGGAGAAAAGTTCCAGTTTAAAAAGAGAACAAAAAACCCACAGAAGCCGGGGAGGAACTCACTCTGATGAAAGTTACTAGCAGAGCTGTACACCAGCAGCAAGTCATTTTCTCACAGGGGAAGTCCCCACACTGTTTATGGAGAAGAGATTTCTAGTATGACCAATCCTGACACTTTTGTCAGCAAGAGACATTCACTAAAGAATCAAATGCACGTGCATTCACACAATGAGAACCCATTTCAACACATCAACCTGCAATAACCTGTTCCCTTACCTGGAATTTCCCCACATGGTCACATCTCGTACGGCACCAACATGCACACACCAAACAAGTGAAGAAATGCTCCACAGGCAGGGAAGTTTAAGGTTTATGTATTCTATATTTGAAAGACTTCTGCCAAATATATTCAAGGATAGCCACATTTCAGATTGATTCTGTACTAGATTTGAGGGCTTTGGAAAAAAGCTCCCAGTCAGTGAGGAAAGTTCAAGAATCCCTGGTACCACTTCATAAGGCTAAACTGAGATTCAAGAAAACCTGGCACCCTAAAGTACTGTGAAGTACTTATCTGTTTTATCCCTGTGACAAGGAACTGCAGACTACTATCACCTGAAGAAGGTAAATGCTGCCAGTTAGGCCAACTATGCACTCCTAACTAGACTCGTCTAGCCTACTCTCGTTAAAGATCACAACAGAACTACACTTAAGAAGAACACGAGCAAGTATCCATTTCCCAGGAATCAAAGTCTTGGCTTCTTCAGTGGAATATTTGCTATGGACTCTTTATTATGCAGAATCTCATCACCATTAAGATGTACAAAGCCAGCCCACAACACAGAACCTTACAAGAACCATTTGTTTTATATAGATCTGTCCTGTTTCCTTTGTTCATATAACATTGATTCTTCTACAAGATAAAAACATCCAAGATTCTACACAACCAGTGGCAAGGAAATCCTCCTAAGGTAAGATACTATGTAGAAGAACATTAGAGAATGTTTATGGATTCCTTACTAGTAACACCTATGCTGCCTTCTGACTGAGAGTGTGACAAAGGAAGACCAAGAAACAACCAGTCTTGTCAAAGATCACAACTATTACAGAACTTGGAGAGTAAGGACTTCGCTTGCACCTCTTTCCAGGTATTTTATACTAGATCAGGAAATAAGTCAGGAAACTCGCTGAGATATACAGACTTAAGACCTAAGGCTTGGAGTTTTCCTGACTATCAGACTTCACTCTTAATTCTGAGGGACCTATCGCACTTACCAGTGGCCATGGAGAGTGAGGGCTGCAGCCAGTGAATAGTCCACGGCTGGTCCAGGATACAGGTAGGCTGCAGGAAGGAGACCCAGCAAGAGGACACTGACAGCTCGCTCACCTGTCCAGTGCAAAGATGCCGCCTTGGAACTGCCTGTAAGAAGAAGTATTTTTCAGTGGAAAGTTCCTGTTCAAAGTGCTGTAACCTTAAAAACAGATACCTCATCCTGATCAGTACCACACAATTATGTGTCTTCTCTGACCTGATTACTAAGCTTTCATCCAAGCAAAACCTAGATGCCTTTGATTTACTGCTATAGAATATACATATATATCTCTTACAATGTCTAAAAGGTTTATTTTAAACAGTCCTCTCTTTGCTGCTGCTAAAGAGAAGCTTCTTTTACTACAGAAGAATAGAAGCTCAACAGGTAAAGTCAAAGCAAACACCAGTCCTACTTTCACAACCTGCAGTTCAGGACTAAGGTCCAAGTCAACCATCACAGAAAGAACTGTCTCCGAAGGCAAAGCCTTTTTGTCTAGTGAATTTCCTGACTGTTACGTACTATTCACTACTCCCACCTCTTGAGAAATGGCTTTGAGATCCAAAAGCACACAACTACAAGTTCCAGTGAACGGCACACCATGATAACTCTGTGCGCATTTCTGCCAAGGAACCGATATTGTTATTTTTAACTGCAAATAGCACATTAAACTTCTGGGACCATCACAGTGATATAGGGCCTAGAAGTAGCCTGAAGGCCAAAGGATTTCAGTCCTCCATTGATACTCAGCTGGGTACAATTTGAACCACTTAACAGATGACTCTAGTAATAGAAATACCAGTTAGGGAGCTCTGTCACCAACTCTTACTTTTTAGAAGCATTCGAATACTATTAGGAAGGAAAAAGAAGCACACCCAAACCATCTAGAAAGTTCTGGAGCGAACCAAAACTCAAACACCATAAGCAATACCCTGGACCAGAATGTCAGCATCAGTCCAGGATAAAAACATCAAGAACTGACTCTGTGAAATTACCTTTATAATACAATATCCCCAAAGCACTTACCCAACACATAAAAATTATCCATCCATCTAAACCCAAATACATGGGTTTTTCTTTGTTTTTGCAAGGAGAAAGAAACTTAGAAAAGTGACATGATAAGGAAAGCAAAGGACCTGAAGTAAAACGTAAAAGGGACCTAGGCTAGGGTCTAATAAGGTGTCCCTGTAGAACTCCGCAGTCAAGAACACTTCACAGCACATGCATGAAAGTCTGTTGTTAATATGAACTTCAGAATAGAAAAGAAGGAAACAGCTTAGCTGTGTTTAAGCCAATTTCTTTTACAAGTGTTTCTTCATCCTTTCCACTTCTAAGCTGCATTGCAATGGCTACAAAACATCCTTAACCTCTGGTCACAACATTTCTCATATTTAACTGTGCAACTGACAGACCAGAACTTGGTCTTGTCGTGGTTATCTTTCATCACCTCTGTGTAGTCTTACCACATGAAGAGAGCAAAAAACAATCTAAGAAATAGTCTTGGCATGCAAATCAGACTTCTCAGATTAACGTCACTGAACCAGAAGCTCTACTGTTCAAGGAAGAAGTCACAATTGCAGTGCCTTCATATTGTTACTGCTCCTGAACCATAAGAAATGTTAAGCCTTCTTTCCAATTTCTTTTAAAAATCTTTCAATCTTTTTTCCACACTCTAAAAAAACCCCACCTTTATTAATAAGCAAAGATTTACTTTTTTAATATTCAGTTGATATCTCCCACTTAAAGACTTGCAGCATTCACAGCCTTAATAGCGGCATTACAAGCGTCAGTTTCAAATACAAGCAGTGTAGAGCCACATACACCTTGTTTTAAATCAGACCCGGGCAGAGTGCTAATCAACAGCCGTGCTATCGACTGAAAATAGTACAGTCGCAGGTGATGGTAACACATTCTGGCAATACCAATAACCCTACCTCACCCACGAAGAGCCGAAGAAAAACTACTATGCCTTGCATCCATTTTTCCCACCCCTGCACGGTCACACCTTCCATTTAAAATCTCCTACACGGGCCAAAAAAATCGTCAGCTCTGACTAGACGTGGGTGTAATGGGCACTCGAAGATCACGCTGTTTGGCTAGAGAAATCGTTTGGAGGACGGGGGCACAACGGCTCAGCGCCGGCTAACAAACCTGGCGCCCAGTGCCAGCCTCGGGGAAGAGGAGACACCCCCCCTCCGCGCGCGCACACACACAAAGACACGCACACAGACACGCACATAGAGACACGCACACAGAGACGCACACAGACACACGCACACAGACACACGCACACAGACACACGCACACAGACACACGCACAGCCACGCAGCCCCGCGCACAGCGGGCGGGACGTACCGTGGCCCTGCTGCGGGGGACTGTGGCTCTGCCGGGCCGGAACGCTCCGATCGGCGACGGCCGCCAGGGCAGCGGGGCGACGGAGAAGGGTCCTCCCGAGGAGAGCTGCGGAGAGAAAGGGGACGAGATGTCAGGGCCGGGCCGGGCCGGGCCGGGCGGCGGGGTGCAGGGCCGGCGGGCACTCACCCATCTGGGCGCCGCGGGGGCGCATCAGCCCCGCCCGCAGCAGCACCAGCGCCGCCATCGTCCCCAGCCGGCCCAAGGGCACCGCGCACCGGAACCGGAAGTCGCTGGCGCTGCAACCCTTCCTTTTCCGGGGTGGCCGCGGGATGAAGGCACGGAGGTCCTTCCCGGAGCCGCTGATGGCGGGAGGCCGAGACGGGCCGCCCCCAAGCCAGCAGCGGCTGCGCTGCTTCGGAGGGGCTTGGTTGTATCTTAAAATCCACAGCAATGAGCACAGCGGATACAGGCGCGCCTCACCTGCACTTTTGCTAATGAAAAATCTTTGTACGAGGGATGCTATACCAAATAAACACCTTCTTGAGCAGTTCCTGTGATGTACGTAAAGCGGTTGTATTGTTATCGCATGACTATCCAGCAGAATAGTGGCCGCAATAAAAGAGCAAGCAGCCAAAAGCAAGCTGAAAGTAGTGCTTTCTCCGAGTCTTTGGCATTAGCCAGCAGACAAGGGCATGCAGAGAATGGCTTTTCACTTGAAGTGAAAAGAGGGACAGTAAGCGGGACTTCAGGTGAGGACCTAGGCGCATTGGCGCTTCTATACTTGTTCAGGCGTAGCCTAAAGCTGGAGCCGCGCTTGGTCACTGACACCCAACAATCGCATCAGCACAGTACACTTCCCCAATGGCTGCTTTCCACCCCAGCCTCCCTCACTTCCTCTCCTCTAAGTCCTCCACAGCCACCTGGTCTGACCAGGCAGAAACATGGCACAGGGAGAACACAAGGACCACCTAGACTTCTCAGGCCTGTGCTCTGTCACCGGGCTTTACTCCAAAACAACGACAAAAGCATCGACTCTGTCTGGATTTATTTATTTTGTTGAAAGACTTGGCTGTTCAGCTGCAGGGAGAACAGCCCAGTACCAATTTCTCCAGTAATACATTGGGCAGACCAGAGACAGAACACAACACCCACCAAGGCTTCTCTGTCGGCACAAATGGTTTCAGCATCCTCCTAGACAGAATGAAGGAAAGGTAGTCACAATGGCCAGCCCATGCCAGGATTTGGAGAGAAGTCTAAAATAAACAAATGCACTGGTGTCTTTTCTTCATCATTATGGAAGGAGTCACTGCACCTTCAGCTGGAATGAGAGTATTCACTCATGCTCCTTTCTGTGTCCAGCTGACCATGCGCATGCCACCACACAGGTCTGCTTCTGTTGGAGGATGAGAAGACAAAGCTACTGTAGGGTTAAATCCAGTGACATTTCCTCTGTTATCAGACTTTTTTTTGTCTCTCCCTTCTCCTATTGCAGGTCTTGGTCATTGATTTGGTAATCAAAAAACCAATCTGTTAAAACCTAATTTAAAAAAAAAACAAAACAAACTGGTGCAAACATGCCTGTTTTCCCCCTGCAGATAGCCTGTAACGTTTTCGTGCATCAGAGGTCAACCTGGTCACAGAAAAAGAATCTGAAGGTGGCAGGACTAGCCAACCTGTGAGACAGGCAACTGCTCCCCTGGTTTTCTGAATGTCAAGTCAATGAAAAGCAAGGGGGCACCTACTGCAGGCTGCTTCTCCCCTGTGGGCTGGCAGGATGTGTATAAACCACAGTGTTGGAACAAGTTGTACCACGGGGCAGTGCTGCAAGATAAAAGCCTGCCGCTGTCCTGTACCTTATTGTTTGAGCTGCAGCCTGGACTCATCAGTCCTCATCTGAGCTATCCTCAGATTTTTCATCAGCAGCCACTTTCCAGTTCTTTCTCTTGCTCTTCTTCTCTGGTACTTCACCGTGCCTCTCTGACACAGAATTGTGGCATTTCTTTCTCTTTTTTGGGGGCCGTTTCTCTTTTTTCTCCTCAGATTCACTGTCCTCAGAGCTGCTGGTGGTTGAACTGCTTGCACGAGAAAAGTCACTCTCCTGCCCAGAAGAAGAGGTAGGTTCCCTGGCAGGCACTTTCCTGGTCTTTTTCTTACGCTTGTGTTTCCCTTTCCGGGTGCTTGAAGTCTCCTCTTCTGAGCACTCACTCTCCTGGGAAGAATCTGATGATGTTCTCCCCTGCTCCTTTTTCTTTTTCTTTCGCTTTTTGTGTGATCGCTTTTTTTGCTTCTTCTTGTGTGATTTCTTTGTTTTTTTCCGTTTGTGCGACTCATGGGCAGTTTGCTTTCCCAGATGAGATTTCTTCTTCCCGTTGATAGCATTTTGTTCATCTCCTTCTTGCTGGTCACTGTACAAAAAAGAAAGGATGAACAAAAGGAAGCAGACAGGCAGGCACACAGCAGTTGAGCCTTTTCTGTCTCACAGTTTTAAGCAAGCCCATCAATTCATTTGGCTAGAGCAGGGAAGGAAATGCTTTGACAAACATGGTAGCTGCATTTTTGTTTCAAGCACTTATTAACAACTTGGGTCCACCCTTACTAATATTCCTGTTTAAAGTATTTGAGCCAGAACCAAGGATAAAAGCCACAGAGTGATGAAAATTCATTTGCAGCAAGTTACTTCAAATCTGTAAGCCTGACAAATATCATACTTGATGACTCTGTTAGATGTAGTTTAAAAATAATAATTCTGTCTAAGATCTTATTTTTACAGTCAAGTCTCTACTCTCCAGGATACTGCAAGAATTTATATTCTCCAAATAAGGAGAAAGACAGAAAATACAGGTACACTATAACGGAAAGGAGAACCTGGAGCTGATATTTGAGAGGGTGTTTATTGAGCTGATTTGGATTCAGCCTACTACTCTGGCTCTCTGTCGGCCCACACAGACCTTCCAGATTCATAGCATTTTAATAACTCAAGCTAAAGCTGAATGTCTAATTACTATAAAAGATGCAATCCCCGAAGTCTCATACAAGGGAGAACCACGTTAATGAACTAGATTTTTTTCAGTGGGTGTCTGTAACTAAACAGTGCTGCTTTACATTCAAGGCTGATCTATATTCAGAACTTAAAACTCATTTTGTGAAATTCTCTGCATAACCTGACAGAAGTAAGCTTCTGGATATATTAGTAAGCCTGCTTGCCTTACCTATCTGTATCAAATTCTTCAGGGTACAACTCTTTATAGCCACTGTGACCCCATCTGTAAGAAAGCAGAACCATCCATTAGAAACAGACAAACTGTTTAAGAAAAAAACATAATTCTGAAAAGACAGAGCCGCAGAATGAACATGAGTTTGTTTAGACAGCAAAGAAGGGCTACCGGAACCTTCCCAAAAAAGAAGGAACTATGGTTGGGACTATTTAAATACATCTTACGTTCTCAGTCTCTTTTTCATTTCTAATTAGGGAAAACTACAACTCAAACTTCTTTAAAATAACGCTGGAGAGCACTACCTTGCATTTCTCAAGGGTTTTTTTTAAGTTCCCTAGGCAAAGTAATAAATAATAAGCTTAGTTGCTAAGCTCAGGGCTGAGCTTTTGCTGCTTACTGTGACTTAAGAACTCTATAGATGGACTCAAAGTAGGTATTCTGTGACACTGCAAAAGTTCGCGCATGTTAATTATTCAGTCTCAAAATGAGATCAAGTATTATTTTGTAGGAGTATGTATTGAAAAGAAAAATGTACTAACTTTTTGGTACAGGACTCCAGAAAGGTGTTTTAATTACAGTTATAACCCCGGAACATTAATTCTCCCACAGACCTGTCTGGCATGTTGGCTTCACATTCATACAGCTTTTTATTCCAGGACCGGGCTCTAAGGAGATCATCTTCGACTAGGTCAAGAAATTGTGAGTTCTTTGTTTTCCAGTCAGCCCTGTGGCCCTCCTCATCAAAGCCATCACTGCGCATCCGACTGCTGCAGAAAGAGAACAGTTGTCCTTCAGCTGTCAGCTCTGATGGAGAAACTTTCTGAGCAAGGGGTTAGTCCAGTGAGAGGAGCAAAAATCCAGCAAGTCTCGGATGTCCATCTATGCAAGAAGACCAGCTATCATTTTAACAGACAGTCACCATTAACAGCTCTCACAAAACCAGTTCAATAGCTAACACTGGTTTTCAAAACTTACTACAGCCCTCTGTGACAGCAAAATTCTTGTCAGAGATGCTCACAATGCAAAATTAGAGGAAGCGGGTTATCTTGCCTACCACAACAAACGCAGTTCTTTTCCTCTAGAATACTCTGCAGGAGCAGACTAACAACATGCATGGAGACATAGGTTAGTAAAAGCAGCAAAGGGGAAACTGAAGAAGTAGAACTGACTTACTAGAATTGTAATTTGAACAGGTACCAGGACTGTGACCCCAAATCCACAGAAAGCACCAACAGTTTTGAGTGATCTCACATGTTTGTGGCTCCAGTTATGTTTCTCACTTGAAATGCTGCACTTCCTGAACCAAGCAGCAGCCATGGACTTAGCATAAGTCTGAAAAGTGCTCTCCCTGAGACATTAAAACCACTTCCTGCAACATTCACGTTTCTGAAAAGTCTTCATGGTAGTAAGCTTCCCCCACCCACGCCAAACCCCAACCCTCCCCTCAAACCCAGCTTGTTTTCATGTAGCTTGTGAGATCCTCAGGCATGTCAGAATGGTTTAACAGATACCACACAAGCAGCAGTCAATACCGGTGTGTTACAATAGTGCAGGACTCCACACCACAAAAGTTTTGTTTACTGTTAACCTAAATGGCAATACATTAGATTTTCCTCACAATATTCTGACATATTAGTTAAGCACTTCCTACCCACCGTTGGTTCAGAGAGCCCAGCCTACTTAATGCTGTACTTCGAAGACTATGCATCTAGATGAAGAGATAAAAGGTCAGACTGAAGCACAGGTCTGACCTCTTTCCAGGACTCATTAAGGAGAAAATAAATGTATCTGTAGTCTATGTAGTCTGCATGTATGTCTTCATATATTGTAAATGCATAGTCATCACAGAACGCTCATAAAGTATTATAACATAAAAGGGTTCAGCAACTAAGTCAAGATAATTATCTCCTCCACACAACTAAAACCCACCTGGACGTGTCTGACAGCATTCTGCTTTGCCTTTTCCAGTAAGTCTCTTCTGTCTGCTTCTCCCACTCCCTTATTTTCCACATTTCTGTCTCTTCCTGTATCTGAAAGTCACAGAAGGGAAATACGTAGAACATTTGGGAAATTTTACAGACATGTTGCCTGTAACGTTGGCTTCTAGCTCAACACTCCTGCTAACAAAATTCACAGCAAACTTTCCTACCATACTGAAATAGATTATTATTTCTAGCTATGACCAAGGTAACCAAAAGGGAAACCTCTTGATGGTAATACCCCAACAAAGCACATAAGGATAACGGCATCAGAAATGGCGGGTTTGCCTGATTTTGCTGTCTCATCTGTTCTGGCTACCCTGCCTTCTCATTCATTACCATCCCAAACATACATACCGTTAGAGAATTCAGTATATAAGTATCATCAGGAAGGACCAAGCCAAAATGAAAAGTTCCATTACAGGCTGAAAAAACACAGCATGCAAATACTGAGTGGTTTGACACAGATTTATGCTTATGGAGACTGACTCTAAATGAGTGATTTTATAAATACAAGAAAAGAGTTGCTCAATTATGTCATAAATTAATTAAATAGTTTGCTAAAGTTAATGTAGTTTCTTAATCTTGCACTAAAATACTGCCTGTGCACATTAACACAAAGTTCAAATCCTTTGATGCAATTAAAAGCACATACACAGTAGGAAAAAAAATCCAAACAAAAAAAAGGTTTGTTTTAAAAAGGCAAACTATACGTTTTCATGAAAGCCCTGCCAGAATAGGTTTTCCATGGGGCAAATTTTATAGGTAAATACACATACACGCTTCCTCACCAGGATGAAAACCCAAGAAAAACTGGGTTAAACTGAAAGCCAGAGTACCGACGTTTGCGTGGCTGATTTGAACAAGTCCCCTCCCCTCCGGAACGCGGACCCGCTCTCCCCCCCAGGCCCGGTGACACCCCGGGCACTCAGCCCGCCCCTGCTCCCCGCTCCGCCGGGAGGCACCGGCACCCCCGGGCCCCGCAGACGCCGCCCGAGTGATGTCCAGGCCTCTCCACTCGGACACAAGCCGCCTGCAGAAGCGGGCACCGGGCAGGGCTAGGCAGAGGAGACACCACAGAGAGGGGACAAGGGGCCCAGCAGCTGCCGCCGGCTCCACCCGTACCTTGTTGTGCGCGCCCGTGTGCCGGATGACGTTCCGCAGCAGCACCTTCCCCACCGGCACCCGGGACATCCTCTCGCCCTACGCAGCTCCGCGGACGCCAGCCCCACCGGCACGCCCGGGCCCCTCACGGCCGAGGCCCGCTGGCAGGAAGGACCGGGAGAGGCCGGGCCTGCCCTCGGCGGCCGGCCGGAAGCGGTCCCCCGCCAGGTGCCTCCTCCCGGCAACAGACGCCGGGGCGCCGGAGCCGCCGCGGGATGACCGCGGGACGTAACGGCCGGTCAGTGGCTCCGAGGGCGGGCGACAGCGTCTGGCTCCGCCGCGGGGCCGGCGGGCTCGGGCGGTGGCGGGGCCGGAACGCGCGGAAGCGGGAGGAGGAGGAAGGGGAAGGCAGACGGACCCGCGTAGCCCGGCACTTCCGGTTGCCGTTGCTAGGCGACGGCGGCGGCCATGGCAGACGCGGCGCTGGCGCGGGCCGCGCAGCTCTGGTCGCTGCTGGACGAGATGGCGGAGAACGAGCCCCAGGCCTACCTCCGGCTCCTGCGGCAGCAGCGCGCCGAGGCCGAGCGGCTCTGCGCCCCGCCGGAACCTCACCTCTGCCTGAGGGCCCGTCCCGCGGTTGGTGCGCGGGGCTCGGCCTCCCGTCCGGGTGCTGGGAGGGGGACGGCGCCGGCGGGGCGCTCAGTCGCGGCTCGGTCTCTTGCAGGGCGTTGTCGGGAGACCGCTGTTCATCAACGTCTGCAGCTGGAAAAGGGTCCCGGCGCCCAAGGCCCCCACTGACCCCACGCCTGTCAGTGCGGGGCTGCTACAAGAAGTATCTGGTGAAGGAGGTAGGTGCCCAAGGAGCTGCGCCTGGCCCCGGCTGCATTTCTTCCTGCAGCAGTGCACTGCACGGCAATCACATGTTGATTCTCGCTGCAAGAGGGTGGTGCTGTGCTGTGTCCAGCTCTTGGCTCGGGGTGGGGGCGGCAAGGCAGGGATGCAACAGGGACTCTAAATGAGTCCTTCCTTTTTGAAAAAAAAACAAAAAACCAAACCAAAACTGAAGAAATACAAAGATTGATTGCAGAGCAATAATTCTGACAATTAACTTATTTTTATAGACCTTTACAGCATTATAGATATTGCATATAACCCAGATGTTCTTCAGAGGGGAGAAGAAAATCCAGAAAAAATGGAGCACTTGATATATTTGACACTTAAATTCATTGAGAAACGATGCAACCTTACTCTTTCTTATTTGTACACCATTGAATCATTCAAATTGAAAGGAAGCCTGGAAACGATGCAGCAACGTCTGAAAGGCAGGCAGATACCAACTCCAGATCTCAGTCAGAACACAAAGAAGGGTATGTAGAGATCTGCTGTCACTTTTCTTTGAGGACCTATCAGATTCTCCAACAAATTTACTCAAGCCTCATCTCCTAACCCCAATTCTTGCCATAAAGCATAAACCAAATGCTTCTCTCTAAGAATTCAGAATAAGGCTAGTATTCATACCAGACATTAGATTCACCCTAGTGGCTTATCTGTATTCATCTCTGGTGTTTTACAATTGAGAAACTGTAGTGACACTGGAACAACAAACTCTCTTTTTCCTATATCCACTAGACATAGGAACTCTGTTGGGTTTGATCCTTTGAGGTGCTAAGTCTTTTTTCTCTAACCTGAGTTAAAGGGGGTGCTGCTGTAACTAGGATTCCGAAAACAACTTTTAACCTGTTGGCAATAAAACCAAATCATGGGCCAAGGAGAAACTGCCAGTAACGGTCTTCAGCTGACAAAATTCCTAATTACAATTCATTATAGTTAAAACGTTTGTGATATATTTGTCAAATGGCAGAACATTACAGTTCTTAGTAACTCAGTGATATGTGTGAAAAACTTATTTTTCTTGAAAGAACTGACACTGGATCAGCTGCTACACAGCATGGAAGCTGAGGACTGCAGCAATGCTCCTGTGCTGCTGAAGGAAGAAAATGTGACACAGTCTAAAGTGCATCTGATAGAGGAAATTACCAGTACTGAAATTCCAGAGAACCTAAGTACCCCTGTCTATCAAATGATCACTGTGAAGGATGCAAACGAGAAACCACTCAAAATTGAACTCAAAATGAAATTGCCTAAGGTTAGCTCTGTTTCTGAGTGTGATCTGAGAACTTCAAAGGTAAGACAGCAGAAAGAATAACCTTGTGTTTTCTGTCTAGTATCCAATTTCTAGAAACGCTCACTGCTAATTTGTTGTCAAATATTTAATCAAGTATTTTAATTTTCTTGGTTTAGGATGACATAATCATTGAAGTCCCTGAAAAATACAAATTACAACTAGATCTGCCAGAATTGGTGGATGAAGAAACAACTACAGCAGTATTTAACAAAGGAAAACGTGTATTATTTATCACACTGCCAGTTGCCAAGCCAGATCCTTAAGGACTGTATTCTGTCCAGTTCATGTTCACAGATGACAGAAATCCTAACTTTTAGATGGTGATGATGGGGTTTCTTTTGTTTGGGTTTGTTTATTTTTATTGACCTCTAATCTTCCAGGGTGAATACCTCAAATACCTTTAGAAGATGCATGTAGAAAAGGAAATCTGGAGGAATACTAGCACCACCGAAATTAGGAACAAAATAAGTAAAGATTGTAAATATTCAAAGAATATTTGAGTATGTTAACAGCTGTAGTAAAGAACCATAAATGCATACATGCTTTACTACATCATTCATTTGCCTTAAGGTACATCAATAACAGTTGTGAAGTCTTTTTGCTAAATAAATTGATTACTGGAGTCACATGGTTAGAGCGGCTCTCGCATGTATTTAATGCTGGAACAGCCAGCAGAGGCGTGTCATATGTTCTACAAGTTGCTCTGCATGCTGTTGCTGTTCTCTTTAGGACCATCCCTGCTGATCTTATCTGAAATAGACTTTGTAGTCTTTTCAGTCACTGAATATGCTTGACCTCACTTCTTACCGGTTTGGTAATCTCTGAATGAGACCATGAAACAACAGACCTATTCTGTACTATTCAAAACAGCATGAAGAGATTCAAAGCTCAGGAATGCTTAGTGTGAAGCTAGCAACGAAAACCAATCTTGGAGCACTTCAACTAGGAAAACTATCTGCATTATTTTACACTAATACACAAAATACAAAGTAATACAAAGCAACACAAAACAACTTCAAGGATTACTAAGCATTACTAGAATTAATTGGAAAGGGACAAACGAAAGTGCCATTCTTACAGCTTCTTGACACATTTGCACTACAACCATGTGTCTGTACTGATATTCATCAGATCAGAAATGAAAACAGACCCATTTGGTTTTGGGACGCAACTTTAAAATCCAGGCCCACAAAAGAGAAGTAACTCCTAGCGTTCTCCCTTCTTTGTTTCAAAGCAACTTAGAAGGCTGCACTGAACCACTGTTGAGTGGTTATAGTTTCAAGTTCAAGCTGAAATTCTATCACTGCATGAGCTGAGCTGGCCTGTTGCAGGATGCAAGCAGTACCAGAAGTCACTATCAGCACTCCAAGCACAGGCACTGGATAGGATTTTTTGAGTTGCAAGTGCTGCAGAGTCATTCAGAGAACATTTCCATAGGATAAAATATTTAGCGTTCTTACTGCAGGAAGAAAGTGAAAGGTCTCTGTAGCCAGAATTTTAGGTTCTGGTGAACACTGCAGCAAGGAAGCTAGGAAGATTAAAGTTCACTGCTGCAGGACAGTAATAAAGCATGTATTATTCTGGAACATTTGTGATTACAATTTAAGGTTAATAGGGTGAGTTTCACTGTCACACTGAAAGGCTAAACAGCTAATTGTGCTATAGCAGTACAGTAAGCCACACATGACTGAATAGAAAAGCACTGGAACATGTTTTAGTAGTTGTCAATTCCAAACATTTAATAGAACATAGGTTCACTAGAGCAAGTCTGGAACCAAGATATTTTAGATCATTAAAGAAAAACCAAAACCAATGCACTTTTTTTGGTTAAGCCAGGCATGAAAACCAGGTATCACAGCAACCAGACATTAAATAGTTCCCACAAAAATATTTAATTTCCACAGTATTTTCTTTCAATATCTTTAGTGATTTTTGTAGAACTTTACAGGAGACAGTACTTAATGCAATATACAGAATAACAGATCAACTTTAACTTTTTCTTTCTTTTTTTTAAACTTCTCACCCGCTATTCAATTCTCCTGGTCACTTTGTAATTACTACACAGTTGTCCTTTTTACATTAACATTTCCATGTGGAAAGTGGAATTCAAGAATGTTCAGTACTGCACCCCTTTCAGGATACAATAACTGGGGTAACTGGACACAAGTCCAACAAACTATTGAGGCATTTTACATACAATATATACATGGATAGCACATTCTGCAGCTTACTGAGGCTGGGACAACATAGACAATTTAGGAAAGAACCGCAGTACCAGTGACTAGCTCGGAGCTTCCTATGTTAGAATGCCTGAAAAAAAAATAATTCCAAACATTCAAGTCATCACATGATTAATATCCGCTGATGGGATTATTAGCATGTGTGATTTGCCTATATTGGATTCCAGCACACAGATTCTCTTGAACATTCTGCAAAACAGTTACTTCCATGGCATCATAGTCTGATATTAACTTAGCAACAGGAATAGCAATTAAAGAGTTTTCATACGAAAAGCACATGTAACTGAAAGTCCAGGAGAAGACAGCACATTCCCTGTGGTATCTGAGAGCTATGACCCCACAGATATCAGTGCTCTTTCACCTTACTTTAAAGTGCTCAGAAGGGATCACATAGCTGAGAAGGTCCAGACCAGTGCCAAATTCCAAGAGAGATTTGGAATGCTAGCACTTGGCCATTGAGAAACTACTCCCAGGCACTTCAGTCCCTTAGTGCATCTGCCATACTCACCCACCCCAGCAGGAGAACAGGATAAGGAAATTCACTTACTAACTTGTACATTTCAGTTACCGTCTCATCTGAACTCCTGTGAAGAGATGTTTATAATTCAAATTTCTGAGAACACTGACCTCATGAAATTGTTTGGTATGCACCCCCCTGTTCATAGTTTAGAACCAGATGGCAGTATGCATACTGCTGGGATCATTTTTCAATTTGGGATGTGTAACTCTGTTTTGGAAGAGTTTGCAAGTTAACTAACTGTATGAAAATACAGTATAGCTGTAATATTGCTCTGAAAAGCACTTTTGCAAACTTTTTCTGTACAGACTGGTAATAACATTACCAGATAATATAATACATTTTTAAAATAAAAAAGGAACTTTTTTACTAGGTCTGAACACTAAAGTCTAAATAGCTTGTTTAAAACAAAACAGCGTGACCCAGGAAAATTTTGCTTGCATGGTTAAATTACAGCAGCATGGTTACTGGCTTTTCAAGGAAATTCTTGAATTCAGCGAGCCACTGTGCTCCAACTGCTCCGTCCACAACACGATGGTCACAGCTAAGTGTGACGGACATCATACTGGCCACATCAAATCTGAAAGAAAAAAAAAAAAAAAGGTTAACACAATCCTCTGCAAGTCAGTGCCGCTAACAAAGCAAAAAAGCTTTTATCAGAAAACCAGCAATAGCAGTTAGTGCTTGGTAACAAATGTTTCTCCCTGTGGACTTCTAAAAAAAATTACATTGGAGACCAGATCATACAAATTCCTTTTCTACAATTAAGAAACATATCTGTATGTTCCCTTTAGGACAGGAAACTCATCTTTCTTTGTATCACAGGAACAGACCCACGTGATAAAGAGCCATTTTATCCAGTAACCTCCAATTTCCCCACGCGTCAGTGACAGATACCTAGGACCGTTAACAAGTTTAGATAATCCTAGATGTTCTCCTGGGTCTATGCTAGTTCAAGCTCCAAGCTAGACGATATTATATACAGGCCACTTGAATTATAATTCATCCCTTAGGTTTTCCTTAAGTGCAAATTTAAGCAAGTTGTTGAAACAGGTGCCTAAACTGTTGTGGATCTCAGACTTTTCCACAGCTTAACCTTACCACTCAAAGAAAGAAACAGCCTTTCCTTAACTTGCAAAAAATTGGCAAGATGTATGGCATGTATTTCTCATGTCACCGCATTTCTCTTTAACATCTGTGTGACCCTTTTATAGAAGATCTCACTTTACTTCTTCAGAAGGTACTAAAAGCAGTATGTCAACAATTAATTTTATCTTTTACACAATAATCTAATGGAAGTGTTAGCAAACTAGCCATTATTTCAAAGTTTGAATTCAGAAGGTCAGTATATGCAGAATCAGATGAATACTTACCCTTTCTCATTATCAGCTGGCACTAGCCTTTTCTCTGAGGAACCAACTGCAAGGATGCAGGCTTGAGGTGGATTGATTATGGCAGAGAAATTCTTAATCCCATACATTCCTAAATTGGAAATTGTGAAAGTACCACCCTACAAGAAAAACACATTCATAGTCAAAGTCACAAAAACTGTTCCATGTGGAACACGGCTGAAACATCACAAAATAGGCTTTGCTAATGCTGAACAGGGCTTCTAAACAGAAGTCAAGGGCAGCAATGTTTAACAGCAATCCGAGTTTCTCACCTGGAATTCGTGAGGCTGAAGTTTACCTTCTCGGGCTTTAGTTGCCAAAGAAACCACATCCTTACTAATGGAAGCCAGGCCCTTTATATGTGCATTAAACACAATAGGGGTTATAAGCCCCGCAGGAGTACTAACTGCAACGCTAACATCCACTACATGATGTCTGCAAGACACAAAGGAGATGCCAGTTACTCTAGCAAGATAAGAAAGAAAAAAATTTTCAGAACTGTTCAGACAACTCTAACTTAATATTAATTTTGCAACAATTATTTCACCTTGCACACTAGCCTTAGACACAACGTTCTTAGCACTTCAACAAAAGCCCCTCAACCTTTGCATTATATCTGTTTCCCCTCCCTTCTCAATATCGCAGCAGCAGGTCTGCTATTTTGCCATGAACTCTCTACTGAACAAAGAAATTTTCTGGCTTCGACCGTACCATAAACTTACTGCCTAATAACTGTGTCCATCCATGAAGAATTTGCCTCGGGCACCTTCAAGCATGCCAGAGCAGAAGCTTTAATTATGAAGTCATTGACAGAAAGCTTAATGTTATCCGAGACCTCCTGTAAATAAAGATATTTGAGGTGTCAGTTTGTCTCTTACACATTAACTCAATTAACTTGGATAGTCACTGTCATGCAGCCTTGTTTAGACAAAGTCTTAAAAAACAATCACACTACTTGTAAGCATATTTGAAGTGCCAAGATAATTTTGGAGGTGAATACATAATTTAAGAAGGTACAATCTTTTTTAATGTCTGTTTTTTTTCCCAAACTTGGCTCAGAATTATTATTTTACTTAAATGTTCTACACTTTTTACTCTTAAAAACCTCATTACCCTTTTGCCCTTCTATCCATCTGAAAGAACTGAACAGCACCAAAGTACAAATTTGTACCAATAGTACAAAGAGGCGCTCTTAGAGAATTCAGAAATCGGTGCACAGTACCTGGGCAAAAAGTCTCATTCTGTCACAGACAGTCCAGAACTGATCCACAACAGGTAGAAGAGGCACTGAAAAGACTATTTTTTCCAAGACAAAATGGCATATCACCAAAAAGTAGGGTGAGCAAACCTGTGAGAGAATGCAGCTTTCCCCACGCACACACTCTCACCATGCCTAAATGCTTTACCTGATTGAGTTCTTTCCTTAGCACCAGTACTTCTCCCATGTTTACATCAATAGAAAGGTAATAGTGAGGTATTGTTTGTTTAGACTGCATCAACCGCTGAGCAATGACCTGTGGGTATACAACAGAAACAATGAAAATAAATCCATTTGGAAAATTCATGACTGCAAATAATGATCTCAGAAAGGAATAAAATATTCTTACCCTCCGAATGTTGCTGATAGGGATATCTGTGAAGGTCCCCACTTGTGCCGCTGCAACTGCAGCGGCTGCAGGAACTGCCTCTAGTGCTGGAGCCTGCAGAGAAAGACAACATAATTCACAGTACTATGCAATATCAATTGTACAGAATAATTCGGTATGTGGGACAAGTGCCAAGGCTAAGTTGCCTCTTGCTTAAGAGCAGCAGATATTTCTACTCTCTAGCTTCACCTCTCCAGTACCCATGAGGTTCTTGATAAGTCCTAGATTTGATTATCAAATGTAGTACTTGAGTGACTTAGAAATGCGACACTGATATACACTGCTATGAAGCTCCCAGAATGGTAAGTCCTGCTAGATGGTTGTTTTATGTACAGCAGAGAGGTATGCTAGAGGGCACTCTCAAACTGCACTCAGCCACATCCTTTCCAGCAGTACACAAAGCAACACTTCCATCATCTCATATAAACCAAGCAATAGTATAAGAACAGGATTGTGGCAATAATGACAGCAGGCTATTGGTTCATAAGTCTGGCTTCCATTCTAAGTGCCTCTCTTCAGCAATGTTAGATCAGTTGTGACTGCACTTACCTCAATCCATAACAATGTAGCAACCAAATGAAAGGTTGAGAGCGCACAATTTTTATGTCAGTGAAATACCAAAGGAACAAATACAGGAAGAAAACTTTTGTCTGTGTTTCTGACAGGTTAAGCTTTACAACCTAACAGTGTCATAACCCAACCAATCCAGCAATAATAGTTCCATATTGTAATTGAGTTCCTACAGAGCATTTCCATCACTATAATAAAATATCCATTCTTATAGATCTCAAATCTACTCACTGGAGCAACCTTTGGTGGCACAAATGACTCCACATCTTTTTTTGTGATTCTACCATCTGGTCCAGTACCTAAAAGGGTCAAAGAAAAACGTAAGAAGATTTCAATTATTTGCAACAGGGCATTGCTTCTAAAGGTACCATTTTTATTCAACAGAAAGAAGTCACTTAACACAACCTCTGGTGAGGAAAGCTGCATAGTCAGGCTGTTCCTGACAGGGAGGAAAGAAAAGAATAGGCAAGTATGTACCTGGAGAGACAGACACTTGATAGTGAGAGCAAGGAAGTGTAAGGGCAGCCTACCTTTCACTTGGGCAAGGTCAATTCCTTTTTCTGCTGCCAGTTTCTTTGCCAGGGGACTAACCACGATCCTTCCTTTCCGGGGAGGTGGCCCAGCTGTGGGGACTGCTGGAGTGGAAGGAACAGCAGGCTGGGGAGGAGGAACAGCAGCAGGAGTTGCCACCACCTTAACAGAAGAATCAAAGCCATTAGCTTCAGGATCATTCAGCAAAAGCTTTGAGGGTACCGTGAAAGAACAGGATCATCTACTTACCAGTCAAGAGAACAGCAAAAATAGTCACTAATCTGAAAGAATTTTCAGATTCAGAGAAGCTTCCCAGTGCCAGAAATTAAATCAGAAACCTCCTGGGAAGGAGACCAACTAAGCTGCTCAATTATACAACAAAAAAGGGTGAAATAAATAACTTATGCTCCCAGTTTTCAAGGATGAGGCATTGGAACTGGCACAAGCAACAGGCTGGAGAAGAAATCATAACGAATGACTATCCGCTCCAATTTCTGGAGGGCAAACCAGTAATCACTTCTTAGGTCACCTATCACCAACACATGTGTTAGCCTTGCATTCACAGAATCATAAACATTATTGTTGCGGCCAGGGCTTCACACAGTCAAACCAGCAGAACAGTTCACATCAAACCTCTTAATGGTCCCGTAACTTCTCTCACAGTAACTTCTCTCACATGCTAAGAATGGTCCTTACTGGAGGAGGAGGAGGAGGAGGAGGAGGAGGAGGAGGAGCTTGTGCCTTCATGTCAGTTACTGCAGTGGCTTGGTAGTCAGCAAAGGCTGGAATATCAGACTCTTTCTCCACAATGATGCAGAGAGCTGTCCCTAATGGCACATCTCTTGTTCCTTCAGGCACCAAGATTTTTGCCAAGTAGCCTTCCTCTTGCACTTCAAAGCCTGTAAGGGAAAGAAACAAAAGTGGTTTGGTACCTGATGCAGCTGAAGAGTTCCTCTAAATGCTGCTTCCAAAGACTTGGGTAGCTAAAGCCCTGTCCTATATTTAGTAGGCAAAAGAATCCTTTTCAGTTCAACTGGTAGGGAAACATCGCCATGCACTGTACATTACTAAGAAGAATCGATGAAGAAATAGAAGTGGTTTTAGGAGTGTCAATGTTTAACTTCTCATTCCATTGGAGAGCTAACAAAACTTGTTTTAGTTACCCCACAGCTTCACGTGGGATAGCTGAGCAGCTAGGAGAACAGTTGGTACAGATCTCGATCCTCCCCTTTTAAGGGCACCTCCCATTCTTGGCTTTGGAGTTGACTCACCTATTGTGGCTTTATCTGTCTCAATCTCTGCCAGTAAGTCTCCCTCACTCAGTTTCTCCCCCACCTTCTTCTCCCATCTCTGCACTGTGCCCATTGTCATGGTAGGTGACAGGGCAGGGAGAGTGACCTGTAAAGCCACAGAATACAAAAGAAATCAGATTCTGGTAATCTAAAAGGAACAGGAACGTAGTTTTAACTCCTGAATAAATGAAGCCAGCCTAAAGAAGTAGCCAGCCTTTAATGCACTCCTAGATACAGCTCCATTAGAGCAAAGCACAGCACTTTGTTATATTGCTAGTTTGGCTTCTTTTGTCAAGGCCTAAGCAAGAAAGCAAGCAAAAGCAAAAACCAAGAAATCTATACATCAAAATAATTATTATCACCATCACATCAGTAGAGTCTTGCGGCTGCTGTCTGCAAGGCTAAAAGGAAGACTGATGCAAGTCACTTTGCCTGTGACGAACTGGTTTGGTCCCTTTAAAAGCTATACTGACTTGTCTTCCAACAAGCACTCAAAGATGCTGTAGGTTTGCACATGCATATTGCTGTCCAACAAACACAGCACGTACAAGTACAATTTCAGAGCAGAACAGGACAGATAAGGCAAGCAGTGGGAAATAAGCAAGTTTAGTAGCTAAAACGCAAGTCAGATTAAGAAGCCTTTAATTAATTCTTCAATCAATTGCTAACTTTGCCTAACATCTCAGATAAATCAGTTCCCACATCTATCATCTCTGGAATGAGGCTTTATTTTTCAAAGGACTGGCACAGAAATACCCCATTACAAAGCGCTCAAATACAAAACCAGTGGATGTACACTTCAATATCTAAGCAAGGTAGAAAGATTATTCACAAATACAACTCATTATTAGTCACTCACAAACACATGTGGTGTGTTCATCAGAGTATCACAGATGAGTTCTGCTCCGAGATGTAAGCAGGGCCCTTGGAGCTTTTTAACATTTAGCACAAGGTCTTTTTATACTAGAAATGTCCAAATAATGCAAATGTAGCAGGTTTTTCCAGCCTGCATAACAATCCTGGAGAGATAAGTCTCTCCTCTACGAGCAGCTAGGATGCTAAAATGACTTTCTGAAAAAAGCTTTCTGTGACCTCCCCCAACACCTGCTTTAAGCATGCAACAATTTGAGTGGCATACACTCCTGCAATTATAGCCAATAACTTCCCACTCCAGAGAGTACTTATGACAAAATGCCCTGGAGCTAACAATGACAAAGACAGAAAAAGAGTGCAACAAGCCTTAAATCATCAGCAATGCTCTCTTACCTGCATATGAGGAGGGTAAGAGCTGCCAGGAGCCTGAGGAGAAGGCTGAGTTGGTGGTGAGGGAGCTGAAGCTTGAGGGGGAGGCACTGAGGCTGCAGGGGGGGCAGATGCTGCAGAATCCAGAGTATAATTTTTAAAGGCATCAACATATTCAGGCCTAGAAGAAAACCCGGAACCACAAAACCAGTCACATGACTGTCTCTTAGCCTTTCACACCAGGCACCCAAGAATCCCCAAGAGTGAAAATTCAACTCAAGGGTTAGCAAAATACATACTTTTCTACTGTGATACATATTATTGCCCCAATAGGAACATCTCTTGTTCCTTCTGGCACCAGGATCTTGGCCAAGTAACATTCCTCCAGGCTCTCAAAGCCAACTGTTGCTTTGTCTGTCTCCACCTTTGAGAGAGAAAGGATGTCATTATGGCTATCGAAAAGAATAGTGAGCTCAGAGCCTATCAGTCTGATAGCTTAGGGTCACAACACACGCAGTTCTGGAAAAATCACCCTAGGGCACCAGTTCTAGGAAAGTATGCTCTCAAACAGGTTAAGTGCTGCTCCTGCTCATAAAGAGGGAAAGCAGCAACCAGGTTTGAAAGGCCATTAGCCACTTGTTCTCAACAGCATCTGTTAGGATCTGTGATCTCGCACACAAGACCTATGTTCAAGTGAGGGCAATCAGGGACAGAACGAAGGATGCACACGCAGCCCATCCTGTGTTCCCAGGATACCTCTGCTATGAGCTCCCCTTCACCGATCTTGTCACCCTCCTTCTTTTCCCAGCGTGCAATGGTGCCCATCTGCATTGTGGGGGACAGAGCTGGCAAGGCCACCTGTGAGGAATAGGGCAGTGTTACAACCCAGACAGCCCCAACAGTAGGGAAAACGCACACAGCGCAAAGAGGGGTCCTCAGCACAAGCGGGGACAGGGGAGGCACAAAGAAGAGCCTGTCTGCAAATCCCCAACAGGTCGGCACTACCTCCAACCTACTGGTAAAACTGCAGGGCAAACCAGTACTGGGGTGCTGCGACGGGGCAGACCAAGAAAAGGAGAGGCTATACCAGGGGACCAAGAGAGGTACAGGCAAAAAGAACGAGTGGTGAAAGAGATGGTAGCCCATAGTGGTACCGGGACATGGGGTAGGGTGGCGGCAAGGGCATGAGAAGTGCGGGAGTGAGGACTGAAGAGCTGCAGTTCCCTAGGCGAGGGGAAGCAAGACCCGAAAACAGAAAGTGAAGGCGCTGCCCCTGAGGCAGGCGACACGGGTCTGTCCTCCGGGGGACCCCAGTGGCTACAGGGTGCTCGGGGCAGCGGGGGGGGGGGGTGTCTACCTAGGATAGGGAGGGAGCCTCTCACCTTTTGGTGTGCCGGGAGACTGCAGCTGCGGCACGGGACGAGCCGGGGCCAGGCGGGAGGCAGCAGGAGCCCGCCAGGCCGGTGCGTGGGGCCGCCCAACGGCCGCGGCCCAGCCCCGACCCCCACCGCCGCGCCGCGGCCGGCCCCAGCAGCACTGAGCGCTCGGCGGCTCCGCACCACAGCAGGAGGCCCCGCCGCGCCCCGGGCTACGCGTCGCGCCAACACCCGCCACATGCTGGAGCCGGAGCCACGGCCCCTCCGCCGCCGCTCGGTGACCTCCTCCGTCCGGGCACGGCGCCGCACAGCTCCGCGCAACACTGCCGCGCTGCCGTAAAGCGCGGCGGACGTACGGCGGGGCGGGCTCGCCGCCTACTGGCGGCGCAGGGGGTGCTGGGTCGCACTGCGCAGGGGCGGGATGGCCCTGGCCGACCGGCGCGGGCAGGGGAGGCTGCTCGGGGCCTGGCCCCGACCGTCCCCGCCGAGGGCGGAGAGGCCGGCGGCGTGCTGAATGACTTAGGAGCGGCTGCTCCCGAGCGCGTGGGATGCGCTTTGGCTGAGCTCAGCCGGTTGCACCTTGGGGGTGGAAGCAGTGAAATTTGCTATCGCCAAGGCAGCCGGGCAGAGCTCAGGTTTCAATTTTGTATTGGTCATGCCCCTTTTAAGAGCCTGCTCTTCAGGACGCAAGTCTCAGAAAATACATGTTTTCACATAACATTGTGGAAAAGCAATAGAAAAGGGGCTAACCTTATGCACTGTATCCCTCCCTGTCTGTGCCTTCTCATGTCTCAGCCATCTTCCCTTTCACGAGCACTTAACAAACTCAGTTTGCAAACCCCCATTTATTGCAATAACTGCCTGGTCCACTAATGCACAGGTGATGGGGTCAGGTATGTCTGGTTTAGATGCATCAATAAAGCTTTACTTTCCTAGAGAATGAGCTTTAGAACAACTGCCTTAAGCCATGAATGCAAACATCAGAGTTTCTATCAAAATATAATTTTACCCATAGCATGTATGTTACATAAGCGAGTTACAAGTATAGGAACAGGAAAGTAACTTTGAAGAAAGTTGGACAGAAATAAACAGATTCAAAACAATGAAAAAATACAAGTCCTGGGTATGATATTAAGAGTGCAGCCCCAGAATAAATCCACTTAAGTGTGTTATAGCAACATCCGGCCAACAGCTTTTGGACCTGGTACCTCTTAATCCCATGTGTAATATTACTCACCTCCTCCAGACCCCTTTCTGTCAATCATGAAAAGATAAAAAGTCTGAAGAAGGGTGCTGTGCCAATACAGAAATAAAGCTGAACCCAGACTGTGCCTGGGATACAGCTTATCACAGCAGCAGTCCTTCAGCTTCAGTGACAGCTATTCCAGCAACTCTAGCTCATGATGTTAGCATGGATGAAAGGTACACAAGTACCAGGCCCAAAAAGCAAGCCTTTTGTCCAGTCTTGCTCCTTCTTAAACATAGCCCATTGTTTCTCTGGAGAGCATGTGTTTCCAAATAGGGTTCAGTCTTTGGCTCTCTGGTGGCAGTAAGCTTATTAAATGGGACCATGGTTAGTTATCTGAACTGATCTAAGAACAAGAACAGGTGGTCTCCTATATCAGCTAACAACTGTTTTCTTCATGGGAAAACTGGATAGCTATGGGCAAGGCTGGACTAAAGCCTTATCCATGAGAAGCTCTGACCATATTAAGAGCCTCCTGTGTCTTCGCTGCTCCAAAACCAAACTGCTCATCCTTGAGTAGCAGTGAGGGACATGGAACTGGCCACTACAGACCTTGGAAATTGTCTTAATTTTCTCCATAAAATTCTTGCCTTGGTGCGTGGCTCTTGCTGAAATAAAATTGATAAGTAAAACCTGAAGAAAGAAACACTTGAGGAAAAAATTGCAATTAATATACAACTCCATGCTCTCTTTACCACTAGAGATCATGCAACAGAGAAGCTATTTCCAGGGAGTATGAAAAATTCTTTGTTTCTTTTCCAAAAAGAGATGTATTCCACCTCTGCAGCCCAGTGATGAAGTTGTTCATTGATGAACTTTCCTACTGCTGTCTGTAAGGAGAAAGTCACCATAACCAATTGTCCAGAACAGGAGGCATGTTGTGTGGTACCAATGTGGCGCAAAGCCACGTAAGAGCATTCAGCTACTTCCTGGACAGTGAAGCAGTGAGAAAATAAATAGTATTGTTGCTGCTTATTAAAGCTGGCAAAAATATAAAACCCAGTAGGAACTAGTTGGATTTCCATCGTAAAATAAAGTTATGAGCCCAGTGTTGTGTTAACAGGAGACAATACAAAACATCTCAGCATCCACTAGAAAATGAGTAAACCACAGCATAATGCATGCAGAAATATACAGAAAGCACTTGCACTAGTATAAAAATATCCACAGTCCTCAGACAAATGTAAACTCGTACAAAATAATTCCAAGAACAGGAATGTGTTTACAAAAGGACACGTTAATATAAAACAGTAACACTGGGTTCACCCTCCCCCAGCCTCATGCACAGCACAGACACACAGGTAGTCCATGGAAGGGCCACGTGTTCTGAAAATGAGCAGAGTCTTCACTTGCCATTTGACCTTCTAAGTTAACAGTGTCTGCTGCGCATTGCGGCCAACGCTCTGGAAATACAGCTGTCTGGCAGCAGAAGGACAGAGACAGGCAATGCAGAAACAAACAAGCAAGAAAGCCCACAAAACCAAAAAGAAAGACCCACCCTCAGGGATTTTTAGGGGTCGTTCTTTCCCAGGCAGTCATTCATTTCCTGATCCTCCAGACACCCCAGGAGCAGACATACCAGGGAAGTGGTGGTGTAATTGATAGGGTTTATCTTACTGGTGTGGGTAAGTGTTTGGTGACCCTGGCAGTGAGTAGACAGCAGCACGCAGTGATGCCTGTGCACAGGAGGTGACAAACTGTCTGCCTTGCTGAAAGAGGACAGGGCAGGAGCACAGGGAAAGACAGTCAACAAGGGGGATGGGTTTGCGGGGGTGGGTGGGGGTGTGTGCATATGCATGTGTGTTTATATGCGTGTGTGCATGTTTTAAGTACCTCAGGGAAGCAGCTGATTCCAGCTCCCCTGCAAATGAAATCCTTCAGCAAATAAGTAACCACCAAGATCCTCTGGCAACAAAGCAAACCCAAGTGAGCACAGCTTTGGAAAGCAAGTGGGAAAAGCAAGGCTAGGAAACAGACGCCTGAGTTTCTGAGAAAGGGAGCTTTGCCAAGCTGGTGATCTTTGCTTTAGACATGCGTAAAACCTTCCAAAGACTGTCTTCCCTCCCCAGGTCAGAATTCTATACTGTCAGTCTGGGATGTTCAGAAAGTTCACTCTGCTCCTGCAGCATGTGAAAGTCCAGGACCAAAGTTGGTCAAACCTCCAGCTCACATAATCTAGCAGCTTCTTCTGACTCATGAAGTCAAAGCTTCTCATTTTTGCCATCAGTGCAGAATTATGTAATGCTGTGTACAAGAAACCAGATTTGAAATGCCCAGATCACAGTCTGCAGCACATATTGCAGGAATGGAGAAGCAGGGGAAGGGAGCAATGCATCATTAAGGCCTTCAGTGTTTAGTTGACAGGACAAAGCAAGGTGTTTCTTTCCCACAGACCTATCATTTCAGTCTCAGAACACTGTGGAAAGTCACCATGGCCGTGGAAAGTCAGATGCCAGGTGTCCATGCACACAACCTGCATTACCCGTTGTTTGCAGAGAAGCCCTCTTTTTTGGCAGCTTGAATTGGACTCTGTCCAGCACACATGCTTTTTGGTCATTCTTTGAGCTCAGCAGACAGTTACAGGTTTCCATGGCAACAAGAATTAAAAGCTTGATTAATTCTCCCCGTGGTCTTCTTCCACCCAGGCCACAATTTTCCCCTCCCAACCAGGAATGATATCATCATCATGGAATATCTACAAAAAAAAAAAAGGGAGTCCAATCATGTCTGGCATCTGGACACCACTCTTCAACAGCGTGAGTAGCACAAGAGGCAGGCATCAAGTCAGAGATCCTAGCTCAGATTTCACCACACAACCCAGGATGTACCTCATCCATCATTCACATACCTGAGTAACTTTTTTCAATATTTTAGGAAAAAAGCAGATAGGACCCTTCTTTAACCAGTAACCATCAAGATTATTATTGGCATGTTTTTGACAGGAAAAGTAAAATAAATACAGGGAACATGCCTTTTTTAATCCAGACTACAGTCTCCTGCTGCTTCTGCAGAATGGCTACCTAGTCAGCTGACTGTTCCCAGACAGGGTAACCATTTGCACTTGTGAATCAATTTGTGAGACAGGAGCTATTCCAATAACCTTTAACAAATCTAATCCACACCAACACCAGCCTGAGCATAAACAGGGCTGTAATGCAGTATGCAAAAGAAAAGATGCCGTAAACACAGCTATCTGAGAAACCTTTAAGAGAAAGTGGGAGAATGTTTTTGAATTGGCCTGAACTGTCTCTTGTTGCAACAGGTCTTATAAAGCCGCTTGAAGGGCTAGAAGCGTAGTTCACTGGGTTTTGCCCAGTGCCCCTCAAGCAATGCCATGTCATAGACTGTGCCAATAGCCAGCTTTTTGCCTAAGAGGCTCTGCAACTCCCAGGCAATTGCAATCACATTGATATAATTGCTCTGGCTGGGGATAAAAACATCCCATTTTAGCACCTTACAAGAGAAGCTTAATCTACAGTTGTGAAAATAGACAGTTTGTTCAGGGGCAAAGATTTCATTAGTTTGGAAATAAGGTGACCTCAGTCTCTGGGGTTGTGTGGTAACACTGAACCCAAAGCGGCTGATAGCTAAATTCCACACTTACCTCCTCCTTGACTGTGCCAAACTCTGGA